>NC_084568.2:33272500-33370000 GCF_033978685.3 Nerophis lumbriciformis | reverse complement strand
TTTGTTGATTTTTTTTCATTTTTATTTTTATTTATTTTTTTATTTTTTTAAATTAATCAATCCAACAAAACAATACACAGCAATACCATAACAATGCAATCCAATTCCAAAATCAAACCCCACCCAGCAACACTCAGAACTGCAATAAACAGAGCAATTGAGAGGAGACACAAACACGACAAAGAACAAACCAAAAGAAGTGAAACAAAAATGAAAATGATCAACAACAGTATCAATACTAGTTACAATTTCAACATAGCAGTGATTAAAAATCCCTCATTGACATTATCACTAGACATTTATAAAAACAAATAAAAAAGAACAATAGTGTCACAGTGGCTTACACTTGCATCGCATCTCATAAACTTGACAACACACTGTGTCCAATATTTTCACAAAGATAAAATAAGTCATATTTTTGGTTCATTTAATAGTTAAAACAAATTTACATTATTGCAATCAGTTGATAAAACATTGTCCTTTACAATTATAAAAGCTTTTTACAAAAATCTACTACTCTGCTTGCATGTCAGCAGACTGGGGTAGATCCTGCTGAAATCTATGTATTGAATGAATAGAGAATCCTTTTGAATCGGGAAAATATCGTTTTTGAATCGAGAATCGCATTGAATCGAGAAAAAAAAATCGTTTTTGAATCGAATCGTGACCCCAAGAATCGATATTGAATCGAATCGTGGGACACCCAAAGATTCGCAGCAATGTTTTATAATCATGCTGTATGAAAATGTCATCCTAAGGAACACTAAACCAGATTTTGTTTTTGGAAAAATATATTAGTTTTAACTAAGGATGGATACCATACAGAATCACAGTACTATTAATGGTTTATGGGCCAAAGCTTAAAAATCACTTAGGCATCTTCAGAATGGATCTGACTATCATTTAAAAAGGTTTCCCTTTAGGGGACCTGTTTTTTTGTGCCCATACCGTCAGAGGTCCCCTAAAGGTGACTGTGTAAACAGAGCGATGTCCCCATTAAGCATTGCCAGAACACACACACACACACACACACACACACACACACACACACACACACACACACACACACACACACACACACACACACACACACACACACACACACACACACACACACACACGCACACACAATGCCCTCTGGGTAGTATGAAATGTCATGAAACACCACATGCTGTCAGTCACAGACTCAAAATCGAAGTATAGAGTATCAAACTCCCCTCTTCTGCGGGGGGAAAAATAAAGCCACAACAGGACACCACGTTGCGGGCAAAGCAGGAACCCCCCCGCTGACAAATGTCATTACCGAATGGAGCTGCGGGTCTCGAGTAACTCTTCATGTGTGTGTCGGCCCTACGGCAACATCCTCATGTCCTGGTGACTCGCATAAAGGCAGCCTCGTTTGGAAAAGGGGGCTTGCTCGGACACGATGTTGACCTATTGCATTGCACTTATTACTACATGATGTCTTCTCAAGGGACAATACATCCATCATGTCCATAAAGTCTCTTTACTTGGCTGGGAATCTTGGGGCACCACACCATCCCATTTGATTCTTGGGGGTAACGATTCAATTCAGAATTGATTCTTGATTCAAAGTCAATACTTTTTTAATAACATTGGATGCCAGTTCTACTATTAACTACATTCCTCCATAAAATAGATAAACAGCTCTGATCAATTTCTATATTACCTTATTTTTCGGACTATAAGGCGCACTTAAAATCCTTTCATTGTCTGTGTATATGTATGTATATGTATGTATGTTTATATATGTGTATGTGTACATATGTGTATGTATATGTATATATGTGTATGTGTGGGTATGTATACGTGTATGTGTATGTATATATGTATGTATGTATGTATATTTCTGGGGGTACGCTCTGGGCCTGCCTGTCAGACGGGGGTCGACGCCTCAGGCTACTGCATCCGAACTGCGTGTCTGGAGCTCCTGGGTCCCGCTGTCCATCCCTTCCGGGTGCCCGTCTTGGTTGGGGCCTGTTGGGCCTAGTCCCTGCGTCTATTGTGGTAGCTTGGTGCTGCAAGGTATTCCGAGGTGCTGCGAGTCGGCCAGTTGCTGGGGTAGTGACCTTGTTTGTCAGCATGTCTGTGATCTTCTTTTAATTCTTTTTTTTTAAATTAATTAATTAATTAATTTATTAATTTATTTATTTTTTTAATATATTTTATTAATATTATTTTTTAATTTTCCCCTCCCTCAGGGGGGGGGCTCGGCGGGGCGGTTGCTGGTTGTTCCATCTCCATCGTTGGGGTCCCTGCGGGTGGGGTGGGTGGTTCCCGTGGCCCTGTGCCTGGGTGGTCCTGCGGCGGCCGGTTTGGGTGGGGTGGCCGGGGGCTGGCCTCACCGCGCTCTCCGGGGGTGGGGGGTGGGCTCGTGGGGGCCCGGTTGCCGGTGGGGCGGGGGCGGTCTTCCCGTCCGGTTGCGGGGAGTCTCTGGGTCCCTCAGGCGGGGCGTCTCGCCTTTCTGCCCGTGTGGGGTGTGGTCTCTCGCTGGCTTGGGGTCTGGCTGTCCCCTGCTTTTCTCGTGCCCTGTCCTCTGCCGGGTGCGTCTGTCTGCGGCCTGCTGCTGGCCCTTGTGGGCGGTACGGTGGGTCGGGCTCTGGGGTTCCTGTCGCTGGCCGGCTTGGCTGCGTGGGGGCGGTGGTCCCTGGTTCCCTGGGCACCACGCCTCCTGTTTGTGGGTTGGGCTCTCGGGGGTGATGGGGCCGTGCTCTGGCTCCCACGCACTCTGGGAGTCGAATGTATTGTACATGCAAATTCACATATGCTCACATACGTACATAGGTACCTACGCTCCCACATACATACACAAATACAGTACATATTTACCTACCTAATGTTCGTACATCCACACGCACATTCAATATACAAACATACACATACACATACTGTACATATACACTTACTGTACAAACACATATATACACTCTGTACATATACATTCACTGTACAAACACATATACACATTCTGTACACATACATTCATTGTACAAACACATATACACATTCTGTACATATACAAGTACATATGCATACTTACACTCATGCACATAATCACGTTTCATCAAACATATATTAACGTTGTTGCCCTAGGGTAAACTGGGTGTAACACATGGCACACTGACAAAGCTTAACCTATTGTGACTATAACAATCTACAAGGTTAATGTAGGTTGCTTCTCTTTCTCCCCCTCCATTTTTCTGCATTCTTTCGTATCTCAAGTTATCATTACGTATATGTATTGTTGCATTTAAACAACTGTATTGTTGATAATAAAGGTAAATTATTGGTATTGTTCATTATCAATAGCGCTATTTCTATTGGTATTTGTATTGATCCATTTGTAGTGTAATAATGCTCATTGTCATTTCTGTATTATTTTTTATTTTTCGCTAACTGCTTATTTGCTATTACTTTTACCATCATATTTGTACATGTCATATTTGCTGATGTTGCTCTATTGTTGTTGTTGTTGTTGTTGTTTGCTGTTGTTGTTTTTGTCTCTCTGTCTAATCCCCCTCTTGTCCCCACAATTTCCCCCTCTGTCTTCTTTTTTTTTCTCTTTCTATCCCCTCCTGCTCCGGCCCGGCTGCACTAAATGATAATATAAATACATTTAATAAAGTCAAATACAAATAAGGCAACAAGAGAAGTATCCTACACTTCTCTTTTGTAAAGTAAATCTGAACAGCCGACATGGGCATCTACATCAACTATATGATTTGCCTGAGAAGCTGGACAGGACATAAAAAAAAAAAAAAAAAAAATCCTTTCATTTTCTCAAAAATCGACAGTGCACCTTATAACCCGGTGCGCCTTATAATTCTGGTTGTGCTTACTGACCTTGAGGCAATTTTATTTGGGACATGGTGTAATGATAAGTGTGACCAGTAGATGGCAGTCACACATAACAGATACGTATAGACTGCAATATGATGGCAGTTAAAGGCCTACTGAAACCCACTACTACCGACCACGCAGTCTGATAGTTTATACATCAATGATGAAATCTTAACATTGCAACACATGCCAATACGGCCGGATTAGCTTCCCAAAGTGCAATTTTAAATTTCGCGCGAAATATCCTGCTGAAAACGTCTCGGTATGATGACGTCAGCGCGTGAGGACATTCTGGGACAGCATGGTGGCCAGCTATTAAGTCGTCTGTTTTCATCGCAAAATTCCACAGTATTCTGGACATCTGTGTTGGTGAATCTTTTGCAATTTGTTCAATGAACAATGGAGACAGCAAAGAAGAAAGCTGTAGGTGGGAAGCGGTGTATTGCGGCCGGCATGCAGCAACACAAACACAGCCGGTGTATCATTGTTTACATTCCCGAAAAATGACAGTCAAGCTTTACCGTTGGCCTGTGGAGAACTGGGACAACAGAGACTCTTACCAGGAGGACTTGGAGTTGGATACGCAGACGTGGTACCGTGAGTACGCTTCCAAACATTTGATCGCTTGCCCGTACGTGCATGCCGCTATGTGCATGTCACGTACGTAACTTTGAGGAAATATATGTGCTGTATGAACTTTGGGGAGGTGAACGGTACTTTGGGCTGTGGGATTGAGAGTGTTGTGCAGGTGTTTGAGTTATATTGGTGGGTTATATGGACAAAAGGGGGAGGTGTTTGTTATGCGGGATTCATTTGTGGCATATTAAATATAAGCCTGGTTGTGTTGTGGCTAATAGAGTATATACAGTATATGTCTTGTGTTTATTTACTGTTTTAGTCATTCCCAGCTGAATATCAGGGCCCACCCGCCTCTCACAGCATCTTCCCTATCTGAATCGCTCCCACTGTCCTCTAGTCCTTCACTCTCACTTTCCTCATCCACAAATCTTTCATCCTCGCTCAAATTAATGGGGAAATCGTCGCTTTCTCGGTCCGAATCGCTCTCGCTGCTGGTGGCCATGATTGTAAACAATGTGCAGATGTGAGGAGCTCCACAACCTGTGACGTCACGCGCATATCGTCTGCTACTTCCGGTACAGGCAAGGCTTTTTTATCAGCGACCAAAAGTTGCGAACTTTATCGCCGATGTTCTCTACTAAATCCTTTCAGAAAAAATATGGCAATATGCGAAATGATCAAGTATGACACATAGAATGGACCTGCTGGCCTTTAACAACACCAAAACTTTAAAAGTTCCATTGAGAATAAAAAACATTACACACGGCACTCAAAAATCTGTCAAAATGTTTTTAGTACGACTTTGGTAAGCTATAAAGCCGCACTTACAAACGTTGCTTGGTGTGATGAATGAAGAATCCATACAAGTAGAAACGCGATGGATGACTAGAAGACGGAACGGCAATTCTACTTCCAATTTTAAGCACTAAAAAGGAAATAGTGTTGACGTTCACCCTGCAGCACCTGCAGTGAGCAAACTTGTCTAAAAGATGGCACCATAGCACATACAACAACACATCTTTTCAGTGTCGGTTGAAAACAATTTGTTGAATTCAAATCACTATGGCCGTTAGCAAAGAAAAATCCAAAATTTAGCCACACCGTTTTATAAGCTGCAAGGTTCAAAGCGTAGGAAAAAAAGTAGCGGGTTATAGTCCCCAATTTGCGGTATATTTAAAGATGTAACTTTGACAGCTAAAGGTGACATTATTATTCATATACGACACCAATATAATAATACTAACACAGACACTCGTAAACGATTAGCATATCAGCTCATGCTAACGACGCTAGCTTCAATACATTACAATAGAATGTAATGTATATGCACGAAAACACTCCTACAGATATCACACATGGGACTGTCTACTGTAGTAAGTATGAATGGTTTTAGTTTTATTGTAAAATCTACAAACATTGCTTGGAATGAAGAATCTACAGGTAAAAGCCAGTAAATTAGAATATTTTGAAAAACTTGATTTATTTCAGTAATTGCATTCAAAAGGTGTAACTTGTACATTATATCTATTCATTGCACACAGACTGATGCATTCAAATGTTTATTTCATTTAATTTTGATGATTTGAAGTGGCAACAAATGAAAATCCAAAATTCCATGTGTCACAAAATTAGAATATTACTTAAGGCTAATACAAAAAAGGGATTTTTAGAAATGTTGGCCAACTGAAAAGTATGAAAATGAAAAATATGAGCATGTACAATACTCAATACTTGGTTGGAGCTCCTTTTGTCTCAATTACTGCGTTAATGCGGCGTGGCATGGAGTCGATGAGTTTCTGGCACTGCTCAGGTGTTATGAGAGCCCAGGTTGCTCTGATAGTGGCCTTCAACTCTTCTGCGTTTTTGGGTCTGGCATTCTGCATCTTCCTTTTCACAATACCCCACAGATTTTCTATGGGGCTAAGGTCAGGGGAGTTGGCGGGCCAATTTAGAACAGAAATACCATGGTCCGTAAACCAGGCACGGGTAGATTTTGCGCTGTGTGCAGGCGCCAAGTCCTGTTGGAACTTGAAATCTCCATCTCCATAGAGCAGGTCAGCAGCAGGAAGCATG
This sequence comes from Nerophis lumbriciformis, assembly GCF_033978685.3. Lineage (NCBI taxonomy): Eukaryota > Metazoa > Chordata > Actinopteri > Syngnathiformes > Syngnathidae > Nerophis > Nerophis lumbriciformis. Next base: position 33,363,487 of record NC_084568.2, on the reverse strand, counting down.
AAGTGCTCTAAAACTTGCTGGTAGACGGCTGCGTTGACCCTGGATCTCAGGAAACAGAGTGGACCGACACCAGCAGATGACATGGCACCCCAAACCATCACTGATGGTGGAAACTTTACACTAGACTTCAGGCAACGTGGATCCTGTGCCTCTCCTGTCTTCCTCCAGACTCTGGGACCTCGATTTCCAAAGGAAATGCAAGATTTGCATGGTTGGGTGATGGTTTGGGGTGCCATGTCATCTGCTGGTGTCGGTCCACTCTGTTTCCTGAGATCCAGGGTCAACGCAGCTGTCTCCCAGCAAGTTTTAGAGCACTTCATGCTTCCTGCTGCTGACCTGCTCTATGGAGATGGAGATTTCAAGTTCCAACAGGACTTGGCGCCTGCACACAGCGCAAAATCTACCCGTGCCTGGTTTACGGACCATGGTATTTCTGTTCTAAATTGGCCCGCCAACTCCCCTGACCTTAGCCCCATAGAAAATCTGTGGGGTATTGTGAAAAGGAAGATGCAGAATGCCAGACCCAAAAACGCAGAAGAGTTGAAGGCCACTATCAGAGCAACCTGGGCTCTCATAACACCTGAGCAGTGCCAGAAACTCATCGACTCCATGCCACGCCGCATTAACGCAGTAATTGAGTCAAAAGGAGCTCCAACCAAGTATTGAGTATTGTACATGCTCATATTTTTCATTTTCATACTTTTCAGTTGGCCAACATTTCTAAAAATCCCTTTTTTGTATTAGCCTTAAGTAATATTCTAATTTTGTGACACACGGAATTTTGGATTTTCATTTGTTGCCACTTCAAATCATCAAAATTAAATGAAATAAACATTTGAATGCATCAGTCTGTGTGCAATGAATAAATATAATGTACAACTTACACCTTTTGAATGCAATTACTGAAATAAATCAAGTTTTTCAAAATATTCTAATTTACTGGCTTTTACCTGTATATGAGGAGAAACGCTATGGTTGCCAAGGAGACAGAACGGCACGTGTACTTCCGGTTCAAAGCTCTAAACGGAAGGAAATAACTAGACATTCACCTGGCAGCACCTGCAGAGCAAACTCGTCCAAAAGATGGCACAACAACACAAACAATAACACACATCTCACTGTTTTTACCTGTGTTTTATGAAAAATATGGCTGCCAGCGACGAAAAATCCAAAAATGAGTCGTACCGTTTTATAAGCATAGAAAAACAGTAGAGGCTTTTAGTCTGGAATTTACCATACTTCCTCCTGTCAAGTAATTGACTACTTTTTACTTTCACTTGAGTCACTTTACAGTAACGGTAGTATTTGTTCAATTCAAAACACTATGGCTGTTAGCGGAGAAAAAGCCATACAATAGCCACACCGTTTTATAAGCTGCAAGGTTCAAAGCGTAGGTAAAAAAAAGTGCGGGTTATAGTCCCCAATTTACGGTATACATAAAGATACGACTTTGTCAGCTATAGGTGACATTATTATTCATACGTATACGACACAGATATAATAATACTAACACAGACACTTGTAGACGTGTTAGCATAGTAGCTAATGCTAACCACGCTAGCTTCAATACATTACAATAGCATGTACAAATATGCATGAAAACACTCCTACAGACATCGCACATGGGACGAATCCATACGAGGAGAAACGCTATGGTTGCCTAAGAGACGGAACGGCACGTGTACTTCTGGTTCAAAGCTCTAAACGGAAGGGAATAACTAGACATTCACCTGGCAGCACAAACAATAACACACATTTCAATGTTTTTGCATGTGTTTTATGAAAACTATGGCCGGCAGTGAAGACAAATCCATAAATGAGTCGTACCGTTTTATAAGCGTAGGAAAAAAGTAGACGCTTAAAGTCTGGAATTTACGATATTTACTCCTACTTTTTACTGTTACTTCAGTCACTCTACAGTAACGGTACTCTTACTTGAGTGTGATTTTCATATATTTCTGCAGTACTGTCCCTTGAGAAGATATGAAATGGTTGCTGAAATGTTTGTGTGAGCCACAGAAGCAGAGAAAGGTAGGCACGGCTTTTTTTAAATCCCGAATTGGCTGTCTCCCTTCCTCGTTTGATCTTTGCCGCAACCTCACAGCTCCTCCATGCGCCGCCGGCCCATCGAGGGAAGACTTTGAGTTTTCAATCAGAGGGAAGCGGTCTCGCCCCCAACATGTGGCGCTCACACACGGATGGAGGGAGCGCGCCGCTTTTCCTTGAGCTGGACATTTTGAAGGTGCTGATGAAGGACACGGCCACCTGCACGCACAGCTAAACCCCAGATACATTTATAACCCGGCCATAGATAGGTGTGCTGGGGCTAATCCTGATAGCCTGGAGCATTGATGCCGAGGAGACTCGGGATATATCAGCGCTTTAAAAGCTGCCCTTTTTTATCGCCCCATCCTCCATTGTGGGAGTGCTGATTAAAAGGTGCTCGCTTCAAAGCCACTTTGCCTCGTCTCCGCTCATTGTGGATTCTTGTCGCACGTGTTCAGGCTTTTTTGTCTAAATTCCCACTCGCGCTTGTTCACTGCCGTTACGCTCGGCTTCCTCGGGAGTGTACAATCACGCCCACACACACAAGTGTGGCCTGCAGCTCCGGTTCTGTTGGCCCGCAGAATACTGTGGAAGTAAAATCAAACAATGCAAGAAAAAAAAGAGCAAAAGGACATAATGTAGTGACAAATATGTTGGGCTGTCCCGATTTGATGCTGATATCACATATCGATCTGATACGAGCAAAATAAGTATTGGATTAGCGCAAGCTAGACATACATAAGTGTTCTTAATTGAACAGTCTAAAACACAACATTTGTCAATGTAAACAATTACCGTTTTTTGCGGACTATAAAATCCTCTAAAATTGTGCTTCAACGTATGTATTATTATGGTGTTTGTATAAGGACCGCAAAATGGCACCTATTAGCAGACATTTGGCTTTGTTTTGCAATATTACGCAAAAATTACTTTTCTTAACTTCTGGTGCCTGCTGATCTGTATTTGGGATCTGTATAAGTCCTGGACATTTGTGCACGTCGGCCATTGTAGTCCGTGCCGACACCTTAGTCGATAAGCTTCTTCTTTTTCTCTATCTTCTTGTTGTGGGACATTCATCCTCCACTGTTGCCATTTCTGGACATTCATCCTCCACTGTTGCCATTTCTAATATAAAGTAGCATACACTTTTAACTTATATCTCACCATGAAACTGCTAAAACATAACGGCGTAGTGAGTTTACATTATTCACCCAAGGTACTTTAGTTATTAGAGAGTTCCGGTCGGATGTTTTTTCACGGGACACATTTCCGGCCTTGTTGTTGCACTAGTGAGCCACAGATGAGAAGATGCTGCTCTGTTATTGATTGAAGTAAAGTCTTAATGTCATTAAAACAGTTAGCTCCATCTTTTGACAATTCTTCCACCCCCGTCCTTGCACGCTACACCGCTACAACAAAGATGACGGGGAGAAGACGCTGTCGAAGGTGAGCCACCTAAATAAGACAACCCACAAAACGGCGCATGCTGAAGAGACTGTCAGAAAGCGACTTTAAGATGGTCAGTAAAACATCATCTATGCAACATTTTGACCAAAGAACCACCATTACATGTTATGTAGACCACAAGGAAGACTTTTACATTTAGAAAAAAAATCATAATGTGACTCCTTTAATGCGCTTTTTGTATGAAAATAGACCCGCTGATCGGCAGTGCGCACTATGGTCCGAATAATACGGTAACAAATAATATTAAATACAGATACAAAGTCTCCAAGGCAGCAGCGTATTATAATTGTGACCAGTAACTAACGTGTCCGCATCATTCAACTTACTACGTCAGGGGTGTCAAACTGGTTTTCATTGGAGGGCCAGATCGCAGTTATGGACCGCTTTTAACACAGGAAAAATATATAAAATTTGCCAATGCATTTGAATATTCTACTTTTTTGATGTACACTATCAATCAATGTTTATTTAAATAGCCCTAAATCACAAGTGTCTCAAAAGGCTGCACAAGACACAACGACATCCACGGTTCAGATTCCACATCACACTATCAAAAAACCTAGATTTTACAGTAAAAAACTCAAAAACAACAGTCACCATAATTTTACTGTAAAATGGAAAACAGTACCAGTTTACTTACGGTAAAACATTGGCCGCAGAGTTTTAGTATAACATTTACGGTGTTTTTTTATAACATATCACTGAAAATGTAAAAACACTTTTACATTTACTTTTAAAGATCTTGTCTCTGACTTAGATTAGCAAGATCATGTCTTTGACTTTGATTGGTCAGATCTGAGTATGTGTTTTTACCGCCACGTGGTCTCTACTTTTAAGTCTGCATGGTATAAAACAAGTCATCAGTACAGTATTCTGTTAAATTCCTGTGCTTTTTGAAGTTAAAGCTACAAAGAATGCCTAAATCAGGGGTATCCAAATTGTGGCACGGGGGCCATCCGCGGCCCAAAGATAACAATTTAATGGCCCGCAGCAAATTATAAAAATAATAACTAGAACAAAACATAAAAGTGCTATAAAAGTACAAATAGGTCTAGTTTACCCGGGAATGTCTACTGAATCCAGAACTGGTTTTGGCTAAGAGCAGACTCAGCCAAACTACCTCGAAGTAATGTTGCCATTTTTAATGCCAACAAAGAAATTGACTCAAAAAAACACTCTCCTACATAAGTTAATGTAAGGCTTCACTTTTTTTTTTTGATACTAATATACACTGGCTTTGCTGTTGACATGCTACTGATTAGCATTAGCGATTTTACGTGATAATTTCAACAGCTTCGAATTTGTAAATCAAAACTACAAATAAAAATCAAACGGCTGGTGCGTAATAAGTACACTAATTACAATATTAACACTTTGTAGGGCGCAACAGACCGCAAAAACTGAACTGACCAACACACCAAAAACGATACTCACACTGGTGCATGAACGTGAATGAATGATGGGTTATCACTTCTCTACGAAGAGCTTTGAGAGTCTAGAAAAAACACTAAATACATCCAATTAAATATTATTATTATTATTATTTAACTTAGTGCCAAACCTGCAAATGAGACTCAAACGTGATAACAAAAGAAAATACAACTACTGGACAGCAGTTAAAATCATCCTATTTTTAAATGTTGCAATAACAAATGACATTATATTACCAAACCAATATTTATTGACACACACAAAAGTACCGTAAATTGGTACCTTTGAGTATTAATATCGATTCCCCGGTTCAAATGTGGACGGTACCCATCCCTAATTGCAACAGAAAAAAGTTGAAATGTTAAAACTAATAACTCAAAGTTGACATACAGGTTGTTTCTTATAAATCTATACATTGTTCTGGATTTGAAAGTTAAAAAAAGACCAAAATGGCCTTTAAATCCTTTAAATTGTCAGTCTAGGGCAGTGTTTTTCAACCACTGTGCCGTGAGATAAAGTTTGGTGTGCCGTGGGAGATTATCTAATTTCACCTATTTGGGTTAAAAATATTTTTTGCAAACCAGTAATTATAGTCTGCAATTGATGTGTTGTTGTTGAGTGTCTGTGCTGTCAAGAGCTCTGCAGAGTAACTGTGTAATACTCTTCCATATCAGTAGGTGGCAGCAGGTAGCTAATTGCCTTGTGGATGTCGGGAACAGCGGGAGGCAGTGTGCAGAAATAAACAAAAGGTGAGTGCACCTAAGAAAAGGCATTGAAGTTTAGGGAAGGTTATGCAGAACGAAACTAAAACTGAACTGGCTACAAAGTAAACAAAAACAGAATGCTGGACAACAGCAAAGACTTACTTTGGAGTAAAGACTATGTACACAATGTACATCCGAACATGACATGACAATCAACAATGTCCACAAAAAGAAGGATAAAAAAACTGAAATATTCTTGATTGCTAAAACAAAGTAGATGCGGGAAATATCGCTCAAAGGAAGACATGAAACTTCTACAGGAAAATACCAAAAAAAGAGAAAAAGCCACCAAAATAGGAGCGCAAGATGAGAACTAAAACACTACACACAGGAAAACAGCAAAAAAGTCCAAATAAGTCAGGGCGTGATGTGACAGGTGGTGACAGTACACCTACTTTGAGACAAGAGCTATAGTGATGCATGCTTGGTTATGGTTTAAAAGCCACAAAATGCAACGGGTCCATCAGACCCACAAACACTGGCTGAGTAACAACAATATGAACACCACACAAGGGTTAAAGTCATATCCAACAATTGCGACGACGACTTTTTACTGTCAACTGACTTTTGTTTTTTTTAATGATTTCTGCTGGTGGTGTTCCTCCGGATTTTTTCAACGCAGAAAATGTGCCTCGGCTCAAAAAAGGTTGAAAAACACTGGTCTACGGCCATCAGTAGAAACAGTTTGAACACCCCTGACTTCAAACATTGTTAATAAATTGATAAAATCACAAGTTGAATAAGTTATTGAACAAATATAAGCCTCCAAATTAGGGATGTCGTTTAATGGCTTTTTGCCGATATCCCGATATTGTCCAACTCTTTAATTACTGATACCGATATCAACCGATACCGATATATACAGTCGTGGAATTAACACATTATTATGCCTAATTTGGACAACCAAGTTTGGTGAAGATAAGGTCCTTTTTTTTTTTAAATTATAAAATAAAATAAGATAAATCAATTAAAAATATTTTCTTGAATAAAAAAGGAAGTAAAACAATATAAAAACAGTTACATAGAAACTAGTAATTAATGAAAATGCGTCAAATTAACTGTTAAAGGTTAGTACTCTTAGTGGACCAGCAGCACGCACAATCATGTGTGCTTACGGACTGTATCCCTTGCAGACTGTATTGATATATATTGATATATAATGTAGGAACCACAATATTAATAACAGAAAGAAACAACCCTTTTGTGTGAATGAGTGTAAATGGGGGAGGGAGGTTTTTTGGGTTGGTGCACTAATTGTAAGTGTATCTTGTGTTTTTTATGTTAAAAACAATACCGATAAATAAAACGATACCGATAATTTCCGATATTACATTTTAAAGCATTTATCGGCCGATAATATCGGCAGGCCAATATTATCGGACATCTCTACTCCAAATACTTATGTAAATGAGGGATTTTAGGCCAATCAGCAAAACTAAGCAGTGAAATTGTTGCAGGACATAAAAATGCCATGGACATCACCTTGCTGCAAGTGTTGCCTCTCATCCATGACGCCATCTTGGCCTCGTGACCATCCAGACTTGCCTGGCCAAAGATACTTCCCCTGGTTTCCTCTTCCGCATGACTGCTCCACACATGGCCCCGGGGTTCTCTTCCATGCAGTGGCCTGGGCAGGAGTCCACACGACATGTCCATTTGCAAGATGCGCCCTTTCCCCACATGCAAGAAAAAAAATGATGTTCAAACATAATAAAGTTGTTTTCATAAAAAGGCAAGAGTATAAAGGATGTTATCGTTGGGGGAATAATGAGCAAAACAGTTCCCCGCCTCCCCTGCATGCTGGAGCTTTTAACTGTTCAAACTCCTTTTGATGAATTCTGAGGTTTTAGAGCCTCGTAACGTTTGCATGCATTTATAGTGCTGTGACCTTAGGGACGACTTCCACATTAATAGGACACAGGAGGCAGGTAAGCTATATATTGCAGCATGTCTCAGCCTATGCTTGCAACACCCAGGGTGTTGTTTCGGCATATCTCAGCCTATGCTTGCAACACCCAGGGTGTTGTTTCGGCATATCTCAGCCTATGCTTGCAACACCCAGGGTGTTGTTTCGGCATATCTCAGCCTATGCTTGCAACACCCAGGGTGTTGTTTCGGCATATCTCAGCCTATGCTTGCAACACCCAGGGTGTTGTTTCGGCATATCTCAGCCTCTGCTTGCAACACCCAGGGTGTTGTTTCGGCATATCTCAGCCTCTGCTTGCAACACCCAGGGTGTTGTTTCGGCATATCTCAGCCTATGCTTGCAACACCCAGGGTGTTGTTTCGGCATATCTCAGCCTCTGCTTGCAACACCCAGGGTGTTGTTTCGGCATATCTCAGCCTCTGCTTGCAACACCCAGGGTGTTGTTTCGGCATATCTCAGCCTCTGCTTGCAACACTCAGGGTGTTTTTTCGGCATACCTCAGCCTCTGCTTGCAACACCCAGGGCGTTGTTTCAGCATGACCCAACCTCTTCTTTCAACACCCAGGGCGTTGTTTCAGCATGACCCAACCTCTTCTTTCAACACCCAGGGTGTTGCTTCGGCTAGACCCAGCCTATGCATGCAACACCCAGGATGTTGTTTCGGCATGCCCTAGCCTCTGCTTGCAACACCCAGGGTGTTGTTTCGGCATGTCGCAGTGTCTGCTTGCAACACCCAGGGTGTTGTTTCGGCATGACCCAACCTCTGCTAGCAACACCCAGAGTGTCGTTTCGGCACGACCCGACCGCTTCTTTCAACAACCAGTGTGTTGTTTCGGCATATCTCAGCTTCTGCTTGCAACACCCATGGTGTTGTTTCGGCATGTCGCAGTGTCTGCTTGCAACACCCAGGGTGTTGTTTCGGCATGACCCAACCTCTGCTAGCAACACCCAGAGTGTCGTTTCGGCACGACCCGACCGCTTCTTTCAACAACCAGTGTGTTGTTTCGGCATATCTCAGCTTCTGCTTGCAACACCCAGGGTGCTGTTTCGGCATGACCCAACCTCTGCTAGCAACACCCAGGGTGTCGTTTCGGCACGACCCGACCCCTTCTTTCAACAACCAGGCTGTTGTTTCGGCTTATCTCAGCTTCTGCTTGCAACACCCAGGGTGTTGTTTCGGCATGACCCAGCCTCTGCTTGCAACACCCAGGGTGTAGTTTCGGCATGACCCAGCCTATGCTTGCAACACCCAGGGCATTGTTTCAGCATGACCCAACCTCTGCTAGCAACACCCAGGGTGTCGTTTCGGCACGACCCGACCCCTTCTTTCAACAACCAGGCTGTTGTTTCGGCTTATCTCAGCTTCTGCTTGCAACACCCAGGGTGTTGTTTCGGCATGACCCAGCCTCTGCTTGCAACACCCAGGGTGTAGTTTCGGCATGACCCAGCCTCTGCTTGCAACACCCAGGGCATTGTTTCAGCATGACCCAATGTCTGCTTGCAACACCCAGGGTGTTGCTTCGGTATGACCCAGCCTATGCTTGCAACACCCAGGATGTTGTTTCAGCATGTCCCAGCCTCTGCTTGCAACACCCAGAGTGTTGTTTCAGCATATCTCTGTATCTGACTGCAACACCCAGGGTGTTGTTTCGGCAATGACCCAGCCTCTGCTTGCAACACCCAGGGTGTTGTTTCAGACACCACTTAAGAAAGTAAAATGAACAAAAACATGTTAAATAATGTTTAGACAGAAATGTGCAAACATCAAAATGTTGAAATGTTCCCAATTGTGTCATTTAATTGTCAAAGAGAAACATGTTTACGTAAATCAAAGATTCTTAGTGGATTTGAGACAATTCTGTAAATTATATTAAAAAAAAAAACATTTTGCAATCATTCTCAGTCACAAAACACTTTTTAATAGGAGTGTCCCGATACATATTTTTCACTTTCGATACAATAGCGATATCGGAGCCTTGAGTATTGGCTGATACTGATATTGATTCAATATCAGCACCAATCAAACATATGTTTGATTGGTGCTGATATTGAATCAATATCAATATTTGTCTGTAGGTGTCTAAGACTAGATATGACCAAGCAAAGTCTATGAGCATGAACTGATGAAGCCTACTTGGATGAGAGGTGAAACGTCCTCCAAGACAAACTGAACAGTCCAGTTGCCATCGATTGAAAGCCCTGATCATACATATTTGATTATATTTGATACATGTTTTAATTGACAAATGTGATGTTTTAGATTGCAATGTGAGACCATTTTCAACCGGTTCCTGGATCTATGTGTTTCTGTAGAAAGGTGTGGTTTGTGTTTCCAACGCATTCCACGGTTCAGGGACGTTGATACAAATCAGGCTGATAACAGTTTAGTATATCTCTACACTGATAAACCAAAGCAATGTCATGGAGTCTTTGCAACACTTCTGTTGTGCCTTTGAGCATCTCTCCAGGTCACTGGCGTGTGTGAGTGACAGCAAGTAAACATCTGTATAGATCTCTAAACCAGAACATAGGACATGTCTTTCAAAGACTTGGAGAAGTACAATCTTACATTACGGTCAATGCACTAATGTTTTTAATTGAAGGCTAAAGCTGCATAAATCACTTTCATCTTCCAGCACTAGAAACTATCACGATGCAGCCGGTGTGTACCTTGTAGACATTTAAGTGTTGAAGGACAAAGTTAATGGCTGTCATTTTAGTTAGATAGCGCAAATGCATCATTTTATTTGGCAACTGGACAGAAATCTTTTGTCAGGAAGAAGGTCCAGTCCTCAGGGTACACATATATCCGATAGGTGGCGCTTCAAGGCAGCCGCAGTGTTTGTCGTCGGCGTGTGCCCTCAATTTTTAAATGTGTTTTTAAGCTGTCCCTGTATTTTTTAATCGTAACATTTTCAAGGCAAGGTGCTGGTAACAGTTTCATGCATCAGTGTGTGGCCATCGGTGGGATTCAAACGAGATGGAAGGACTAAATAATCGCAAATACCCTCCACTCTTCCTAATGAACTTGAAGAGACACACAGCCCAGCTGATTGGAAACATAAAACAGACGCTGAGAAGCACTGGAATAGCCCGCAAAAGAAGCCGTGCGCGAGGATCTAAAGCCGGAAAAAACAGGCGGCAGAAAATAACAGTTACAGAAGGACACAGACCGAGCCCCATGCAAAGAAGGAAAAGGGTGAGTGTCCTGGCTGAAATACGCTGTGATAAACCTCACCGAGAGAAGCCGCGCATGCCGAAGTTAACTCTCTGCAACGCGAGGTCATTGATAAACAAAACTGACGAATATGAACTGTTGCTGAAAACTTTAGATGCAGACATTGGGTGCGTTACTGAGAGGTGGGCGCACAAAAATATTCCGGATGAATCGTTGTCAGTCAAGGACTACCAACTATTTAGGAGAGACAGAAATGGAAAAAGTGGAGGGAGCGTGGCTGTGTACTAGAGATGCGTGGTTTGCGGGCACAACCGCGGAGTCCGCGGATTATCCGCGGATCGGGCGGATGAAATTTAAAAAAATTAGATTTTATCCGCGGGTCGGGTCGGGTCCGGTCGGGCGATTGAAATAAAAAAAAATTAGATTTTAAATAGATTCAGGCGGGTGGCAGTTAAACCAATTCGGAAATATATATACATAGTTAAATGTTGTTACCCACATACGAAAAACGAGCAGGCACCTGCTGCATATGCCACAACAGAAGAAAAAAAAAAAAAGAGATGGACACCTTTACGGAGCGGAGAAGGGACGCCTCGCCGGGGTCCGGGACCGAGGCCCCTTCCCCCGAGAGGGCCCCACCGGGAGCCGTAGCTGAGGCGATCCGCGAGAAGGGCCCGACGCACGTCCAGGGTCACCACCGCGCCCACCGCGCCCACCGCACCGACACCCCGCCTCGTCCGCCTTCGCCGCGGCCGGCGTCACGCGCAGCAGCTAAGCAGCTTACCTGCCCGCCACCCCCGTGGCCGGGGGGTCGTAACAGGGGTCACTCCGCGCGCTCCGCCCGCGCAGCTTACCTGCCCGCCACCCCTGTTGCCGGGGGCGCGTAACAGGGGTCACTCCGCGCGCAGTGCGCTCACGAAAGGGGTGGGGCTCACCCTGGTTGATATAGACAGCAGCTAGGACGATGGCCATGGAAGTTGGAACCCGCTAAGGAGTGTGTAACAACCCACCTGCCGAATCAACTAGCCCTGAAAATGGATGGCGCTGGAGCGTCGGGCCCATATACCCGGCCGTCGCCGGCAGCGAGACGCGCTTGGAGGTGCGCTCAGCGCGGCTCCCATATGATTGCGCACTGGTGTGCGTCTGGGTCGTGACAGCGTGGCACGCAAATGTCTGTGCTGCATTGGATCAGTCTCCTTTCTTTAACAGGCAAAAGCTTTATAACCTCACTAATGCCTTGCATCGTCTATATTAGATATATAACAACGGGCGGGTGCGGGCGGATGCAGTTCTGATCAAATGTTAGATCGGGTGGATTGCGGATGGTTGACGACTTTCTGATGCGGTTGCGGATGAAATAATTGCCTATCCGCGCATCTCTACTGTGTACTGTCATGAGAGACTGCAGGCAAAAAGAAGAGAGGACCTGGAGAGTGATGACTTTGAATGTGCATGGGTTCAAATACAACCGCGCCGGACCCCCAGCAGTATCTCAACCATATTTGTGGGAAACCTATATCACCCACCATGGGCAGATACAAAATCGTGCCAGGACCAAGTCCTGGAGTATTTAATAACCACCAATTAAAGCGTCTTCCCCCCATATGGGGCTATATTTATGTGGGGTTTTCAATAAACTGCCCACAAAAATGCTGACCTCCTTCCACCCCGATATTCGGCAAATAGTTAAACGTCATACACGTGGGCAAGCCACCCTAGATCTGATTTTTACAAACATGGCTAACTTCTACAGCCCCCCAACCACCCTTGCCCCCCTAGGTCAGGGGTCGGCAACCCGCGGCACTGGAGCCGCATGCGGCTCTTTGATCACTCTGATGCGGCTCAGCAGCTTACTTGCTGAACCCCCCAATTTTCCCGTGAGACTTCTGGATTTCAGTGCCTCTCGCAGAAAACTCCCGGGATTAATATTCACCGATTTTCACCCTTAAAGCTATGATAAGGGCGTGCCGTGATGGTACAACATTTGACACCCTCTACAATCTGTATTGACAGCGTGCCAGCCCAACACTTGTTATACAATATACATCTTCTGCTTACACACGTATGTGACAGCAAAGCATACTTGGTCAACAGCCACACAGGTTACACTGACGGTGACCATATAAAACAACTTTAACACTCTTACTAATAATGCACCACACTTTGAACCAAAACCAAACAAGAATGACAAACACATTTCGGGAGAACATCTGCACCTTAACACAACATAAACACAACAGAACAAACACCCAGAATCCCATGCAGCCCTGACTCTTCCGGGCTACATTATACACCCCTGCTACCACCAAACCCCGCCCCAAGCCTGCTCCCTCACACATCAACCCCCCTCTGTGCGTCGGTTGAGGTGGGCGGGGTTTGGTAGCAGGGGTGTATAATGTATCCCGGAAGAGTTAGGGCTGCATGGGATTCTGGGTATTTGTCCTGTTGTGTTATGGTGCAGATGTTCTCCCGAAATGTGTTTGTCATTCTTGTTTGGTGTGGGTTCACAGTGTGGTGCATTATTAGTAAGAGTGTTAAAGTTGTTTTATATGACCACCGTCAGAGTAACCTGTGTGGTTGTTGACCAAGTATGCCTTGCTGTCACCTACGTGAGCAAGCGGAAGCCCCATACAACATGTGGCTGATCAGGCACGCTGGTTGTAGTGGGCGCTATATGCTGTACCATCACGGCACGCATGATGCTGACAAGCGCTATTCATTCAAAACCCGCGTGCCGCACCAGCTTAAAAATTCCATATATAAAGGTGTGGGCAGCGTGTCTGAGACCCCTGGTTTATACATAGCAAAAAGCAAAAAAAAAAGTTATATGCAATGTTATTTCATTAAAAATTTGAAAAATTTTGCAGCTCCCATTGTTTTCTATAATTTGTGAAACTGGTCAAAATGGCTCTTTGACTGGTAAAAGTTGCCGACCCCTGCCCTAGGTGCAAGCGACCACAAGTGCTTGGTGCTGAGCCCAGTGAATACAACAGGGCAGAAACAACAGGTGAAGAGGAGGAGGGCTCGATTAGTGACCACAGAAAGAAAAGAGGCTCTGTCAACATGCATCGCTATGACTGACTGGTCTGCTGTCTATGAGGCTGTGGACATCACTGCCAAAGCAGCAAGTTTTAACAACTACTGTATATGCAGACAGCAATGGACATATGCATGCCTGTGCGACTGAAAAAAATTACAAATGCGGACAAACCATGGATGACAGAGAAAATAAAACAGGCTATAAAGAAAAGACAAAAAGCCCACAATAAATGGGGGAAAGTGGGAAAATGGAGAGAAATCAGAAACTCCGTCCAAACACTTATACGCAAGGCAAAGACTAGATATTATAAAAATGAAATGCAAAACCTAAAGAAAAAGAACCCCAAAGAGTGGTGGGACTATATAAATAAAGGACTAAGACGCGCTAAATCATCAACTGATGGAACAATCAAAATACAAGGAGTTGAAGAGGACAAAGCTGCAGAAGCTCTGAACAACTTCTTTGCGGAGTCGTCGTGGACTAAAGCAACGCCCTATTGTGTCTATCCCCTACCAAGAGCTACACCAAGTGACATCTGTAGCATAGGTGAGATGAAGCTAGCCCTCACTCGGCTGGACCCCCAGAAAGCAAGTGGGCCGGATGGCATTCCCACCTGGCTGCTGAAAGAACATGCAGAGGACCTGGCACCGGTCATCACACATCTGGCCAAGTGTTCTTTCCAACAGGGGTGTGTCCCCGATGTATGGAAAGAGTCAAATGTCTGTCCCATACCCAAAGGCCAAGACCATGGCTCAATCTCAAACTGGCGTCCTATCTCACTAACTTCTTGTGTGGGGAAAACAATAGAACTTTTTGTGTTGAAAAAGCTTAAAGTTAAAGTACCAATGATTGTCACACACACACTAGGTGTGGCGAGATTATTCTCTGCATTTGACCCATCACCCTTGATCACCCCCTGGGAGGTGAGGGGAGCAGTGGGCAGCAGCGGTGGCCGCGCCCGGGAATCATTTTGGTGATTTAACCCCCAATTCCAACCCTTGATGCTGAGTGCCAAGCAGGGAGGTAATGGGTCCCATTTTTATAGTCTTTGGTATGACTCGGCCGGGATTTGAACTCACAACCTACCGATCTCAGGGCGGACACTCTAACCACTAGGCCACTATGCCACTCGTGCTTGACGTGTGTAAAAACCAATATGCATATCTGCCTAAGCACAGTACTACAACGGCTCTAGTCAGGGCAATGCACACCTGGCTTACCGAAACCGACTCCAAACCAACGATGGTGAGAGTACTGTTGGCAGATATGTCGAGAGCTTTTGATGTAATTGACCATGGGATCCTGATGCAAAACATACTGGACCTAGGACTGTGCCCATATCTGACAGCCTGGCTACATAGTTACATCTCAGGAAGGAGACAGAGAGTGGTGGCAAATGGAGCTCACAGGCCCTGGATTGAAGTTACATCTGGGGTGCCACAAGGGGGTGTTGTCTCCCCATGTGTCTTCCTCCTTTATATTGCCACCCAGGATGCTGTGTTTGAGGACACCCTTGATGTCGGATATGCAGACGACATCGGGCTATCGAGACTGATCCCCATATCCAGCATCATGTCAGACACAACGATGTGCCAGGAGGCACAAAGGCTGGACGAATGGGCAGAAAATGAGAAAATGATACTCAACGGGAAAAAATCGGTAGAACTCCGGATATGTTTTGCCCGAAATCCATCACAACCTCCTGCACTGATGTTGGGGGGACAGGAGGTCCCTGTCGTGGAAACAACAAAGTACCTGGGTTACCATCTCGATCAAAACCTGACTGGAGATGTGCACATCGAGAAGGCAATAAAAACCGCCTCCAAGCGGTTGCACTACCTCATAGTCATGGCGAGACATGGACTACCTGCAGACGACCCTGTTACCATCTACACCACTCTCATCAGGCCGTGTCTGGAATATGACTCAGTGCTCTTAATGGGCTGCTCCAAAAAAACAACAGGCAGAGCTAGAGCGAGTCCAGAAATGTGCCTGTAAAATCATTACGAGGAGAGCTGGAAACATCTCACAACCCCTTACCATCACTCCAGAGCAGGAGAGAGTTTGCTGCAGTGAAGCTGGTAAAGGATATGCATGATGAGCAACACCGTCTCTATGACCTGCTACCTCCAACACGAGGCAGCCGCACTGCCAGGACATTGAGGAACCAACATAAGCTGGCTGAACCCGAGCCCAAAGCCAAGACAAAGAGACTTAAAAACTCTACCCTGCATACTGCAATTAAACTGTATAATGATACTATCTAATTAAATAAGTAATACAGTCATATACCAGAATGCTAATAGTTTCCATGCTGCTGTTGCCTTGAAAATGTTTATTTTTTATTTTTATTTATTTATTATTATTTATATAAAATACTGTCTGTTCTTTTCATTTGTTTTAATTGTTGTTTGTTAGATATTCATTGTAAAGTTCAGCTGTTTTTCAGTGGGGCCCTGGCTCCACTGCAAGCATGAATAAATAAAGTCAAGTCAAGTCAAGTCATACCAAGATAATGGATGGAATTTAAGATGCCAGATTGTATAACAAATACGCTTGCAAAATACATACAAATGTGTAATAAGTAGCTGCTAATGCTCAATGTTAGATGTGAATCTTCAGAAATACACTAAATCAGTTATTTTTGTGTGAACAAACCACACCGATGCTCAAGCACATGGCAGCAGATGGGATGGTGACCCAAATAAATGGAACCGTGGCCTTTGACTTAATAATGCTGGATCCTTGAACATTGTCCGCTTCGCACTCGACCGACAACTGTTGTAGGTTTAAGGTTTCATGACGCTGAACAAAACAAAATGTAAAAAGATAAATATTGCAATTTATAGTCTCTTAAAGTGAAGTAGGGGTGCTTTCATTTGTCACTTCGCAACGCAATTTTTGGAATATTGCATATTTTCTCTTTTTTTTTCATAAAAACAAGTTTTTACAAAAAGACCATTAAACATAAAAAAACATTACAAATATATAACAAGCTGTTTAAAAAATAACTTTCATTAGCTTCTGACCAGATAGATATAAAGTGTTTTCTATACATTGTTTTTTGTGTCATGCTCTTTTATTGCAAAAAATATATAATAATAATAATAATAATTTGGAACAATTACTTTTTCTTCCCAAAAAGTCACATTGTCTCCTGAGCCGAAAAAAGGACGCACTCAAAAAAAAAAGTTGTCATACATTAAAAAAATTACTTTCAAGGCTTTAATTTTTTTTAATGTATGACAACACTTTTTTAGCCGAAAAAAGGACGCACTCAAAAAAGTGTTGACATACATTAAAAAAATTAAAGCCTTTAAAGTAATTTTTTTAATGTATGACAATACTTTTTTGAGTGCGTCCTTTTTTCAGCTAAGGGGACAATGTCAATCAATCAATCATCAATCAATGTTTATTTATATAGCCCTAAATCACAAGTGTCTCAAAGGGCTGCACAAGCCACAACGACATCCTCGGTACAGAGCCCACATAAGGGCAAGGAAAAACTCACCCCAGTGGGACGTCGATGTGAATGACTATGAGAAACCTTGGAGAGGACCGCATATGTGGGTAACCCCCCCACCCCCTCTAGGGGAGACCGAATGCAATGGATGTCGAGTGGGTCTGACATAATATTGTGAGAGTCCAGTCCATAGTGGATCCAACGTAATAGTAAGAGTCCAGTCCATAGTGGGGCCAGCAGGAATGTGACTTTTTGGGAAGAAAAAGTAATTGTTCAAAAAGTCAACGCTATGAATTATTGAATTACCTCATCTAAAGTATTACATATTTTGTTGTTCTCATAATAAAAATTTGAATTACATTTAAAAAATTTCTTTCAAGGCTTTAATTTTTTTAATGTATGACAACAATTATTTGAGTGCGTCCTTTTTTCGGCTAAGAAGAGACAGTGTGACTTTTTTGTGTGAGCACTTTTTTAAGTATGTCCTTTTTTCGCCTAAGGAGACGATGTGACTTTTTGGGAAGAAAAAGTAATAGTTTAAAAAATAATGCATCAAAATCAGGGTTATGAATTATTGACCGATTGAAGGCTGTAATTACCTAATCTAAAGTACTCCACTATGCAATTCCATCCATCCATCCATTTTCTACCGCTTATTCCCTTCATTTTTCAAATATTGCATATTTTGACTTCTCATATTTTTTTTACAATAAAGGAGTATGGAAAAAAAAAGCACTGAAAATATATAAACACTTTATACGTCGTCGGAAGCTGTTGAAAAAATTGAAGCGTTGAAAGTTTTTTTTAAATGTTATATATGACTTAACACTTTTTTGGAGTACTTCCATGTTTAGGCTAAGGAAAGAGGGATAGTGTGAGATTTTGGAAAAAAATTTCATTGTGGCCCTGCAATGAGGTGGCGACTTGTCCAGGCTGTACCCCGACTTCCGCCCGAATGCAGCTCGGATAGGCTCCAGCACCCCCTTTTTTCCAAAGTTTACGGATAAATAGATATGATCCAAATATTATCAATCTCACAATAATTTCAGAGGGTGTACCCCGTCTTCAGCGGGGATAGACTCCAGCACCCCCGTGACCGCGAGAGGGACAAGCGGTAGGAAATGGATGGATGGAAGTCAACTTGTTTTTCCACTCTACTGCTACTTTCAGAGAGAGGATGAGGAGCTCAGTCGTTCTGGAGGAGCTCGGTGGCTGAGGTGGCTCGGGCATCCGGTTTGGATGCCTCCTGGACGCCTCTCTGATGAAGCATGCCCAGCCTGAAGGAGGTTCTGTTGTAGACCCTATAACACGCAGGATTATGTCTTGCAGTTGGCCTGAGGATGGCTGGATGGAATCCAGTGGAATAGGAAGAGGTAGCCAGAGACCGGGAAGTCCGGGCTTCCCGACTGAGACTGCTGCCCCAGGGATGGAAGAAAATGGATGAAAGTTGCTCATGTAACTTGAGTTAAGTTAAAAGCTAAACTCTTGAGAGAAAGTCCCTCAAAATGCTCCCTCTTGGTGGTCCAGCCAATGCTAGATGGGACTTATTTTCTTAAACTTGATATCATTCCTCACCATTTTAGGGATTTCTAACGGTTCCTTTGTGAGAGATGTTGATAATCGTCTGGTCGTTGCTCTAACAGGCAGCCAGCAAAATGTGGGAACTCGAGCAACACCCATTGATCCTTTTGGACAACGACATTGCATCACCCAGTAAATGAATAAAACATACTTTTTATTGGGCACTTATTTTCCTAAAATCACGTTACTTGGGGCTCCTATTTCCTCACGGTGACTCTTTCCCTGCACTAATAAACATCAGCAATAGACATGCTTTCATGATTAAATTGAGTGAGTAAAAGCTGACAACCCTTTCAGTAATGCATCTGCAGCTTTGCAAGCGAGAGAGGGGGTAAAAATTATTTGTATCTGTCAGGTTATTTCTGGCAGCTAATTAAAAGGGCCATTTAAATGCATATTGGCTCAGTGCCTTACAAGGTGCTGAGCATGTAAAACGCTGCGATTTAGACACATACATACAATAGGTCTTCTTTTATAGATTCGTAATTAGGGACATATGCGAGGGGGGTATCAAAACGTGGCAGAGAAAGCCTCCCTTCAGAGAACAGATTACCCCCCACTCTGAACAAATCGTTTTCTGGTAGATATTTTCTTGAGCTTTATCCATCAATCCCTCCATCTATTTTCTTCTGCTTATCTGCGACACGGGGGCGGCAGTCTCAGGAGGGAAGCTCATACTTCCCGGTCTCTGGACACTTCTTCCAAGCGTTCCAAGACCTGATGCGAGTTATAACCCCTGCGGCATGTTCTAGGTCTACACCTGGGCCTCCGTAATAGGTGCTCGAGCCAACTCAACTGGCTCCTGTGAAGGAATAGCGGCTCAACTCTAGGGTTCTCTCGGATGGTAGCGCCCCTTCCCTTGTTTCTTAGGCTGGGTCCAGCACTTGTTTCTTAGGGTAGGTCCAGCCCCTGTACGGTAAACTATTTTGGCTGCTTGCACCGACTGTATTAGCGTTCTTCCTCTTTGGGTCACTACCCAAAGCACGTGACCCTAGGTGAGGGTAGGAGCGTAGATGACTGAGCTTTTCCTTCCGACTAAGCTCTTACCTGACCACGACAATCTGGTACAGCAACCGTATGACTGCAGACGTTGTGCCGATTTACCTGGCGAGCACTTGCTCCTGCCGTTCCTCACTCGTGAACAAGATGCCAAAATACTTAAAATCCCTTCACCATTTAGTTTTCTGCTCACCCCAAACTGTTAACACAGGTTGTGTTATGTGTGACCATGTCTGTTGAATTTTTGTACTGGTTGTTTTTTTCTTCATCATGACTAGGGAAGGTTGTTTGAATGTACGTCATATAAATAAATGCTGCACTACAATTAACTTGAAAGTACAATTAAAGGCAGAGTAACTTTCGATGGCCACCAGGTGGTGACACAATGGCAGCAATCGGGACATTGGATATTTATAAATAATATGGATACACCGCTCCCGGTCAAATTGTTAATTGAACTCGTGCCGCAGGGCAAATTGAAAACGCCGGCAGCCCGCATTTTGCTCACAGTACGGACACTACTGCACGCATTTTAAAAGGAAATGCTTGGTTTCATTTGGTTTTCATGGAAAAAGCATTATAAAAGGACATGTTTACAGTATTTTTAAAAATGGCCTTTATAAAAGGGAGACAATGGGGACAAAAGAGTCCCACGGAACTCCAATGTACAGTATACTCAGTCAACAGCTTGTGCTAAAAATAACTTAAAAACTAACATTGCAAATTTTGTGATGAATTCCTTTACAACTTTTGTGGCTATATTTCATCCGGCCTTTCTAAAAATGGCCATTATAAAAGGGAGTCAATGGGGGACAAAAGGGTCCCAGGGAACTCCAAGGTATACTCAGTCAATAGCTTATGCTAAAAAACTTAAGAATAGACATTGCAAATTCTGTGATGAATTCCTTTACAACTTTTGTGGCCATATTTCATCCCGCATTTCTAAAAAGGCCATTGTACAAACCCCGTTTCCATATGAGTTGGGAAATTGTGTTAGATGTAAATATAAACGGAATACGATGATTTGCAAATCATTTTCAACCCATATTCAGTTGAATATGCTACAAAGACAACATATTTGAAACAAAGAAGTTGGGAAAGGTGGCAATAAATACTGATAAAGTTGAGGAATGCTCATAAAACACTTATTTGGAACATCCCACAGGTGAACAGGCAAATTGGGAACAGGTGGGTGCCATGATTGGGTATAAAAGTAGATTCCATGAAATGCTCAGTCATTCACAAACAAGGATGGGGCGAGGGTCACCACTTTGTCAACAAATGCGTGAGCAAATTGTTGAACAGTTTAAGAAAAACCTCTCTCAACCAGCTATTGCAAGGAATTTAGGGATTTCACCATCTCCGGTCCGTAATATCATCAAAGGGGTCAGAGAATCTGGAGAAATCACTGCACGTAAGCAGCTAAGCCCGTGACCTTCGATCCCTCAGGCTGTACTGCATCAACAAGCGACATCTGTGTGTAAAGGATATCACCACATGGGCTCAGGAACACTTCAGAAACCCACTGTCAGTAACTACAGTTGGTCGCTACATCTGTAAGTGCAAGTTAAAACTCTCCTATGCAAGGCGAAAACCGTTTATCAACAACACCCAGAAACGCCGTCGGCTTCGCTGGGCCTGAGCTCATCTAAGATGGACTGATACAAAGTGGAAAAGTGTTCTGTGGTCTGACGAGTCCACATTTCAAATTGTTCTGGAAACTGTGGACGTCGTGTCCTCCGGACAAAAGAGGACAAGAACCATCCGGATTGTTATAGGCGCAAAGTTGAAAAGCCAGCATCTGTGATGGTATGGGGGTGTATTAGTGCCCAAGACATGGGTAACTTACACATCTGTGAATGCGCCATTAATGCTGAAAGTTACCTACAGGTTTTGGAGCAACATATGTTGCCATCCAAGCAACGTTACCATGGACGCCCCTGCTTATTTCAGCAAGACAATGCCAAGCCACGTGTTACATCAACATGGCTTCGTAGTAAAAGAGTGCGGGTACTGGACTGGCCTGCCTGTAGTCCAGACCTGTCTCCCATTGAAAATGTGTGGCACATTATGAAGCCTAAAATACCACAACGGAGACCCCGGACTGTTGAACAACTTAAGCTGTACATCAAGCAAGAATGGGAAAGAATTCCACCTGAGAAGCTTAAAAAATGTGTTTCCTCAGTTCCCAAACGTTTACTGAGTGTTGTTAAAAGGAAAGGCCATGTAACACAGTGGTGAACATGCCCTTTCCCAACTACTTTGGCACGTGTTGCAGCCATGAAATTCTAAGTTAATTATTATTTGCAAAAAAAAAAAAAAAGTTTATGAGTTTGAACATCAAATATCTTGTCTTTGTAGTGCATTCAATTGAATATGGGTTGAAAAGGATTTGCAAATCATTGTATTCCGTTTATATTTACATCTAACACAATTTCCCAACTCATGTGGAAACAGGGTTTGTAAAAGGGAGTCAATGGGGAACTCCAATGTATACTCCGTCAATAGCTTGTGCTAAAAATAATTTAAGAACGGACATTGCAAATGTGATGAATTCCTTGACAACTTCTGTGGCCATATTTCATCCAGCTAACTTGTAAAATGAACATTATGTTGCATGATGTCATCTTCAAAGGCAATAAAAAAGGTCCCAGGTATCCAAAAGGGTTAAAAAAAAGCTAACTAAAATGATCAATGTTGCTTTCAGTAAAGCAGGCAGTCATGGAAGGTAAGGTATTAGTTGAAATATTTGTCACATGGCCCAAAGCTTTACACGGGTGCCCAGGTACCTAAACTTGTGTATTCTTATTTTAAACCCCGTCAAAGTAATATTCTACACCCAGTGTGGGGTTAACTATGCGGCACTTGAATAAATAAAAGTATTCTGTGTACTGCAACACTGAGTCAGAGTTTGACCTTTTGAAAATGAGCATCTCGCATTTTTATATATGCGTTCAGTGTTTTTGTTATTATTATACATTAGGTTTCTGGGGTTCATCTAGCGGGTTTGGCAAAACAAAACAAATGAACATCATCACAGCAACACAGTGCAACACATTGCAATCTAAAGCTATTTTCCCAGTTGATGCGTTTCATGGGTAAGGATGCTTGAAAGGAAGACAGGGAAAGGAGATGAAGCAATCTATTCCTGTCTTGCCATAGGCTGTCTTGACTTGGCACTGAGAGGTTCTTTGAGTGGGATGAAATAATATTTCCATTCCCTCAGGAGTGAAATGGGGTCCCTGAACACATCCTCTTTTTATCCCCCGACCACACTTCAAGGCTTTCAGCGACATAGGTGAGAAGAGAAGGATGACAAGGTGATGAGGCAAGATTGATATCCACCATTTTCTTTGCGAAGTTCCTGATGAGAGTATCCATGCAGTGTATTGGCTTTGTTCCCAGGGTTGAAAAAATCTAATCAGTTATGTGCAAAGAGAAGTATATTTTAGTCACCAAACGGAATATACAGTACCATGATGTGATACAGCAGGGGTGTCAAACTCGTTTTCATCCAGGGCCACGTCGCAGTTACCACTCACAGTGAATAATATTTGAATATGGCTATGCATTTGATTGTATACCGTATTTTCCGGACTATGGACTATTGTATATAAGCTGCACCCACTGAATTTTAGAGAGAAAATATATTTGTCCATAAATTAGCCGCAGATATGTACGTTGTGAACCGAGTTGACACAAAAATATTTTATAAATGTTTTATTTACATAGCTTAATTATTTCCAAATGGTGTCTGTAACACGGCAGTAAAGCGGCTGATCAAGCAAAACAGAAGTCATCGTCATGGACCCACTAGCTGCTCAAGCTAGCTCTCCAACTCAATAACACCGCGGTGACGTCTTGGTGAATTCACAAAGGAATTTGCGAAACTGGAACAATACAAAAAGAATGCCATTGTGAGTTATGAATACTAACGCAGACACTCGTAAACGTGCTAGCATATATGCTATATAATGCTAACGACACTCGTTACATTACATTATAAAAGCACATACAAATATGCATGAAAACAGGTTTAGTGAGTATAAATGGTTTTAGATATATTGGAAAACTTACAAACGCTGCCTGGAGTGATGAATCTATAAGAGTAGAAACGCTATGGACAACTAAACAGGAAACACTGTAGATGTTCACCCAGTGAACGAACTCGTCCAAAAGATGGCAGCATAGCACAAACAATAATTTTCACTGTCTTTACGCGTGTTTAATGAAAACTATTTAAACACAAAACATTATGGCCGTTAGCAAAGAAAAATACAAACATTAGTTGCACCATTTCATAGGCCAGAGGGTTCAAAGCGTATGAATAAAAAAGGCTTATATTCCGGAATTTACGGTGTATATGTTTTTACGTACACTGTAAAAAAAAAAAAATCTGTAGATTTTACAGTAAATCTCTCTGGCAATTCCGTTACTAGAATATGACTGTAAAATATACCGTGTTTTTCCCCCAACATATTACGATAAATTGAAAAATAGTACTTTTTTTTTTTTTTTTTATAAACAGCTGACAGTTTTTCACCATAAAAAAAAAAAACGGTGGTCCCATTTTTCCATTTAGAGTAATATACCGTAGAAGCAACAGTAGATTTCACAGTAAAAAAAACTGGTAGATCAATGGCCAAAATTGTAGTGGTAGACTTTTTTCCATTTACAGTAATATAACTTAGCTATCTATTGTCATTTTTGATCTGATTTCATAAGTCAATATATTTAATTGAGTCAATTTATTATTTGGGTATTTATTTTTATTTCAACAAATAAAATGTTTGAAAAATACAATATTTGTTGCAATATTGGCTAATATTAAAGTTTAAACGGTCAAAAGTTTGTCAAAATGGAATAAACAAATACATTAAATAATAAGAAAAGATAAAGTACTTTGTTGACGCATATTATTATTACCAGGGGTGCAGGGGACATAAAAATGATGGGGGGGGGGCGAGAGCTGACCCCCAGACCTTGATTTTGACACCTGTGTTATGCGTACATGCGTTATAATACACCGTAATGACCGGAATATTGTTTATTTCCCAAGAACAAAAGTCTGGAAAGAAGAGTCTTTAGACTCATACATGTAAATCCGCAGCAACAACTTCTCACAATGTGAATCAGAGCTTTTCTTCTTGTCACACACAAACAAAAAGTGGCTCTAAGTTGGACACAGTAAACAACAGAGGCAGTCTTACAATGTTTAAAATAGCGCTGATCAATGAAGCAAAGTCATCAAATGACAGTTGATTTCATTGATACAAAAAACAAGATTTAAGTAATTTTGTCCTAAAAAATATTTTTCCAAAAAAAGATCATAAAGAGGAGTTTGGGTTAATACGCTAAAACCTGGTATGGTACATAGCAACCTTTGTAATAATTACCCGCAATGGAGTCTTGATAGACTTAGACAAGGGAAATTGTTCCACACAGTAGTTCAGTTTTAAAGGATGGAAAGGATAATGCAGGTATTAAGTAGACTAAAAATTTACCATATTACCAAGGAAGAAACGCAAATTGAGGACTGAAGAAATAGTAAATAGTCGCAGTCAGCTAAATAATGGCTAACAACTAGCTTAAACCCAGGCTAAAATGCAACAACACTTCAGTTGTGTATTGAAATAACAGTAATATGCAACATGTTCATAGAAATGTATGACTTAAAACATAAAGATATTTCAAAGGGGTGTGAGCATGCGGCCGTTTCTCAGCTAGCTAATGGCTAAAGAGCTTGAACCCAGCCTAAAATGTTTAAACATTGAACAAATACTCCCGTGCAATGACTCTGTTTACGAAATAAAAGCAGCAATACACTGAATTATGACCACTAACAAAAAAAGCACATTGTTGTTTTGGACTAGAGCAGGGGTGTCAAAGTCAAGGGCCGCGGGCCAAATGAATGATCTATGGCCCCCAGGATGATATTTGATTAGTAATAGAACCGACTCGCACCAATACTCCATCAGTGTTGGCGTTAGGAATTTTCAAAATGGGGTCCCAGGAACCCCATCAAGTCAAAAAAATGGGGTCCCACGGTAAATTTTTGGGGTCCCACTTTTTTGTAACCATTTTGAAAACAAATGATAAATGTATGCATCATCCTGTTACATCTCACATTCTATATTGTGTTATGGAAAAAGGTTGTCATAAATGTTAATTCATTACAAAAAATAATGCAAAAGAAAACACATTTTTATGCATATGTAAATGTATTCAGTTATAAACATTCATTCACTTTCTTCTTTCCTTCATGGATCTAAACTTTACCGCTGTCAATAGTTTTTTCTATATTTTTATTGTAATATTTTCAGAATGTGTTTGTTTTATTTTTAGCCAAATTAAAACAAAGGAAACAATCTGAAGCAAGTCCGTTTTAAAAGATTTTGTGTTACGACATTTTAGTGAAATTTCTTTTTTTTTTATATACATTTTCTGCCATTTTTGGGTTTTGTCGGGACGCCTGATGAGGTTTTGAGACATCTCCTACAACTATAGGACCAGTATCGTGCTGCTGAAGCAAGTCCGTTTTAAAAATGTTTGTGTAAGAGTCCCCCCTTACGACATTTTAGCGAAAAAAGTTTTGAAAAAATATACATTTTCTGTCATTTACGGGTTTTGTAAGTACTCCTGACGAGGTTTTGAGACATCTCCTACAACTACAAGACAAGTATTGTGCTGCTGAAGCAAGTCCGTTTTTGTTTTTTATGTGTGTGTAAGGGTTCCCCCTTACGACATTTTAGCGAAAAAAAAGTTTAAAAAAAATACGCCTTTTCTGCCATTTTCGGGTTTTGTCGGGACTCCTGGTGAGGTTTTGAGACATCTACAACTACAGGACAAGTATTGTGCTGCTGAAGCAAGTCCGTTTTTTACATCTTACGACATTTTAGCGAAAAAAAGTTTTCAAAAAATACGCCTTTTCTGCCATTTTCGGGTTTTGTCGGGACTCCTGATGAGGTTTTGAGACATCTCCTACAACTACAGGACAAGTATTGTGCTGCTGAAGCAAGTCCGTTTTTTACATCTTACGACATTTTATCGAAAAAAAGTTTTCAAAAAATATGCATTTTCTGCCATTTCCGGGTTTTGTAGGGACTCCTGATAAGGGTTTGAGACATCTCCTATAACTACAGGACAAGTATTGTGCTGCTGAAGCAAGTCTGTTTACATTTTTGTGTAAGGGTCCCCCCTTACGACATTTTAGCGAAAAACAGTTTACAAAAAATATACATTTTCTGTCATTTACGGGTTTTGTCGGGAGTCCTGATGACGTTTTGAGAAATCTCCTACAACTACAGGACTACATGTTTTAATGCCATGATTTTAATAGTCCGGCCCGCGTGTTCACAGATTTTCGTCCATGTGGCCCCTGAGTTTCACACCCCTGGACCTGGACTCGAGGAACGGTTATGCTAGCTAGCTTGAGCGCACCTTCATAAATAATGTAATGCACAATTCAGTTTAGCCGTGCAAAAAAACAAACTAAAAAGGTGAACAACCTTGATGAACATGGCAAGATGACAAATATCAATTTCAGCGCAAGCAGTAGGTTTAAACCTTGACTTTGGTCTCGGGCTGTCTTATTACGGCAAAAAGACACGTGGGTGGCATCCTCACCTCCTCGTTGGTGTCACGGTTATCTCTTATTCCTGTCTGGCAAACAGCGCGGAGGTTTCAAGGCACCTGCGTGCCCTCATCCTGTCTTCTTTCTCTGCTAAGACATTAGGAGGCTAAACAGCCGTAACAGACCGAGCGGGTCCTGGGTATTTCTGGGTGGCTTCGGCGTGTGAGCGAGACTGTAGTGGATTACGTTGGATTTAAGCCTACCACTAAATTATGCCGGTGTTTCGAGCAGCCCCTTGGCAGTTTGGAGAGGCAATTCATCGTGACGGAAAGTAGGTTGCCATGATATGTGAAGGGTGCTTTGTTGAGAAAGACCAATGGGGCATTTAGCTCGTTTCGGACCATCACCGTGTCAACAATCACTTGTGTTTTATCCTCTTTGTAGGATGGGGACGTCCACTGTGGATTCCTGCTGTTTAAAGCTTTGAACCGGAAGTAGAAGTGCCGTTTCGTCTTCAAGTCGTCCATAGCGTTTTAAATAATATCGATTCTTTATCACTCCAAGCAACATTTGTAAGTTTTAAAATAGAACTAAAACAATTCACTTATCAAACCGTCCCATGTGTGATGTCTGTTAGTGTTTCCATGCATATTTGTACGTGTCATCGTAACGCAATCACGCTCGCGTCCTTAGCATTAGCTAATATGCTAACACGTTTACGAGTGTCTATTATTAACTTACAATGGCATTCTTTTTGTATTGTTTCCTCAGTAAAATTAACCAACACGTTACTGTGGAGTTATTGAGTTGGTTTAGCTGATTGGGGAGCTAGCTTCCACAGTTAGTGGGTCCATGACCATGACTTCTGTTTTGTTTGATCAGCCGGTTTACTGCCGTGTTACAGACACCGTTTGTAAACAATTAAGGTCTGTAAATAAACATTTACAAAATATGTCTGTGTAAATAACTAAATTTCACAATGTATATAACTGCGGCTTTTAGTCTGGTGCGGCTAATACCATATTTTTCGGATTATAAGTTGCACCGGCCAAAAATGCATAACAAAGAAGGAAAAAAACATATATAAGTCGCACTGGAGTATAAGTCGCACTTTTTGGGGAAATGTATTTAATAAAACCCAACACCAAGAATAAACATTTGAAAGGCAATTTAAAATAAATAAAGAATAGTGAACAACAGGCTGAAAAAGTGTACGTTATATGAGGCATAAATAACCAACTGGTATGTTAACGTAACATATTATGGTAAGAGTCATTCAAATAACTATAACATATAGAACATGCTATACGTTTACCAAACAATCTGTCACTCCTAATCGCTAAATCCCATGAAATCTTCTTCCTCGGTGTCGCTTCTAAACAACTCTGCCAACTCCAAAGGTAGACAATGCACCGCTTCCTCTTCTATCGGTACGTCGCTATATTTTACGGTTATTGTGTTAATAATTTCACACATAAATCGCTCCAGAGTATAAGTCGCACCCCCGGCCAAACTATGAAAAAAAAACTGCGACTTATAATCCGAAAAATACAGTATATGGAAACAAATGTGAACATTTCTTGCTTGTGGCTTGTATACAATTGTGGTCTATAGTCTGAAAATATTGTGGATGACTTTTTCAAAGTAACCGTGGCAACAGTGCTTATATTCTGTTTCTTTGGAGCATGGCGATTCTGTCCATCACTCGTAGAGTATATCGCAGTGTCAAAGTGAGACATGTCAATTCTTTCAACGGTTGCCTCACATATTCCCAAGTGGGTTTTTTTTAACCCAAATCCTTTAGCAAATATAATTGTTATTTTTCCCAGACTAATAGCTGTGCAGTAAGGAATTTGAAAATAGCTACATTGGTCAATGAGCCGAATAATAAACAGGAAAATAACTATTACCTTATTTGGCGCTATAAAATCAAAATGATCCCTACATCATGAGATCCAATTAGATGAATGATGGCGACGAATACCGATGTCAAATGTGGGACGCCACTCCTTTTTTCTTAAAGCGACACACACATCCAGGTATTGAGGGACAGTGCATCATAACTTGTTGATGCTTCAGTATTGTTTACCCCTCACTACCCATTACTTTATTTAACAAGTACTCTGGAATGTTAAACCTAATGCTATAACTATGCAACATAATCAAAACATACATTTTCAAACCTTCCTGACAAAACTACAACTGGGGCTCGAACCCATTACGTCTGCCCTACAAGTAGTTTAGCAACAGTAAGAAAGTGATATTTTTACCTGATTCAGAGCAGGAAAAGGCTAGGAATATGTTTGCGGTACATTTTCATATGTGATATTAAGGCTAGGCTCATCAAATTAAATCAACATATACCGTGACGGACACGTAATAAATTTCAATTCAAAATGCTTTCATTAGAACATTGGAGATATATATATATATATATATATATATATATATATTCATATTTATATATACACACATACACATATATATATATATATATACACACATATATATATCAATAATCATCAATATAAGAAATGTATATTGTGATACAGTTTTCAGCCCTATGTGTTATAAACAAGTAACATACAGTATATACGACTTTTTTTGTATTTTTTAAATCAACTTTAAATTTACCATTACATTCTTATCAGTGTTGGAGCAGGAAGGGAGGAGGCTGTGTCATTCATTACACAAAATGGGGCCCTACATGAATCGCGGGGCATAAGGAGGGGCGGCCCTGATTTTAGTGACTTATTGCTGCTGTAACATCATTAAAAAGGTCAATTTTGCCGAAGACTGGACCTTTAAAATGTTACTTAAAACCTGTACAGTTAATAAAAGCTTTACGGCGGCGACAGTTTGACCCTGGAACAAATTCACTCCACATAATTTCCTATGAGAACAAAGGTGGAAGTCCACCATGGTGTGCAACTTTGCAATAAGTCAGTTTCGACAAGACAAGCGTTGAGCCCTTTCACTAATAATCATGTGAAATCCTTTGAAACAAGACATGATGGACACTTTCTTAACTGTGTATACTCATCTGTCCACGCTTCACTTGTCTGCCGGGGTTATTTGTCCACACGTTTGCTCCGGAGGCCACGAGTGACACACCACCAGCACACTAATCACTCGCTCCCCGAGGAAAAAGAAACAGCCGAGAGGTTCTCTAATCACTGGGACCTCTTGAGGCCAGATGTGAAAAGCCCTTCCTGGCTTCCCCCCCGTCAGCGTGTATTCTGGCCTTGAGGGCTGGACTCTCTTATTCTGACCTCTGCTGCATCCCCGGAGAAAGCTGCAGTTGGTGCTCTCTCTCCATGGCGACGGACGGCATCACCATGGGGGGGACTTAATTACACATGAGCCAAATGCCACGCTTTCATCCCAGTGCTTGCCGACTACACTGTGGCTGGTTTTCCCCACCTGACATCATCGGGGTGGCTTCTCGGGGTGCACAAAAAAGTAAATTCACATCCGAATCGCGATTCTTATTAATCCAGATTCCAAATTGATTCCTAATTTTCAAAAATCCATTAAATAAATACAATTGTATTATGTATATATACAGGCCTCAAATTTTTACTTTTTAAGGTCAAGGCATGTGTTACCTTAAAGGAGGGCTCATATTTTAGGGCACCAAGGCAAACATTATTTTCTTTCAAAGCAGGGGCTCCATATATATATATATATGTCTTAATAAGGTTATCCAAAAAATAGTGCTCGATACCGTAGTAGAGCGCAATATATGTATGTGTGGGAAAAAAAATCACAAGACTATTTCATCTCTACAGGCCTGTTTCATGAGGGGGGTTCCTCAATCATCAGGAGATTTTAATGGGAGCATTCACATACCATGGATTATATAGGGCACAGAGTGGGTGGGTACAGGCTGGTGTAGGGGCGTGGTGATTGGCTCATGTGTTACCTAGGAGGTGTTTCCGTCTGTGGCGGCATGCTGTTACAATTTCGCTGCGCTTGTTGAGGGATGACAGGTCTGGACGGTAAATAATAAACAGTTTCTCTTTCAAGCATAGGTTGCATCTTTTATTACCACTATTGTAAGGTGTGCTGGATGCAAGAATTTGCCATGTTATTGAATATTCAACATTATTGTCTTTGAGGTCCCAAATGTGTTTGCTGAGTTCTGTGGTATTCCGCAGGTTTTGGTTCCTGAAAGAAGCCTTGTGATTGTTCCATCTGGTTTTGAACTCTCCCTCGGTTAATCCTACATATGTGTCGGATGTGTTAATGTCCTTGCGTGTTACCTTAGATTGGTAGACAACTGATGTTTGTAAGCACCCCCCGTTGAGAGGGCAATCAGGTTTCTTTCGACAGTTACAGCCTTTGTTGGTTTTGGAGTCTCTCTGTCCGGGGGCCGACGGCTCATTTGCAATTGTTTTGTTGTGGTTTGAGATGATTTGTCGTATATTGTTCATACAGCTGTAGCCACAGCCAACAAGGAAGCCTTCATCACATTGAAGGACCACAAACCCAACTTCGCAAATAACCCAACATGCCGACTAATAAACCCAACTAAATCTGAAATAGGAAAAATCAGCAAAATAATCCTGGACAGAGTCAACACAAAAATCAAGGACAAAACACCACTCA
Source organism: Nerophis lumbriciformis (assembly GCF_033978685.3). Classification (NCBI taxonomy): domain Eukaryota; kingdom Metazoa; phylum Chordata; class Actinopteri; order Syngnathiformes; family Syngnathidae; genus Nerophis; species Nerophis lumbriciformis. Next base: position 33,331,407 of record NC_084568.2, on the reverse strand, counting down.
ACCAATGGAGAAATACAGCAGCAGTAATCAAATGGTTCAACAACATCCAAGACAAACAACAGCACAACTTTATCTCCTTTGATATCGAATAATTTTACCCTTCCATCACGCAAGACCTACTGACTCAAGCACTAGACTTCGCCTCAGACTACGACTCAATCACAGGCAACGAAAGAAACATCATCATCCACGCAAAAAACTCCATTCTCATCCACAACAGTACACCATGGCAAAAAAAGAACAATGTAACATTTGACGTCACTATGGGAAGTTTTGATGGAGCAGAAACGTGTGAACTCGTTGGGAGTTTCCTCCTCTCCCAGCTCGCTAGCCTCAATCTGAACCTTGGTATTTACCGTGATGACGGACTGGCAGTGTGTCGCGCCTCGCCAAGGAGCAGCGAGAATACCAAGAAGCGCATATGCCAAATTTTCAAAGAGAACGGCCTACGGATCACGATTGAAGCCAACAAGCAAACCGTCAACTTCCTTGACGTCACTTTCAACCTGAGAAATAACAGCTACCAACCATTCACGAAACCCAACACAACACTCCAATACGTGCACCATGACAGCAACCACCCACCCACCACCACGAAAAGTATACCTACCGGAATTAATAAAAGGCTATCGATGCTGTCATCTAGCAAAGCTGAATTTGACCAAGCAACCCCCCCGTACCAAAAAGCCCTTGATGAAAGCGGATACAATTTCACCCTCACCTATGAACCCACGCCAGGAAACCAACCGAAAAAGAACAGAAAACGAAACGACATCATCTGGTACAACCCCCCATACAGCAAAAACGTCTCAACTAACATTGGACACAAATTCCTCAATCTGATTGACAAACACTTTCCCAAAGACAACACCCTAAGAAAAGTATTCAACAAGAACAACATTAAATTGAGCTACAGCTGTATGAACAATATACGACAAATCATCTCAAACCACAACAAAACAATTGCAAATGAGCTGTCGGCCCCCGGACAGAGCGACTCCAAAACCAACAAAGGCTGTAACTGTCGAAAGAAACCTGATTGCCCTCTCAACGGGGGGTGCTTACAAACATCAGTTGTCTACCAATCTAAGGTAACACGCAAGGACATTAACACATCCGACACATATGTAGGATTAACCGAGGGAGAGTTCAAAACCAGATGGAACAATCACAAGGCTTCTTTCAGGAACCAAAACCTGCGGAATACCACAGAACTCAGCAAACACATTTGGGACCTCAAAGACAATAATGTTGAATATTCAATAACATGGCAAATTCTTGCATCCAGCACACCTTACAATAGTGGTAATAAAAGATGCAACCTATGCTTGAAAGAGAAACTGTTTATTATTTACCGTCCACACCTGTCATCCCTCAACAAGCGCAGCGAAATTGTAACAGCATGCCGCCACAGACGGAAACACCTCCTAGGTAACACATGAGCCAATCACCACGCCCCTACACCAGCCTGTACCCACCCACTCTGTGCCCTATATAATCCATGGTATGTGAATGCTCCCATTAAAATCTCCTGATGATTGAGGAACCCCCCTCATGAAACAGGCCTGTATAGATGAAATAGTCTTGTGATTTTTTTTCCCACACATACATATATATATATATATATATATATATATATATATATATATATATATATATATATATATACATATATGTTATATATACTGTTTTTTTAATTCATTATTAATATAAACTTGTCAGCTTTTTGTCAACATTCCTCCAGAAGGTCTTATCTTTGACCATGTCATGTCAGATGAAACAAAAATGTTGCTGTTTGGCCACAATACCCAGCAATATGTTTGGAGGGGAAAAGGTGAGGCCTTTAATCCCAGGAACACCATCCCCACCGTCAAGCATGGTGGTGGTAGTAGTATGCTCTGGGCCTGTTTTGCTGCCAATAGAACTGGTGCTTTACAGAGAGTAAATGGGACAGTGAAAAAGGAGGGTAACCTCTAATTCTTCAGGACAACCTAAAATCATCAGCCCGGAGGTTGGGTCTTGGGCGCAGGACAATGACCCCAAGCACACGTCAAAAGTGGTAAAGGAATGGCTAAATCAGGCTAGAATGAAGGTTTTAGAATGGCCTTCCCAAAGTCCTGACTTAAACGTGTGGACAATGCTGAAGAAACAAGTCCATGTCAGAAAACCAACACATTTAGCTGAACTGCACCAATATTGTCAAGAGGAGTGGTCAAAAATTCAAGCAGAAGCTTGTGGATGGCTACCAAAAGCACCTTATTGCAGGTAAACTTGCCAAGGGACATGTAAGCAAATATTAACATTGCTGTATGTATACTTTTGACCCAGCACATTTGCTCATATTTTCAGTAGACCCATAATAAATTCATAAAAGAACCAAACTTCATGAATGTTTTTTGTGACCAACAAGTCTGTGCTCCAATCACTCTATCACAAAAAATAAAGAGTTGTAGAAAGTATTGGAAACTCAAGACAGCCATGACATTATGTTCTTTACAAGTGTATGTACACTTTTGATCGCGACTGTATGTGTGTGTATATATATATATATATATATATATAGGTGTGTGTGTGTGTGTGTGTGTGTGTGTGTGTGTGTGTGTGTGTGTGTGTGTGTGTGTGTGTGTGAGTGTAACTAATTTGATAATCGACTAATCTGTCGATTATTACTTCGATTAATCGATTAATAATCGGATAAAAGAGACAAACCACATTTCTATCCTTTCCAGTATTTTATTGAAAAAGAAAAACCAGCATACTGGCACTATACTTATTTGGATTATTGTTTCTCAGCTGTTTGTAAATGTTGCGGTTTATAAATAAAGGTTTATTTTTTTTTAAATAAATAAAAAAATAAAAAAAGTAGCCTCTGCGCATGTGCATAGCATAGATCCAACGAATCGATGACTATATTAATCGCCAACTATTTTTATAATCGATTTTAATTGATTTAATCGATTAGTTGTTGCAGCCCTAGTATATATACACACATACATACACATTTATATATATACACATATATGTATATACATAAATACATACACTATATATACACACACACACACACACACATATATATATATACACACACATGGGACCCATTACGTCCCTGCTTGACACTTGGCATCAAGGGTTGGAATTGGGGGTTAAATCACCAAAAATGATTCTTGGGTGCAGCCACTGCTGCTGCTCACTGCTCCCTTCACCTCCCAGGGGGTGATCAAAGGTGATGGGTCAAATGCAAAGAATACTTTTGCCACACCTAGTGTGTGTGTGACAATCATTGGTACTTTAACTTCCATCCATCCATCCATTTTCTACCGCTTATTCCCTTCGGGGTCGCGGGGGGCGCTGGAGCCTATCTCGGCTACAATCGGGCGGAAGGCGGGGTACACCCTGGACAAGTCGCTACCTCATCGCAGGGCCAACACAGATAGACAGACAACATTCACACTCACATTCACACACTAGGGCCAATTTGGTGTTGCCAATCAACCTATCCCCAGGTGCATGTCTTTGGAGGTGGGAGGAAGCCGGAGTACCCGGAGGGAACCCACGCAGTCACGGGGAGAACATGCAAACTCCACACAGAAAGATCCCGAGCCTGGGATTGAACCCCAGACTACTCAGCACCTTCGTATTGTGAGGCAGACGCACTAACCCCTCTTCCACCGTGCTGCCCGGTACTTTAACTTAACACACCTAAATATATATAAATATATCTATATATTAGATAAATATGTATATCTATAAAATATACATCGATATAAATAAATATGTATATCAATATACACATGTATATATATATATTTTTGATGAAACAATATCAATATATGTATTGCATTAGACAAGTAATATCAGTAAAAAAATCTATACTTTTTTCTTATGTCAAAAGTCGCGAAGCAAGGTTGGTTGCGTGAACAAAGGCTCTCTGATGGCATGGTTGTATCTTTCAGCACTTTTCAGTTCAAAAATAATTCCCTCAGATAAAAAAATGCTCCAGAGCGAGGTTGGTAGGTTTTATGCTGTGTTCCATTTGTTGAGAGTTAAGTTGGTAGCGCCAACTTCTCGGCTTCGTGCCACGACCTTCTACTTTACAGGTAAAATGCATGATTTATAATCCAGCATTAACTTTTAATAACTCAAAGACAAAACAGCAGCAGCAGAAGTAGCTCAAGTCCTTACTTATAGCAGCTTTAGTGGACCAAAGAGCAAGGTGATGCGTCACGACGCCAGAAAAAGTAGTTCCTCAGTGTTCGCTCTTACAATAATGTCGCTATGGCTTAGTTAAAGGCATGGAAATGCAGCGTTTGGGATGTTTTTTTTTTTTACAACTGACTCCCAGCTACATGTATTGTTAGTAGGTACGTCACAATATGAATGTTTCATAACATGGCTATCATTATCACCGCATTGTTGGATGTGCTCAACAAGTACTCCTACACACCAAGGTTTATTGACTAAAATAAATACAATAAAAAGCCACACAATAGACTTTCTTGGCAGAAGAAATATGTTATATAATAATTTTGTTCGGGCTACTCAAGAGCCATGTCATTTTAGTTCCAGTGTTTGAATATGTTTATCTTCTTCTGTTTTTATTGGAAAGGTTTTTGTGTTTTTTAATGAAGAAAATGTGTGTTGGGTTCGTCACGTCCTGTTTATATGACGTCACATCCTGTTGTAGTAATCCGTGATGTATGATACCGCTGAATTTCTTTCCGATCGGATACCAAATAAAATGTAGGCTGGTATCGACGATACAGATCAAGTCATAAAAATGGGGTCCCATAGTAAATGTTTGGGGTCCCACTTTTTTATAACCGTATTGAAAACAAATGATAAATGTATGCATTATTCTGTTATATCTCACATTCTATATTGTGTTTTGGAAAAAGGTTGTCATAAATGTTACTTGATTCATTAAAAAAATAATACCAAAGAAAACTATTTTTTATGCATATGTAAATTTATTCAATCACTTTCTTCTTTCCTTCATGCATCTAAACTTTACCGCTGCCGGTAGTTTTTTCTATATTTTTATTGTAATATTTTCAGAATGCGCTTGTTCTATTTTTGGTCAAAGTAAGACAAAGAAAACAATCTGAAGTTGTCTTTATTTTTTAGTTTTAATGCCATGATTTTAATAGTCCGGCCCGCGTGTGCACAGATTTTCCTCCTGAGCTAAAATAAGTTTGACACCCCTGTTCTAAGTTATGGAGTTACACAACGGTATTATTTTCTTATTCTATTCTTACAAGGGGAAAAAACAGTAAATGTAAGAAAAATGTAAGGAAAAAAACAGAAAAAAAAGGTATGTCATGACCTTAAACCTTAAAGGCACTGCCTTTGCATGCCGGTCCAATCACATAATATCTACGGCTTTTCACACGCACAAGTGAATGCTTAGCATACTTGGTCATTCTAACTAACAATAATAATTACATATAGTTTGTCACCTATAATACAAAGTTGACACAATATCTGATTCTATTTACAAAATAGAAGTTTTCACACCTTTTACCTCAAGTATCAAAAGTTTCGATATTTTGATTTGAGAATCGATATTAGAGCATAAAGAACTGGTATCAATATTTCAGTATTGATCCACACATCCCCAATATTAGAGCATGATCAATTTCTAAGAGAGCACAGCTTGGAGGTTTAATGTGCACTATTAAATATCTTAGTTGCTCTATTTGTATTTAGATTAGGGAATATTGTTTTTTTATTGTTGTGGCTTATGCAGCCCTTTGAGACACTTGTGATTAAGAGCTGTATAAATAAACTTTGATTGATTGATAAGTGTAAGAAATGTAAGACAAATGTAAGATAAAACTAGCAAAAAAGGTATGTAGTGAGAAAAAGCTGACATTTTCAAACTAACAATAATAATTACTAGAGATGTCCGATAATATCGGGCTGCCAATATTATCGGCCGATAAATGCTTTAAAATGTAATATCGGAAATTATCGGTATCGGTTTAAAAAAGTATCCATCCATCCATCCATTTACTACCGCTTATTCCCTGTATGACTTTTTAATAACGCCGCTGTACGGAGTGGTACACGGACGTAGGGAGAAGTACAGAGCGCCAATAAACCTTAAAGGCACTGCCTTTGCGTGCCGGTCCAATCACATAATATTTACGGCTTTTCACACGCACTAGTGAATGCATCGCATACTTGGTCAACAGCCATACAGGTCACACTGAGGGTGGCCGTATAAACAACTTTAACACTGTTACAAATATGCGCCACACTGTGAACCCACACCAAACAAGAATGACAAACACATTTCGGGAGAACATCCGCACCGTAACACAAAATAAACACAACAGAACAAATACCCAGAACCCCTTGCAGCACTAACTCTTCCGGGACGCTACAGTATACACCCCCCGCTACCCGCTACCCCCTACCACCCCACCTCAACCCCGCCCCCCCAACTCCGCCCACCTCAACCTCCTCATGCTCTCTCAGGGAGAGCATGTCCCAAATTCCAAGCTGCTGTTTTGAGGCATGTTAAAAAAAATAATGCACTTTGTGACTTCAATAATAAATATGGCAGTGCCATGTTGGAATTTTTTCCATAACTTGAGTTGATTTATTTTGGAAAACTTTGTTACATTGTTTAATGCATCCAGCGGGGCATCACAACAAAATTAGGCATAATAATGTGTTGATTCCACGACTGTATATATCGGTATTGGTTGATATCGGAATCGGTAATTAAGAGTTGGACAATATCGGAATATCGGCAAAAAAGCCATTATCTTTGTCACCTATAATAAAAAAGTTGACACAATATCTGTTTTTATTTCCAAAATAAAATATCAATATGGACTTTGACTTTTCAGTATGCGGCCCTTGTTGGGAAAGGTTTCCACACCTTTGTCCTAAAGTATCGATATTTTGATTTGAGAATTGATATTAGAGCAAAAAATCTGGTATCAATCTTACAGTATCGATCCGCACCTCCACAATATTAGAGCATAATCAATCTCTAAGAGAGCACAGCTTGTAGGTTTAATGTGCACTATTAAATATCTTAGTTGTTCAGACAGTAATATGTTGGAGAAAGTTGTTAATTTAATTAAACATATTATTTGTTCAGACAGTAATATGTTGGAGAAAGTTGTTACTTTAATGTAATATATTAGCTGTTCAGACAGTAATATGTTGGAGAAAGTTGTTAATTTAATTAAATATACTAGTTGCTCAGACAGTAATATGTTGGAGAAAGTTGTTAATTTAATGTAATATATTAGTTGCTCAGACAGTAATATGTTGGAGAAAGTTATTAATTTAATTAAATATATTAGTTGCTCAGACAGTAATATGTTGGATAAAGTTGTTAATTTAATGTAATATCTTAGTTGTTCAGACAGTAATATGTTGGAGAAGGTTGTTCATTTAATTAAATATATTAGTTGTTCAGACAGTAATAAGTTGGAGAAAGTTGTTAATTTAATTAAATATATTAGTTGTTCAGACAGTAGTATGCTGGAGAAAGTTGTTAATTTAATTAAATATATTAGTTGTTCAGACAGTGATATGTTGGAGAAAGTTGTTAATTTAATTAAATATATTAGTTGCTCAGACAGTAATATGTTGGAGAAAGTTGTTAATTTAATGTAATATATTAGTTGCTCAGACAGTAATATGTTGGAGAAAGTTGTTAATTTAATTAAATATCTTAGTTGTTCGGACAGTAATATGTTGGAGAAAGTTGTTAATTTAATTAAATATCTTAGTTGTTCAGACAGTAATATGTTGGAGAAAGTTGTTAATTTAATTAAATATATTAGTTGTTCAGACAGTAATATGTTGGAGAAAGTTGTTAATTTAATTAAATATATTAGTTGTTCAGACAGTAATATGTTGGAGAAAGTTGTTAATTTAATTAAATATATTAGTTGTTCAGACAGTAATATGTTGGAGAAAGTTGTTAATTTAATTAAATATCTTAGTTGTTCAGACAGTAATATGCTGGAGAAAGTTGTTAATTTAATTAAATATATTAGTTGTTCAGACAGTGATATGTTGGAGAAAGTTGTTAATTTAATTAAATATATTAGTTGCTCAGACAGTAATATGTTGGAGAAAGTTGTTAATTTAATTAAATATCTTAGTTGTTCGGACAGTAATATGTTGGAGAAAGTTGTTAATTTAATTAAATATCTTAGTTGTTCAGACAGTAATATGTTGGAGAAAGTTGTTAATTTAATGTAATATATTAGTTGTTCAGACAGTAATATGTTGGAGAAAGTTATTAATTTAATTAAATATATTAGTTGTTCAGACAGTAATATGTTGGAGAGAGTTGTTCATTTAATGTAATATATTATTTGTTCAGACAGTAATATGTTGGAGAAAGTTGGTAATCTCTTTTTTTGTGTTAGCATTTCAGCTAGCTAGCGCGCTAGCTCATTTCTCCAGTCCGTGAGTTCATCAAAGTGTTATTACTCAATTTCAGACGGTAATACACATCGTGGGCAAACGGTAATACGCGTCGTGGGCTGTTTTATCGCGGTTTATCGTGACACAACTCAACGTTACATCCCTAATTGTTAGCTCATACTGGAAGTTTAATTAGCATGTGGAACATTGAGAAAAGGCGAAGGCAGGTGAGTGTTCGGGCAGGTACACTACTTACAATCACAGCCTGTGTTGTCATTTCTACCCACGGACGTGTCGAAGATGCCGAGTTGGTCAACAATCTCCTCCCTGGAAGAAAGAAAACACGCTACTGTCGCTGCAAACATGCCCAAACATCAAGGAAGTCCACTTACCTGTCCGCCATGACAGCCATGCATGTTGCCTTCATGACTATAGGAAATCACAACATTCTGGCAGACTGTAGGAAATCACAACATTCTGGCACATTGCGCCTTCTTCGTCTTCTTTTGTTTTATATATATATATATATATATATATATATATATATATATATATATAAAACAAAATATATATATATATATATATATATATATATATATATATATATATATATATATATATATATATATATATATATATATATAAAACAAAAGAAGACGAAGAAGGCATATATATATATATATATATATATATATATATATATATATATATAAAACAAAAAAAGACGAAGAAGGCGCAATGTGCCAGAATGTTGTGATTTCCTATATATATATATATATATATACATATATATATATATATATATATATATACACGTATATCCATCCATCCATTTCCTACCGCTTATTCCCTTCGGGGTCGCAGGGGGCGCTGGAGCCTATCTCAGCTACAATGGGGCGGAAGATGGGGTACACCCTGGACAAGTCACCACCTCATCACAGGGCCAACACAGATAGACAGACAACATTCACACTCACATTCACACACTAGGGCTAATTTTATGTTGCCAATCAACCTATCCCCAGGTGCATGTCTTTGGAGGTGGGAGGAAGCCGGAGTACCCAGAAGGATCCCACGCAGTCACGGGGAGAACATGCAAACTCCACACAGAAAGATCCCGATCGGCCGAGATTTAACTCACGACTACTCAGGACCTTCGTATTGTGAGGCAGTTATACGTGTATACATACATACATACATGTATACATACATACATACATACATACATGTGTATGTATATATACATACATAGAGTACATGTATATATACATACATACATGTATGTATATATATACATACATACATACATACGTGTATACATACATACATACATACATGTATGTATATATATACATACATACATACATACATGTATATATACATTCATACATACATGCATCCATACATACATGCATACATACATGCATGCATACATACATACATACATACATACATGTATGTATATACATACATACATGTATGTATATACATACATACATACATGCATGTATATATACATACGTACATGTATATATACATACATACATACATGTCCTATCTTGTCGATTGTATTGTACCATATGTCCCGGCAAGAAATCTGCGTTCAAAGAACTCCGGCTTATTAGTGATTCCCAGAGCCCAAAAAAAGTCTGCGGGCTACAGAGCGTTTTCTATTCGGGCTCCAGTACTATGGAATGCCCTCCCGGTAACAATTAGAGATGCTACCTCAGTAGAAGCATTTAAGTCCCATCTTAAAACTCATTTGTATACTCTAGCCTTTAAATAGACCCCCCTTTTAGACCAGTTGATCTGCCGTTTTTTTTTTTCTCCTCTGCTCCCCTCTTCCTTGTGGAGGGGGGGCCCAGGTCCGGTGGCCATGGATGAAGTGCTGGCTGTCCAGAGTCGGGACCCGGGGTGGACCGCTCGCCTGTGCATCGGTTAGGAACATCTCTGCGCTGCTGACCCGTCTCCGCTCGGGATGGTGTCCTGCTGGCCCCACTATGGACTGGACTCTTACTATTATGTTAGATCCACTATGGACTGGACTCTCACAATATTATGTCAGACCCACTCGACATCCATTGCATTCGGTCTCCCCTAGAGGGGGAGGGGGGGGGGGTTACCCACATATGCGGTCCTCTCCAAGGTTTCTCATAGTCATTCACATCGACGTCCCACTGGGGTGAGTTTTTTCTTGCCCTTATGTGGGCTCTGTACCGAGGATGTCGTTGTGGATTGTGCAGCCCTTTGAGACACTTGTGATTTAGGGCTATATAAATAAACATTGATTGATTGTATGTATATATACATACATACATACATGTATATATACATACATACATGTATGTATATACTGTATATACATACATACATGTATATATACATACATACATGTATGTATATATATATATACATACATTAGAGATGCGCGGATAGGCAATTATTTCATCCGCAACCGCATGACAAAAGTCGTCAACCATCCGCATCCACCCGAATTAACATTTAATCAACACCGCACCCGCCCGTTGTTATATATCTAATATAGACGATGCAAGGCATTAGTGAGGTTGTAAAGCTTTTGCCTGTTAAAGAAAGGCGACTGATCCAATGCAGCAATCATCTGGGAGCCGCGCTGAGCGCACCTCCAAGCGCGTGGAGGTGCGATGTCCCTCGCACCCGGGCTTGCGCCCGAGGCTTCAGCGTGCACCGCGGCGCCCATCCTACTCGTCGCGGCCTATCCCTAGCGGCTCTCACTGCCGGCGACGGCCGGGTATGGGCCCGACGCTCCAGCGCCATCCATTTTCAGGGCTAGTTGATTCGGCAGGTGGGTTGTTACACACTCCTTAGCGGGTTCCGACTTCCATGGCCACCGTCCTGCTGTCTATATCAACCAGGGTGAGCCCCACCCCTTTCGTGAGCGCACTGCGCGCGGAGTGACCGCTGTTACGCGCCCCCGGCAACAGGGGTGGCGGGCAGGTAAGCTGCGTGGGCGGAGCGCGCGGAGTGACCCATGTTACGAGCCCCCGGCCACGGGGGTGGCGGGCAGGTAAGCTGCTTACCTGCTGCGCGTGACGTCGGCCGCGGCGAAGGCGGACGAGGCGGGGTGTCGGTGCGGTGGGCGCGGTGGTGACCCTGGACGTGCGTCGGGCCCTTCTCGCGGATCGCCTCAGCTACGGCTCCCGGTGGGGCCCTCTCGGGGGAAGGGGCCTCGGTCCCGGACCCCGGCGAGGCGTCCCTTCTCCGCTCCGTAAAAGTGTCCATCTCTTTTTTTTTTCTTCTTCTGTTGTGGCATATGCAGCAGGTGCCTGCTTGTTTTTCGTATGTGGGTAACAACATTTAACTATGTATATATATTTACGAATTGGTTTAACTGCCACCCGCCTGAATCTATTTAAAATCTAATTTTTTTTTATTTCAGCCGCCCGACCCGACCCGACGATAAAATCTAATTTTTCGCGGGGGTGGGGGGGGGGGGGGGTTTACCCACTTATGCGGTCCTCTCCAAGGTTTCTCATAGTCATTCACATCGACGTCCCACTGGGGTGAGTTTTTCCTTGCCCTTATGTGGGCTCTGTACCGAGGATGTCGTTGTGGCTTGTGCAGCCCTTTGAGACACTTGTGATTTAGGGCTATATAAATAAACATACATGTATATATACATACATACATGTATATATACATACATACATGTATGTATATATATATACATACATGTATATATACATACATACATACATACATGTATGTATATATACATACATACATGTATATATACATACATACATACATACATGTATGTATATATATACATACATGTATATATACATGCATGCATACATACATACATACATACATGTATGTATATATATACATACATACATGTATGTATATATACATACATGTATGTATACATACATACATGTATGTATACATACATACATACATACATACATGTATGTATATATACATACATACATACATGTATATATACATACATACATGTATATATACATACATACATGTATACATACATACATACATGTATGTATATATATATACATGTATATATATGTAATAATGACAATAGAAACTCTATGTATGTATGTATATATATATTTATGTATGTGTGTATGTATATATATATGTATGTATGTATATGTATATATATATTTATGTATGTGTATGTATATATGTATACATACATACATACATACATATATATATATATACATATATATATATATATGTATGATTGTATATACATATGTATGGATATATATATATATATATATATATATATATATATGTATATATATATATATATATATATATGTATATGTGTGTATATATGTATGTATGTGTGTGTATATATGTATATGTGTGTATATATGTATGTATGTGTATGTATATAGGATATGTGTGTATATATATATATATATATATATATATATATATATATATATATATATATGTGTGTGTGTGTGTATGTATATGTATGCATGTGTATATATGTATGTGTATATGTATATATATATATATGCATATGTATGGATATATGCATGTGTGTGGATATATACATATATATAGATAGATATCTTGTTTTTTTAATCTTTTTTACTATTTATATTACTATATTATTGTGTATGCACCTGAGGGGATCTGCTCCAATTTTGTTGTTCTTTGAACCTGTTCACTGTAATAATGACAATGAAAACTGTATTCTCTTCTCTTTTAACTTGTGTGTTTTGAGTACAATCCTAAAATATCTTCCACTGCTAACCTAATCTTCTCTTTCGCTAACTTATTCCCCTTTCTCTATTATATTTCCTACAACGTATTAAAATATGTCCTACACTTATATCTGATGACAACACAGTCCTGTATTATGTTTCCTATCAATGTCAATGAACTATTTAGATATGTATGTCCTAATCTCATTCTAGTAATAATGTCTTCTTCCTTACTATTTCTATTCCTCCTCTCATTACATTGGGGGTTAAATCACCAAAATTATTCCTGAGCGCGGCCACCGCTGCTGCTCACTGCTCCCCTCACCTCCCAGGGGGTGATCAAGGGTGATGGGTAAAATGCAGAGGACAAATTTCACCACACCTAGTGTGTGTGTGTGTGACAATCATTGCTACTTTAACTTTTTAACTAAATCTTGTCTTGTTTCTGATGCTATGTTTTTTTTATGCTCATCAATGCACACGACTGCTTTCCTTGCTTTATTTTCCTCTATCCAATTAACTGCCATTTAATTGCGACCAATTCCCCCGTAAAAACAGATAACTTATCAGTAATTATTTTGTTTAATACTTTGTTTCCTTGTGGGATGGCACATTGCTGCGGCTTCATGTCATTCTTGCATTATTTTGTTGTATTACTGCATACGTACTGATTTAAGTGTTTAAAGTGTAATTTACAGCCACACAATTTATGCTAAAACTCGACTTATTTTGTGCCGATCAAGAACAGAACATGAAGGACTAGAACAGACACATTGATATCAAAATGTATAAACATGTCTGATTATGTCGGCTGGCACCGGCTTTACCGTGAATTGATTAACGTGGACCCTGACTTAAACAAGTTGAAAAACTTTTTGGGGTGTTACCATTTAGTGGTCAATTGCACGGAATATGTACTGTACTGTGCAATCTACTAATAAAAGTCTCAATCAATCAAAAAACCTAAAATCACCGATACAAGCAGTGCTGCAGCGATCATGATACCATGTGACAGTTTGGGCTTTTATTTGCAGGTCAAGACTCCATCTAAACAGGGGCGGGGCCTCACCTGCCATCATGGAAAGAAAAAAAATGTAAATAGAAAAAAAATTAATTAAATTGTTATATGTATCCAGTGATTATACTATAAAGTTATTTTCCATTTAACTTCACCAGTTTTAGATTATTTTTAATCAAAATCGCTGAATTTTCACATTCGCCGTTCAAATACTGAGAAGAGACGGTGCGGTGAACAGCAGCCAGTGGAGGCACGTCACTCAGTGCCTCAACATGGATTCTGGACTCGGCTAACTGCTGGCCTGCTGTGCAGTGAGACCGTATTGCTATATGAACTATATTATACATTTCCATAGTTTAGTTAGCTGAGGTATATAATGTACAGTGTATTTTGTCAACAACTGTATGTGTGTAAAGTATTTCTTGTGCTGAGCGATCATCGCCTCCTGCACCCCCGCCGTAGAATTGTTATATCAACTAAAGCCCACACTTAAACTTTCCACGTGCAAGATTGAATCTATTTAAAAAAGTTATTTCATAAGAAGCCAACAAGTGCAAAAACAATAATGTTCGTGTTGGAGGAGTTGTGAATGAATGCAGGGCCACAACATTAGGTACACCTGCAGACTGCAGGTGTATCTAATTCACAACTCCTCCAACACGAACATTATTGTTTTTGCACTTTTTGGCTTCTTATTAAATAACTTTTGTAACCTATTTTTATGGGCTTTCCTCTTTGTGATGTTAAGTTCCTGTTATGCGCTGTTATATGCCTTGAGCTCTTATTTTGAAGGCACTAAGAGCGGAAGTGATGTGACACGGAGTGGAGCGGAGGTTTTTGAAAGAAGGTAAATAAAGTGGTCCTCGTGTAAACTGGAGCCTCCGTGTTTGTTATTTTGTAGTTTCATACAGTATAGGCGACATTTATAAACCCTCGGTTACACTTTTTTAAATAGATTCAATCTTGCACGTGGAAAGTTTAAGTGAGGGCTTTAGTTGTGGACTTCATTTATAAGTAAAGGTAAGACCATAATAACGTTTTTTTTATTAAATGTGCTTTGTATGTGTAAAGTTGAAGTTAAGTTAAAGTAGCAATGATTGTCACACACACACTAGGTGTAATGAAATTTGTCGTCTGCATTTAACTCATCCCCTTGATCACCCCCTGGGAGGTGAGGGGAGCAGTGGGCAGCAGCGGCGCCGCGCCCGGGAATAATTTTTGGTGATTTAACCCCCAATTCCAAGCCTTGATGCTGAGTGCCAAGCAGGGAAGAATGCTGGTATGAGCTTTTAAACATAACCCGTTAACTGCTGCCAATCAAATGGTGAATAAGATACTCTTTAGGGTTCATATGTTTGTAAATCTGACTGTGATGAAGTCAGTGCCTCACCAGCCATCAACCTCACCGCACGTCACTGCATCTAACGTAAGAATGGAGACATACACTTGTTTACTAACTACAGACCAGTATCATTACTCCCACAATTCTCCAAAAGCATGGAAAAACTATTCAATAGCCGATTAGATATATTTATCAACAAAAGTGGGAGAACCAATATGGATTTCGAGCATATATCTCAACATCGACAGCATTAATCACAATAACAGAGGAAATGAGCAATGCAATAGATGGTAAAGAATGTACGGCCGCAGCATTCATGGACTTAACAAAAGCATTTGACACAATTAATCATGATATTTTAATACAAAAATTACAACGATATGGCATCAGAGGTTTTGTCTTGAATTGATACAAATTATTGTTACAGCGTAATAATTATTGTTACCTGTGGTAATGCCACTATGATACAACATCTGTATTATAATCCTTGAACAAAGTAAGAGTGACACTCATGTGAATAATCACTGAATGGAGAACTGGGGGTGGGATTAAATAAATTATCTTCTTCCCACTCCCTTTCAGGCAAAACTGGACAATCATGCATTACATACTACACATTACCTTTTGCACTATGTTAATTTATATTATTATGTGTTGTCAACTTTGTACTTTTTCATGTCATTGCCTGAAATTAATAAATAAATAAATAAATAAAATAAAATAAAAAATGGGTAAGAAGCTATTTAACCAACAGGAAGCAATATGTGAAGATGGGTGAAAATCTGTCAACACGGCTAGATATATCCTGTGGTGTACCCCAGGGATCAGTACTGGGACCAAGATTGTTTAATCTTTATATCAACGACATTTGTAAAGTTACAAAGGACTTAAAGTTAGTTTTATTTGCAGACGACACAACTGCTTTCTGTTCAGGAGAGAACACACGGAAGATAATACAAATAATAACAGAAGAAATTAACAAATTACAATTTATTTATTTTTACTTTGAATCTCAGTAAAAGTAAAATAATGCTATTTGGTAACAGTAGACAAGAGCATCATACACAAATACAAATAGACAGAGTAGACATTGAAAGGGTAAAAGAAACCAGATTTTTGGGAGTATTAATAGATACATAGATAGATACATACAACATAAGGTGGCAAAAAACATTTCAATAATGAATAAAGCAAAATACGTCCTGGGCCAAAAATCACTTCATATTCTCTACTGCTTGCTAGTGTTACCATATCTGAGTTATTGTGCAGAAATATGGGGAAATAACTACAAATGTGCGCTACATTCGCTAACCGTGTTACAAAAAAGATCAGTTAGAATAATACATAATGTTGGATATAGAGAACATACAAACCCTTTATTTATTGAGTCAAAAATATAACATTTCGGTGATTTGGTAAAATTGCAAACAGCTAAAATGATGTACAAAGCAAACTATAACCTGCTACCAAAGAATGTACAACAATTCTTCTCAACTAATGAGGAGAAATATAACCTTAGAGGAAAATCTAATTTAAAACATTTGTATGCACGTACAACACTTAGAACCTTTAGCATATCAATATGTGGAATTAAATGATGGAATGGATTAAGTAAAGAAGTTAAACATTGTACTGATATGATCCAGTTTAAGAGGTTGTTCAAATAAATAGTGCTTACAACAGACCTGGGCATTTGTGATTGTGAACAGCTGCAATCACAAATGACAAAATAAAGTTGAAAAAACATCTATGTCGTGCGTGCAATACAACTGTGCTGCTTTTATTTTGAAAAGTGTTATTTATGGACATAAGTGCGTGTGTAACCTGTGAGTGAAGGTGCACAGCGACAAGTGATGCACGGTTTACACCCGAGACGCTAAAAAGAGAAAAGTTTATGACGAATGGCGTGTTTCCAACAAGACATGGACTGCCAAGCAACGTTCCCTCTAAGGTGCGCGCCTGCGCAATTGCGCACTGCTCAAGTGTCCTGCGCACACCAAATATATGCCGCGCACCAAATCAAACCCCATCTGAATTCTAAACAAAATAAACACATTTAGTCTGTGTAATTTTGCAATGCAACTCTGAGTGACATTGACAAATAGCGGCCCTAACGGTGTTCGTCAACACCGTTCAATCGAACACCGTTCAATTATAGTAACGTCTATCGAGATGCTTCGAGGACAGGAATTATATCGATCACTTTATTGAGCAAAACTGTTTATATTCAGCCATAACCACACCAAAAACATGAGTAAAAAAACTTCTATCTCGAAAAACTAGTCATTTTCTGCCGTACAAACCAGGCCAAAAGCAACTTGTCATCCGTCACCAACACGCATAGCACTAAGCCACTGTTACTAGAGAAAGTTACAGGAATGCACACTTCATCCTATGCTTACATTTCATTGTGCAACATGAGGATGTTTAAGGGGAACTAAATGTGATCTCTGAAAGGGGTACAAATGATTTCCAAAGCAGTGCTGCCCTTTGTCACCGATTCTGTTCATAACTTTTATGGACAGAATTTCTAGGCGCAGTCAAGGCGTTGAGGGGATACGGTTTGGTGGCTGCAGGATTAGGTCTCTGCTTTTTGCAGATGATGTGGTCCTGATGGCTTCATCTGGCCAGGATCTTCAGCTCTCACTGGATCGGTTCGCAGCCGAGTGTGAAGCGACTGGGATGAGAATCAGCACCTCCAAGTCCGAGTCCATGGTTCTCGCCCGGAAAAGGGTGGAGTGCCATCTCCGGGTTGGAGAGGAGATCTTGCCCCAAGTGGAGGAGTTCAAGTACCTCGGAGTCTTGTTCAGGAGTGAGGGAAGAGTGGATCGGGAGATTGACAAGCGGATCGGTGCGGCGTCTTCAGTAATGCGGACGCTGTATCAATCCGTTGTGGTGAAAAAGGAGCTGAGCCGGAAGGCAAAGCTCTCAATTTACCGGTCGATCTACGTTCCCATCCTCACCTATGGTCATGAGCTTTGGGTTATGACCGAAAGGACAAGATCACGGGTACAAGCGGCCGAAATGAGTTTCCTCCGCTGGGTGGCGGGGCTCTCCCTTAGAGATAGGGTGAGAAGCTCTGTTTGCCGGGGGGAGCTCAAAGTAAAGCCGCTGCTCCTCCACATCGAGAGGAGCCAGATGAGGTGGTTCGGGCATCTGGTCAGGATGCCACCAGAACGCCTCCCTAGGGAGGTGTTTAGGGCACGTCCGACCGGTAGGAGGCCACGGGGAAGACCCAGGACACGTTGGGAAGACTATGTCTCCCGGCTGGCCTGGGAACGCCTCGGGGTCCCACAGGAGGAGCTGGACGAAGTGGCTGGGGAGAGGGAAGTCTGGGCTTCCCTGCTTAGGCTGCTGCCCCCGCGACCCGACCTCGGATAAGCGGAAGAAGATGGATGGATGGATGGATGCTTTTGCTATAAAGTTAAGTTAGGTTAAATGAAAGTATTATTATTAATAATAATAATAATTATTACTATCATTATTATTATTATTATTATTATTTATCTTACGGTATATATCAAAAATAATATTGACCAAAATTGAATTGAAATATTGTGGATGTGGCCCTCCAGCAGTGCTCGGGTGGCTCATGCGGCCCCCGGTAAAAATTAATTGCCCACCCCTGGCTTACAAAGTACGAAGAAGAAGAATTATGAGAAATACTTACAACCTTATTGAAAATAAGATATTCTTCATCCTAGTATGTTGATAATGACTGACTTAATTATATATTACAAAACTGTCGTATTACTCATTCACGGATGTCATTTTACTATAGAAAGGTCAGTAAATGAATGTATATATTTGTAAACGCTCTGAAGTGGGAAAGGGGTAGGATTAAATAAGCTTTGCTTCTTCCTACTCCTTTTTGGACATGGTTTAAAGTGAAATCACACATTTAAAAAACACTTTAAGACCAATGTCTTGAAAAAATATATCACTCTTGAAGTAGTAGTAGTTAATACTATGATCAATGTTAATTAAAAACTAAATGTGAGATAGAAATAATAATGGAAGTATAATTGTTTGTATATAGTATATCATTGGTGCAAAGGTTTAACTAACACGTGTACATGCCTTTACTGCGTATATCATTTCACTGTGTTTATTTAACTGTGAACATTTTAAATTCCCCTCGGGGGATTAATAAAGTATTTCTGATTCTGATGTTGTGTATAATGTGTATTTATAATATGTTGTGCAAATGACATTTCAACATTTTCGGAAGTTCATCTTGTACTTGACATTGTTTATATGGTTGGACGCAATAAGTGTTCAACTTCAGCCTAAACCCTTTCGGTCTGCAACATTTTCTTTTTCAATCTGTGAATGTACAACTGTTTGTTTATTTTGTTGACCATTGACTGAAGAAGAATAATAAACTAAATTAAATGATATGAAATTGTGTGATGTATTATGCTGTAAGTGTGTTCATATTCGAAATAAACTAAAAGAAAGGAAGAAAGAACGTATCGAAAATATGGTCTGATTACAAGAAAACTTGAAAAGGTACTTTTATTTTCCTGTTCTGGTGCTCTTGTTTTGTTACTATTTCCTGTTTGGTCTCAGTGTTGACGGCACCTTTACTTGCACTGCCAACACACCTGTTCCCTCATTGCTCATTTGTTCTTTTTAGTTCCACCTTGTTCCCGCCTTCAGTGCTGCTTCGTTAGTCCTAGTTTCCTGCTGCACCTGTGTCACATTTCTTCTAATTTAACGACATTCTGCCTGCACATTTGCCTTTTCTGCACCCTGGGATCGCGACAACAGCCGACATACAGTGTGTTTATTGTGCAAGACTGAACATCTAAATGTCCACCAACAAACACACAGCTTCTTCCATTTTACTCAAGTCATTTACGAAAGGTAAACACGGCAGGATATAGGCTGCGAGCAGCTACGCAACAGCTAAGCGCACACGCTATTTAAATGGAACAAAATTGCAGTGTAGAACAGCACAAGTATCATATATTTAAAGACGCATATTACTTACACGGAAGTCTCCAAGGCAGATGTCACGGTTGCGCATGGTCGAGCTTGTCGTGACCCCGGGATGCAGAGATAAATGGCGGCGAGCAGGTAAAAGAGTTTAGTGCCACTGGGGGAAAAGAACAAAAAGGTGGCAAACAGCTGGCACGTGCAGAACATAAAAAAAGTGACACAAAACAATAATCCGGGTGGACCAGAAGGTGAACCAGAAGGAACTCAGGTAGGCCGACTTACAGATTGAAACCAGGTGCGCTGCAGGGCAACGGAACCAAAAATGGAGGAACCACAACAAGTAGACACACCAGGACAAGGGAAGACTGGAAAATAAAGTTGTGTGGGATCGTGACAGCAGAAGTGTATTAGAAAGTATCCGGTAACAAACGTGTCCGCATCACTCAACTTACAGCGTTTTGAGCGTAACTTATTATGGCCACTCCACTTCACCCTAAAGACAGTATAAGTCCAGCTGGGGGAAAAAATAGGTTAGTGTTTTTCATACCAATTTTTGTTCTATGACCAATTTCACTTGGTCACACCTTTTTCTAACATTCCCCATCACAAAATAATGCATGCACTGTACTATAATATACACAACATAATGTATCACATGGGTTGATGTTGCATCGGCTCAGTATCTGTATTGTCCAATACTCAAGTCAGTGTTGTATCGGCAGTGAAAAAGTGTAGTTGAAGTTGTAAAACCGTTGAAGCTGAAAAGAGAAAATGTGCATCCATAGAAGAAAAAGGAAATGTATCAAAATGATTTTGCAGGTTGTAAACAAAAAGAAAACACAAACTGTTAGAATAATTGTATCTAACTTATCACAAAACTTTCCCGGCGAGAAGACAAAAGCTGTCTTAGAACCTACCAAGAAGAAGGCTTGCAAAAGTCCGCTGTTTATGGGGGGAAGCAACATGAAGGTGTTCTGTTTCTTTCATGTATTGTAATCAACAGAAAGATATTGTCTTGACCCAAGAACTACAAAAGCGAAGAGGAAGCAGGACCAGACTCCCCTCCAGGCACCGCTTTTCTGTGAACTGTTTACAACCTTTTCTTTTGAACTGTTCTGTAACCAAAGGCGATGGCTGTTTACGACCCACGTCCCTTAGAAACAGCTGTTGCCATGTAATCAGGGAAAGTCCAAATAAAAGAGGTGGCGTACAATCTTTCGCCAGAGCGTGTTGAGACACTGTCGAAGTGTACAGTGTCCAGGCGTCTCTCCTCAATTTGAGCTAAATTGAATTCTGTCTCTGTTTAATTCTTTGCTTCTTGTTTAATAGATGTCATCAGTGTTTGAACCTGACACAAAAGATATAATTTGTTACCTACTGCATCAACCCTTCCATCCAGTCGTGTAGGACTGATTCATATGACTTTGGCAGATCCTTGCATCAACATTTTGGGGTCCAAACTTGTGATTCCCATAACCGAGGCGTTCCTCAAGGCACCCCTTTGAGACCTCTCCTTTTTGGCCGTTACAAATGTTTTTTGTCATGTGATTTAAGCAAGTAAGGTGTTCTTGTAGCTCGTTTACATTGTCAACTCCTTTAGTTACACTAGTGGTGTTCCTCAAGGTTCCATCTTAGGTCCTCTCTTTTTCAGCATTTGTGACTATTCAACTGGCGGCTCTTCAGTTAAAACAACTCGTGAGAGAGCAGATTCTTCTTCAAAAGAGATGATCTTTGACTTGCTTTTTAGCGGAAGGTCCTCAAAACAGCAAAGGCCTCCTGTAGGTCTGACAAAATAGACTAAAATCAAATATCCACTGCAGAGGACGTTGGATATACAAAATAAGACTAATTGTGAAGGGAGAAGTTCGGTCCTCAGCTTTCTGTAAATGTGACCCCAAAACAATTTAGTTGAACATCCCTGCACTTGAGTTTCTTAACCAAAGGGCAGAATGCCGCAGTTGTAGTACACTTTTCCACCACTTGAGGCAGTAATGACAATATCAAACAAACAGATGTCTGGCGCTGAAGTCATAGAGAAGTTTATTAAGCGCTAAAATTACAAACCCCGTTTCCATATGAGTTGGGAAATTGTGTTAGATGTAAATATTAACGGAATACATCCATCCATCCATTTTTTACCGCTTATTCCCTTTGGGGTCAGCTACAATGATTTGCAAATCCTTTTCAACCCATATTCAGTTGAATGCACTACAAAGACAAGATATTTGATGTTCAAACTCATAAACTTAATTTTTTTTTTGCAAATAATAATTAACTTTGAATTTATGGCTGCAACACGTGCCAAAGTAGTTGGGAAAGGGCATGTTCACCACTGTGTTACATGGCCTTTCCTTTTAACAACACTTAAACGATTGGGAACTGAGGAAACTAATTGTTGAAGCTTTGAAAGTGGAATTCTTTCCCATTCTTGTTTTATGTAGAGCTTCAGTGGTTCAACAGTCCGGGGGTCTCCGCTGTCGTATTTAACGCTTCATAATGCGCCACACATTTTCGATGGGAGACAGGTCTGGACTGCAGGCGGGCCAGGAAAGTACCCGCACTCTTTTTTTACAAAACCACGCTGTTGTAACACGTGCTGAATGTGGCTTGGCATTGTCTTGCTGAAATAAGCAGGGGTGTCCACGAAAAAGACGGCAGCATATGTTGTTCCAAAACCTGTATGTACCTTTCAGCATTAATGGTGCCTTCACAGATGTGTAAGTTACCCATGCCTTGGGCACTAATGCACCCCCATACCATCACAGATGCTGGCTTTTCAACTTTGCGTCAATAACAGTCTGGATGGTTCGCTTCCCCTTTGGTCCGGATGACAAGATGTCGAATATTTCCAAAAACAATTTGAAATGTGGACTCGTCAGACCACAGAACACTTTTCCACTTTGCATGAGTCCATCTTAGATGATCTCGGGCCCGGAGAAGCCGGCGGCGTTTCTGGATGTTGTTGATAAACGGTTTTCGCTTTGCATAGTAGAGCTTTAACTTGCACTTAGAGATGTAGCGACCAACTGTATTTAGTGACAGTGGTTTTCTGAAGTGTTCCTGAGCCCATGTGGTGATATCCTTTAGAGATTGATGTCGGTTTTTGATACAGTGCCGTCTGAGGGATCGAATGTCACGGTCATTCAATGTTGGTTTCCGGCCATGCCGCTTACGTGCAGTGATTTCTCCAGATTCTCTGAACCCTTTGATGATATTACGGACCGTAGATGTTGAAATCCCTAAATTCCTTGCAATAGCTGGTTGAGAAAGGTTTTTCTTAAACTGTTCAACAATTTGCTCACGCATTTGTTGACAAAGTGGTGACCCTCGCCCCATCCTTGTTTGTGAATGACTGAGCATTTCATGGAATCTACTTTTATACCCAATCATGGCACCCACCTGTTCCCAATTTGCATGTTCACCTGTGGGATGTTCCAAATAAGTGTTTGATGAGCATTCCTCAACTTTATCAGTATTTATTGCCACCTTTCCCAACTTCTTTGTCACGTGTTGCTGGCATCAAATTCTAAAGTTAATGATTATTTGCAAAAAAAAAAAAAGTTTATCAGTTTGAACATCAAATATGTTGTCTTTGTAGCATATTCAACTGAATATGGGTTGAAAATGATTCGCAAATCATTGTATTCCGTTTATATTTACATCTAACACAATTTCCCAACTCGTATGGAAACGGGGTTTGTATGACTAAAGTGGTGAAGATGTATTTCCAATTGCACTTAACTTTTATTGACAGTTTATTTAAATAACATTATTTAGTTTTAGCACAACAATTGTATGTAAATGTCCCTGAAATTGCCAATAAAGCTAAGGTTTATGTGTTGAATATTTTTGTGATTAACAGTTTTTTTTACATAATTTGACAAGGTTCTAAACTAAGTGGGTTCAATATAATTATTGAATACGACTCAAATTCACTGTTAATATTTTTTGGAGTGGTCCAGACAAAAGGTGAGACCACCTTGTGGTTCCATTTAACTGATCTCTCTGTCCATGACTATGAAACTATTCTGTTTTCTGCTGACGTTACCATGGCAACAGGTTCGCCGTGGGTTTTTCTCCTCCCCAGATATGTCTAAAAGAGATTTCTTTCATGTTTTCATATTTCACCTATTGCTCTCTTCACTGTTTGCTGGGCAAACCTCTTTATTTTTTTTTTGGGGTGGGGGGGTTGTTTACCTCTGAGAGGATGGAAGCTGAAGAGTCTGCTGTTGGGCTTCAAAAGGTTAGAGGAGCCGCACTCGTGTCTGCGCCATCTGCCACCACATGAGGGATTCTTCAAACAGATGGTTGGAGGGCTGCGTGAGAAAATGTCAGGACCGGGCCCCGTGCCCTAAAATACTCTTTGGAGACGCTCCTATTCTTAAAACAGGGGTGTTCAAAGTCACTTGTAAAAACAACAACATAAAAAAGTGGAATAACAGAGCAAACAGGTGAAATGTAACGTGAAAAAGTTGCAATATTAAACACTTTTTCTGTCTTTATAATTGTCATTGCACAAAAAAATAACTAAAATGTATTATTGGCCTATTCAAGCTCGTTACTTCACATCTAATATTGCACTTTTTGGGGGAGAATGCTTATTTTATGTGTTTGCCATTAAAATTAAACAAGCCTTGGTGGTAGAGGGGGGTTGTATTTTGTAGCGTCCCGGAAGAGTTAGTGCTGCAAAGGATTCTGGGTATTTGTTCTGTTGTGTTTATGTTGTGTTACGGTGCGGAAGTTCTCCCGAAATGGGTTTGTCATTCTTGGTGTGGATTCGCAGTGTGGCGCATATTTCTAACAGCGTTAAAGTTTTTTATACTGGCACCCTCAGTGTAACCTGTATCGCTGTTGATGAAGTATGCGTTGCATTCACTCGTGTGTGCGTACAGAAGCGGACGTGACGATAGCTCGTAGAGTATGTTAAAGGCAGTGCATTTAAGACTGTGGTCCGGGTGGACGAGATATAATGACTGATGAACACCTTCGTTCGATAATGAAGGTTGCCTCAGCTCAAAGCCTGAGCCCCGACATTAATGAACTAGCATCCAAGAAAGGATGTCAGGTATCTGGCTTGGGCACATCAGATTAGATCAGTGTGTTGCAAACTGTGCAGTTTAAAGTCCTGAATGGTTGTTTTATTCATTTTTATTTTATTTTCAAATTTATTACCCTGTGGAAAAAGTGAATGTTGATATTTACCTCAGAAGAATAGAAAAGAGGCATTCCATTTTTATTTAAATTGTATTTGATATGCCATTGATATTTTCTAATTATTATTATTATTATTTGAAACTCGATTTTGCATGTCACTATAAAGTTATATAAGCCTTGCTTGTTCAATATTTAATGCAAAACTTGTTTGGGTCCCTATTAAAAGGTTAATTTGTTCAACCTTGGCCCGCGGCTTTGTTCAGTTTTAAATTTTGGCCCACTCTGTATTTGAGTTTGACACGCCTGCTTTAGGGCCTCGGGCCCAACTTTTCCACTATAGAGGGGCCCACTGTTTTTTTTTTTTCGGACTATAAGGCGCACTTAAAATCATTTCATTTTCTCAAAACTCAATAGTGCGCCTTATAACGCGGTGCGCCTAATGTACGGAATCATTTTGGTTGTGCTTACCGACCTCGAAGCCATTTTATTTGGTACATGGTGTAATGATAAGTGTGACCAGTAGATGGCAGTCAAACATAAGAGATATACGTGTAGACTGCAATATGACTCAAGTAAACAACACCAAAATTGTATATGTTCCATTGAAAATATAGAACATTACACACGGCGCTGAAAAATCTATCAAAATGTTTTAGTACGACTTTGGTAAGCTACACCGTATTGCCAAAAGTATTTGGCCACCTGCCTTGACTCACATATGAAGTTGAAGTGTCATCCCATTCCTAACCCATAGGGTTCAATATTATGCAGCTATTACAGCTTCAACTCTTCTGTGAAGGCTGTCCACAAGGTTGCCGAGTGTGTTTATTGGAATTTTACACCATTCTTCGAAAAAAGCACATTGGTGAGGTCACACACTGATGTTGGTCAAGAAGGCCTGGCTCTTAGTCTCCGTTCTAATTCATCCCAAAGGTGTTCTATCGGGTTCAGGTCAGGACTCTGTGCAGGCCAGTCAAGTTCACTCTGTCATCCATGTCTTTATGGACCTTGCTTTGTGCACTGGTGCACAGTCATGTTGGAAGAGGAAGGGGCCCGCTCCAAACTGTTCCCACAAGGTTGGGAGCAATTCCATGCTTCCAATTGTCCATGGAATTGTCCAACATGTTTTGGTATCCTGGAGCAGGGGCGCCACTAGGGATTTTGGGCCCCATGAAAAGGATCTTTACAGGGCCCCCAACACAGTGTCATTATTTTTTCTGTATTATAATTTCATCATCATTAGGGGCCTCTCTGGGCCCCCCTCCATCATGGGCCCCTAGAATCCGTCTCATTTACCCCCCCCCCCTTTTCGGCGCCCCTGTCCTGGAGCATTCACAGTTCCTTTCATTGGAACTAAGGGGCCAAGCCCAACTCCGGAAAAACAACCCCACACCATAATTCCTCCTCTACCAAATTTCACACTCTGCACAATGCAGTCCGGAATATACCGTTCTTCTGGTAACCTCCAAACCCAGACTGGTCCATCAGATTGCCAGATGGAAAAGCGTGATTCATCAATCCAGAGAAGGCGTCTCCACTGCTCTAGAGTTCAGTGGGGACGTGCTTTACACCACTGCATCCCACGCTTTGCATTGGACTTGGTGATGTATGGCTTAGATTCAGCTGCTCGGCCATGGAAACCCATTCCATGAAGCTCTCTGCGTGCTGTACGTGGGCTCATTGGAAGGTCACATGAAGTTTTTCCACTATGCGCTTCAGCATCTGCTGACCCCTCTCTGTCAGTCTACGTGGCCTCCCACTTGGTGGCTGAGTTGCTGTTGTTCCCAAACTCTTCACTTTTCTTATAAGAAAGTTGACTTTGGAATATTTAGGAGCGAGGAAATTTCACGACTGGATTTGTTGCACAGGTGGCATCCTATGACAGTTCCACGCTGGAAATCACTGAGAGCGGCCCATTCTTTCACAAATGTTTGTAGAAACAGTCTCCATGCCTAAGTGCTTGATTTGATACACCCGGCCAAGTGATTAGGACACCTGATTCTCATCATTTGGATGGGTGGCCAAATAATTTTGGCAATATAGTGTACATTACATTCAATATGACTAGCGTGTGTGCTATTGTGTGCTGAGCTGTTGTGTAGCTGCTAGTTCCTAGTAGCCATGTTTCCTTTTGTAAATGACTTGATTCAAGTACATTACATTACTAGCGTGTGTGCTGAGCTCCTACTAACCCTACATGGCTATTATAGGCTTTGCATCGGAAACATAAATATGAGCTGTGTCACAGTTTAACTGGTATCTCAATAGTTTCTCTCGGTAATTAAAATGGTTCCTATTGTTAGCTATAATAAATGAAAACAATACTTTGTATTTTGACAAAGAGCTCTGAGCATGTGCTTTTACTGCCTTCTTGTGTCCAACTTTAACTGTGTGTGGGGTTCAAAACAAGTAAAACATCAATATAGTATTTGTTTGAGACTAAGGTTACAAGGAACTCTGAAAACATTAACAAATTCAAAAAATCCCAGTTGATTCAATATTTTTGAAAGATAACAAGCCTGAAAACGTTGCGACTTTTGCCGCAATTTTCGAGAAAAGCTGTCCCAAATCCAGGCGTTTTTGGCTGAAATTATCACAAAAAAACACATAAATCCCTATTTGCACTTATTCTGTGACAGTGCATTTGACACAGAAAGGACTTTGATGAATCCCTACTTTAAAAGTGGGTTCCTGGTTACCATTGATAGGATCATGAGACAAACTGTCCCTCGTAGTGGAAACGTGACTTGAAAATCCAACATTTACTCATTAAGAAACATCATGAAAATGTATGTTGGCATTTTGGCAAGGAGATAACAATAAAAGAGGAGTTACAATCTATGCCATTTCTATCCTTATGTCCTGGGGTACTCACTTTCATGTCACCTGGTGAGTGCAGCGATGACAAGGAAGGTCTCTGAATCCTTACAAGAAGCAGGTTTTATGAATGTAAAAGCTGACATATAAGGGGTGTGAATATTTGTGTACCTGACCATTGGATGCCATTCACATTCCTGGGGTGACGATTCTTTTCAGATGCGATTCAACACAATTCTCAATTCAAACCGATTCTTGAAATGTAATATTTGTCATGGAACGTTTTCAAAACAGGTTACAGGTTAGCAGGGGCACCGAAAAGGGAGGGTAAAGGAGACAAATTCTAGGGGCCCATGATGGAGGAGGGCCCAGAGAGGCCCCTAATGATGATGAAATTATAATACAGAAAAAATAATGACACTGTGTTGGGGGCCCTGTAAAGATTATTTTCATGGGGCCCAAAATCCCTAGCGGCGCCCCTGCAGGTTAGAAAAAACTCCTTCTGGATGGCACAAAAAAATTTTTTTCAAAATTGATTTAAAAAAAAAAAAAAACACACAAAAACACACACGATATATATATATATATATATATATATATATATATATATACGCATGTACATACATATATATATACATATATATATATATATATACATATATATATATACATATGTATACATATATATATACATATACATATATATATGTACATATATACAGGTAAATGCCAGTAAATTAGAATATTTTGAAAAACTTGATTTATTTCAGTAATTGCATTCAAAAGGTGTAACTTGTACATTATATTTATTCATTGCACACAGACTGATGCATTCAAATGTTTATTTCATTTAATTTTGATGATTTGAAGTGGCAACAAATGAAAATCCAAAATTCCGTGTGTCACAAAATTAGAATATTACTTAAGGCTAATACAAAAAAGGGATTTTTAGAAATGTTGGCCAACTGAAAAGTATGAAAATGAAAAATATGAGCATGTACAATACTCAATACTTGGTTGGAGCTCCTTTTGCCTCAATTACTGCGTTAATGCGGCGTGGCATGGAGTCGATGAGTTTCTGGCACTGCTCAGGTGTTATGAGAGCCCAGGTTGCTCTGATAGTGGCCTTCAACTCTTCTGCGTTTTTGGGTCTGGCATTCTGCATCTACCTTTTCACAATACCCCACAGATTTTCTATGGGGCTAAGGTCAGGGGAGTTGGCGGGCCAATTTAGAACAGAAATACCATGGTCCGTAAACCAGGCACGGGTAGATTTTGCGCTGTGTGCAGGCGCCAAGTCCTGTTGGAACTTGAAATCTCCATCTCCATAGAGCAGGTCAGCAGCAGGAAGCATGAAGTGCTCTAAAACTTGCTGGTAGACGGCTGCGTTGACCCTGGATCTCAGGAAACAGAGTGGACCGACACCAGCAGATGATATGGCACCCCAAACCATCACTGATGGTGGAAACTTTACACTAGACGTCAGGCAACATGGATCCTGTGCCTCTCCTGTCTTCCTCCAGACTCTGGTTGGGTGATGGTTTGGGGTGCCATGTCATCTGCTGGTGTCGGTCCACTCTGTTTCCTGAGATCCAGGGTCAACGCAGCCGTCTACCAGCAAGTTTTAGAGCACTTCATGCTTCCTGCTGCTGACCTGCTCTATGGAGATGGAGATTTCAAGTTCCAACAGGACTTGGCGCCTGCACACAGCGCAAAATCTACCCGTGCCTGGTTTACGGACCATGGTATTTCTGTTCTAAATTGGCCCGCCAACTCCCCTGACCTTAGCCCCATAGAAAATCTGTGGGGTATTGTGAAAAGGAAGATGCAGAATGCCAGACCCAAAAACGCAGAAGAGTTGAAGGCCACTATCAGAGCAACCTGGGCTCTCATAACACCTGAGCAGTGCCAGAAACTCATCGACTCCATGCCACGCCGCATTAACGCAGTAATTGAGGCAAAAGGAGCTCCAACCAAGTATTGAGTATTGTACATGCTCATATTTTTCATTTTCATACTTTTCAGTTGGCCAACATTTCTAAAAATCCCTTTTTTGTATTAGCCTTAAGTAATATTCTAATTTTGTGACACACGGAATTTTGGATTTTCATTTGTTGCCACTTCAAATCATCAAAATTAAATGAAATAAACATTTGAATGCATCAGTCTGTGTGCAATGAATAAATATAATGTACAAGTTACATCTTTTGAATGCAATTACTGAAATAAATCAAGTTTTTCAAAATATTCTAATTTACTGGCTTTTACCTGTATACACACACACATATAAAGATATATATATACAGACACACACATATATATATATACACACACACATATGCATGTATATATACATATATATATATATATATATATATATATATATATATATATATATATATATATATATATATACACACACACACACACATACACATATGCATGTATATATATACACACACATATATACACGTATCCATGTATATGTACACACACATATATACACATATACATGTGTATATATACATATACATATATACACATATACATGTATATACACACACACACACTGTATATACACATACATGTATATACACACACATATATACAGATATACATGTTATATATACACATATATACATGTATATATATATACTCATATATACACATATATACATGTATATATATACTCACATACATACTACATAAATATATATATATACTGCATATATACACATACATACATATACACATATATACATACATATGCACACACATATACATCATATATAGACATATACATCTATATCCACATATATAATACATACATCATATATATGTATATATTAATTTGAATATGTGTATTCACACACACACACACACACACACACATACATATATATATATATATATATATATATATATATATATATATATATATATATATATATATATATATATATATATATATATATACAGTATACTGTATATATATACATACATATACACATATATATGGCTATATATATAAATATATTATATATATAATATATATACACACACACAAATATATACGTATACACGCAACAATTTTTTTTACTTTTATGAATTAAGAATCGGGATGAATTAGAATCGCAGTTTGGATGTGAATCGATGTGAATGGCGCGTGCACCCAAGTGACACACTAAACCGGAGGTGTCCAAACGTTTTCCACCACGTTTTTCGATATTTCTTTATTTTGTAAAAACATATTTAACAAAAAAAGACAACGTTGTTATGAGTAGCAAAACATGTTATTTTGAGATAGTATCAAAAAAAATTTTTTTCCCCCCCTACATTTTAACTGTTTGATTTCATCCATCCATCGTCGCTGGAGCCATCTAGACAACATTCTGCGCGCCAAAAATGGCCTCCGGGCCGCACTTTGGACACCCCGGTTAAAAGCATGTTATTATATAGTATATCACAGGGTGTACCTTGTTGGAAATGCAAACTGTGTCATCGAACAAATGGCGACGGGTGTTCCCCAGGGGTCAATTCTGGAGCCCCTCTTGTTCTACGTGTACACTGATACTACTCACTTTGTCACCGCATGGACCGGATCCAATGTTAGTCATCTCAACACCCTCTCTCTGGTTAGACGTCTATGGGTAATAAAAGCACATGACATCAATAACATCACCTCAAAACAATTCTGCTCCATGAATAAACTTGCCTTGTTATTGTGCTTAATATTCCATCAGGCTGATGCAGAAGAATATCATAATCCTTGCTTTTTCCTAATGGACGCCCGGCATGTCAGACGTATTATCTGAGCGGGCGAGCTCACGTTAATCTGCAGTATGTGTCCTAAATTACATTTTTTTTCCCCAAAGCACTTCCACATGGGTTAATTCTCGCAGGAAATGAAACAACCACCAAAAAAATAATAATGAAAAGCGTGTGAAAAATAGCTTAATTCCGCTCGAGCGGTTTGAGCACAGAACACAACTCGCTCGGTCGCTTGTTTCAATCATTTTTCATTAAAAGTTTCAAACCATATGGGAGGACTTCTTTTTTTTTTTTAATTAAGCCATAGAAAAAGACAGAAAATGTGGAATACAATGTTAAACACTGCGCATGTGTGAGACGGGGGACTTGTAGGGGGAGTGGGACCTGAATAGGAAGAGGATGGCACATGTTAGTGAGCAGCTTGTTCGCAGGCGTCCCAAATGAAGGGGAAAAATAAATCAAAGACAATATAAACGTAAGGAAAAAAAGAGGGCGAGGTTGAGTGGGGCGTCCATTGGAGGGGTCGAGGAAAGAAATGAAAGCAAAGTGCTTGCAAACAGTGAGACATTTCTTCCCCTTCCTTTGCTATATAAAAAAAACAACATCTTTTCTTCACTCTTCTGCAAATCATCAAACTTTTTTTTTTTTTTTCTGTGGAAATTTTGTAGGCCGCGATAAACGTTTTCTCTGAAATACATAGTCGACTTAAAAATGGCGTCCGCCGTGCCAAGTTTCTGTTCTTTCTTTTGAATAGTCTCTGTGAAAATATAGTTTAGAACAGTCTTCTCCTCCGTGTCCATTTTACAAAGTGAGCCCGGGATCCATCGGGAACACGCGCACGCTCGTGTGTGTGCGTGCCATCTTCTCACGTGCGTGTCAAGTCCATCTTTTTTTTCCCCCACAAGTCCGAGTATGTGTGTGTGTGTGTGTGTGTGTGTGTGTGTGTGTGTGTGTGTGTGCGTGTACAAGGGGGTGTTCTCACACTTCAGTCTGGAAGTCACCCTCGGAGGAGTCTGGCGTGTTTGCGGAGGACGAGTCCCAGTTCTTATTGTGCAGCTCCATGCGGTCTTTCTGCTCGCCCGGCACGATGGTCAGCTCAGGGGTCATGGTCTTGAAGCTGTCCCACGAGGTC
Source organism: Nerophis lumbriciformis (assembly GCF_033978685.3). Lineage (NCBI taxonomy): Eukaryota > Metazoa > Chordata > Actinopteri > Syngnathiformes > Syngnathidae > Nerophis > Nerophis lumbriciformis. The sequence continues at coordinate 33,298,096 of NC_084568.2, read as the reverse complement.
CGCTCGTCCGGGGTTGACTTGTCCTGATGGGCGTGGGGGGCGTTGGGGGTGGGGGGGAGGGACAGAAACAAACAAAGGCATGTGAATAATAGATGTGGAGGAATTTTTGCCTTTGTTTTCGTCACATTTCAGACGGCGTGTGTGGAGAGGAAGCAATGACAACGCAGTGGATTTCGTACAAACCATCTGGTGAGTCCTATTTATTGGAAGGGAAAACGAAGCGGGCAACTGTCCAGCCGCCATCCAGACTCAAGGACCCCCAAAGGCACTATTGTGTGAGCTACATATAGCTTTTGCAGGGATATATCAATTCCAGCACGGCTTCAATTTGTGAAGATGGACAATACATTTCATGGTCGAGACTAGAGATGTCCGATAATATCTACGGCTTTTCACACACACAAGTGAATGCAAGGCATAATTGGTCAACAGCCATACAGGTCACACTGAGGGTCCATCCAGAAGTTGCAATACATACAAAATAGTGCTGCTAGGATCCTGATGAGAGTGCGGAAGTACGACCACATCACACCAATTCTCAAATCACTTCACTGGCTTCCTGTTCCACTCAGAATTTAATACAAAGGCCATACTTGCCAACCCTCCCGGATTTTCCGGGAGACTCCCGAAATTCAGGGCCTCTCCCGAAAACCTCCCGGGACAAATTTTCTCCCGAAAATCTCCCGAAATTCAGGCGGACCTGAGTGACGTGTCGACAGCCTGTTTTCACGTCCGCTTTCCCACAATATAAACAGCGTGCCTGCCCAATCATGTTATAACTGTAGAATGATGGAGGGCGAGTTCTTGGTTTCTTATGTGGGTTTATTGTTAGGCAGTTTCATTAACGTCCTCCCAGCGCGGCAACAACACACAACAACAGCAGTCACGTTTTCGTCTACCGTAAAGCAGTTCGTCTGCCGTAAACAGCAATGTTGTGACACTCTCAAACAGGACAATACTGCCATCTACTGTACATGCATATGTGACAATAACATCTACGGATTTTAGAGAGTGCAGTGCACAACTGCGCACACAACAAGGAGACGAAGCAGAATGCATCATCAGAGAGGGTGTTCAGCATGGTTAGAAAAATTGTGACAGAGAATAGAACAAGGATGGACAATTCAACCCTTAACTCAACAATGAGTAGATGAGTGTTATGTGTAAATAAATGAACACTGAAATTCAAGTATTTCTCTTATTATATATATATATATATATATATATATATATATATATATATATATATATATATATATATATATATATATATATATATATATATATATAATGAAATAAATATATATATATATGTATAGCTAGAATTCACTGAAAGTCAAGTATTTCTTATATATATATATATGTGTATATATATATATATATATATATATATATATATATATATATGAAATACTTCACTTGGTGAATTCTAGCTGTAAATATACTCCTCCCCTCTTAACCACGCCCCCCCCCCCCCACCTCCCGAAATCGGAGGTCTCAAGGTTGGCAAGTATGACAAAGGCTCCCTACTAACCCACCAGTGTCTCCATGGAATTTCCCCCCTCTACCTCAAATAACTACTCACCCCCAAATCCTCCACACGACACCTCCGCTCTGGACAGGCTAACCTCCTCCAACCTCCGAGGACAAAGCTACGAACTATGGGAGACCGGGCTTTCTGCTCCGCCGCTCCCAGTCTGTGGAATGCTCTCCCTGACCACCTGAGGGCACCACAGACTGTGGATAATTTAAAAAAAGGCTTAAAACCCTTCTTTTAAAAAAAGCCTTTTTATAGATATATGCATACTAGTTCTAGCTATACGGCTGTTCTATTTTTCTTAATTTTGTATTATCTTTTTATTATTATATATTTTTTTCAATACACTGTAGCACTTTGAGGTTATTTGCTCAATGTAAAGTGATTTTTACAAATAAAATATATTATTATTATTATCTATTATTACACTGAGGGTGGCCGAATAAACAACTTTAACACTGTTACAAATATGCGCTACACTGTGAACCCACACCAAACAAGAATGACAAACACATTTCGGGAGAACATCCGCACCGTAACACAACATAAACACAACAGAACAAATACCCAGAACCCCTTGCAGCACCAACTCTTCCGGGACGCTACAATATACACCCCCCGCTACCCCCTACCACCCCGCCCACCACAACCTCCTCATGCTCTCAGCGCAGCATAACAACGACAAGAGTGTGTTGTTGCCGGTGCTGTAGCCGTGGCTAACAAGCGAGCTCGCTCGGTGACTGACTAAAGACATGGTTTGGGATTATTTTAAAGTGTCTCTGACGGATAAAAAACTGGCAATTTGCAACGACTGCAAAAAGTTGGTTATGCGAGCAATTTGATCTCCCACCTCTTCAAGAATCATAAGGAAAGCAAACACCGAAAAAAAGTAGTACCACACAGTCTTGCACTAAAGGAGGACTATGTTATTGTTTACTTTATTACTCTAGTATACTCTGGACTGAAACTGTGTGCCTTCATTGTTTTTGTAGCTGTTGTTAAGAGGCATGTTTAAAAAAAATAATGCACTTTGTGAAAGTCAAAGTATAGTATTTCCCGTAGTTGTAGTGGGTATCAGGATTATCTCAGGGAGAGCATGTCCCAAATTCCAAGCTGCTGTTTTGAGGCATATTAAAAAAAATAATGCACTTTGTGACTTCAATAATAAATATGGCAGTGCCATGTTGGCATTTTTTTCCATAACTTGAGTTGATTTATTTTGGAAAACCTTGTTACATTGTTTAATGCATCCAGCGGGGCATCACAACAAAATTAGGCATAATAATGTGTTAATTCCACGACTGTATATATCGGTATCGCTTGATATCGGAATCGGTAATTAAGAGTTGGACAATATCGGAATATCGGCAAAAAAGCCATTATCGGACATCTCTAGTCGAGACCCAAAATATGAATGACTGCCTGTCCAAATACTTTTGTCCATTATGCATTGAAGAAAATCAGGACAAAGTAAAAAAAAAAAAAAAAAAAATGTGTGAGTACTGTAAGTGGGTGTGTTGCAGGTCTGGACAAAAGTTAAATGAGTTAAATATTTAAATGAGGGAGTTGCGTGCACCATGGAAACACTCATTGACTGCACATTCATGACATCGTATCATAAGTTATGTTGTGGAAAATGCAGCACACAAATAATATGAACCACCCTTTCTGGGCCGATAACTCATTTTACTGACCTACAAATTATTGCCAATAAACAATATTATTGTCAACATTATTTTGAGACCAAATTAACCACTGATGACATGATAATACATAACAACACAAGGATACCCTTCAAAGGTTGTGAGTTCAAACCCAGGCCGAGTCATACCAAAGACTATAAAAATGGGATCCATTACCTCCCTGCTTGGCACTCAGCATCAAGGGTTGGAATTGGGGGTTAAATCAGCAAAAATGATTCCCGGGCGCGGCCACCGCTGCTGCTCACTGCTCCCCTCACCTCCCAGGGGGTGATCAAGGGTAATGGGTCAAATGCAGAGAATAATTTCGCCACACCTAGTGTGTGTGTGACAATCATTGGTACTTTAACTTAAATGCAATAGAGTTGTATTCTCGTAAATTTTAACATTGTTATTGGAATTTTAAACATCCAAGTAAAAAAAAAAAATAAACAAATTATAAAAAAAAAAAAAATTTGGACTTGAGTAAAAATCACAACCAAAAGCAATAAAGTAGGTTCTATGTCAGTTACGAAGCAATAAATAATATGGCGAAATAAAGTTATCGTGATCAAAATGATCACCGTTACCAATATTATTGCCCTATTGTTGAATATGCTCAAAAAGTACGCACTAAAATCTTTTAACCAAGTTGTAGTTTTTTAATAACTAAAATAAATTTAAAGGACAGAAAATCTCCTTCTGGTTGCATGGAGATGGCCTATAAACTTTTTTTTTTTTTTTTACCTAATTCTTACACAAACAAAAAATAAGAAATTCAATTTATTTTTAATCTATTTTTGAAATGTCTAAGTCGATTTAGAATCACAATGAATAAGAATCACCATTTGGATGTGAATAATTTTTTGTGCACACTTATTAATCGCCCTGAACTGACATGCTTTTTCACACAAAAGTTGTCCTGCGCACTACGCGTGATATAAGTATAAGGAGGGGCGGTCCTGCATTCTCGCAACAAGTCAATTTATATAATAATTATAATGAAACGTTTTCAAAACAGGTTAAAGGTCAGAAAATGTCCTCATGGTTGCATGGAGATGGCCTATTAACTTTTTTTTTTTTTACCGAATTCTTACATAATCACAAATTGTATCTTTTTTTTTTTTTTTAATCTTTTTTTAGACATTTCTGAGTCGACTTCGAATCGCGATGAATAAGAAACGCCATTGGGATGTGAATCAATGTTTTTGTGCACGCCTATTAATTGCCCTGTCATTCTTGAACTGACACGCTTTTTCACACAAAAGTGGTCCTACGCACTACGCGTGATCTACGTATAAGGAGGGGCCGCCATGGATTCTCGCAACAAGTTAATTTATATAATAATTATATTTAAACTTTTTCAAAACAGTTTAAAGGTCAGAAAATCTCCTTATGGTCGCCTACAGATGGCCTATAAACTTTTTTTTAACCGAATTTAAAAATAAATCACAAATTGGATTTTTTTTTTTTTTTTGTGGAAATTTCTGAGTCGATTTAGAATCGCGATGAATATGAATCGCCATTGGGATGTGAATCAATGTTTTTGTGCACGCCTATTAATTGCCCTGTCACTCTTGAACTGACACGCTTTTTCACACAAAAGTGGTCCTGCGCACTACGCGTGATCTACGTATAAGGAGGGGCGGCCCTGGATTCTCGCAACAAGTTAATTTACTTAATAATTATATTCAAACTTTTTCAAAACAGCTTAAAGGTCAGAAAATCTCCTTATGGTCGCCTACAGATGGCTTTTTTTTTTACCGAATTCTTACACAACGAAAAATCACAAATTGGAATATTTTATTATTTTTTGGAAATGTCTGAGTCGATTTAGAATCGCGATGAATAGGAATCGCCATTGAGATGTGAATCAATGTTTTTGTGCACGCCTATTAATCGCCCTGTCACTCTTGAACTGACACGCTTTTTCACACAAAAGTGGTCCTGCGCACTACGCGTGATCTACGTATAAGAAGGGGCGGCCCTGGATTCTCGCAACAAGTTAATTTACATAATAATTATAATGATTTTTTTTCAAAACAGGTTAAAGGTCAGAAAATCTCCTTCTTGTTGCATGGAGATGGCCTATAAACTTTTTTTTTTTTTTACCAAATTCTTACACAAATGAAAAATCAAATTTTTTTTTTTTTTTTTTTAAATCTATTTTTGAAATTTGTGAGTCGATTTAGAATCGCGATGAATAAGAATCGTCATTTGGATGTGAATACATGTTTTGTGCACCACTATTACGCGCCCTGTCATTCATTAACTGACACGCTTTTTCACACAAAAGTGGTCCTGCGCACTAAGCGTGATCTACGTATAAGGAGGGGCGGCCCTGGATTCTCGCAACAAGTTAATTTACATAATAATTATATTCAAACTTTTTCAAAACAGCTTAAATGTCAGAAAATCTCCTTATGGTCGCCTACAGATGGCATTTTTTTTAACCGAATTCTTACACAAGGAAAAATCACAAATTGGAATATTTTATTATTTTTTGGAAATTTCTGAGTCGATTTACAATCGCGATGAATAGGAATCGCCATTGGGATGTGAATCAATGTTTTTGTGCATGCCTAATAATCACCCTGTCACTCTTGAACTGACACGCTTTTTCACACAAAAGTGGTCCTGCGCACTTCGCGTTATCTACGTATAAGAAGGGGCGGCCCTGGATTCTCGCAACAAGTTCCATCCATCCATTTTCTACCTCTTATTCCCTTCGGGGTCGCGGGGGGCGCTGGAGCCTATCTCAGCTACAATCGAGCAGAAGGCGGTGTACACCCTGGACAAGTCACCACCTCATCACAGGGCCTCTCGCAACAAGTTAATTTACATAATAATTATAATGATTATTTTTCAAAACAGGTTAAAGGTCAGAAAATCTCCTTCACTCTTGAACTGACACGCTTTTTCCACACAAAAGTGGTCCTGCGCATTACGCGTGATCTACATATAAGAAGGGGCGGCCCTGGATTCTCGCAACAAGTTCATTTACATAATAATTATAATGATTTTTTTTCAAAACAGGTTAAAGGTCAGAAAATCTCCTTCTGGTTGCATGGAGATGGCCTATTAACTTTTTTTTTTTTTTTACCAAATTCTTACACAAATGAAAAATCACAAAATGTATTTTTTTTTTAAATCTATTTTTGAAATTTGTGAGTCGATTTAGAATCGCGATGAATAAGAATTGTCATTTGGATGTGAATACATGTTTTGTGCACCACTATTACGTGCCCTGTCATTCATTAACTGACACGCTTTTTCACACAAAAGTGGTCCTGTGCACTACGTGTGATCTACGTATAAGGAGGGGCGGCCCTGGATTCTCGCAACAAGTTAATTTATATAATAATTATATTCAAACTTTTTCAAAACAGCTTAAAGGTCAGAAAATCTCCTTATGGTCGCCTACAGATGCCTTTTTTTTAACCGAATTCTTACACAAGGAAAAATCACAAATTGGAATATTTTATTATTTTTTGGAAATTTCTGAGTCGATTTAGAATCGCGATGAATAGGAATCGCCATTGGGATGTGAATCAATGTTTTTGTGCATGCCTATTAATCACCCTGTCACTCTTGAACTGACACGCTTTTTCACACAAAAGTGGTCCTGCGCACAACGCGTTATCTACGTATAAGAAGGGGCGGCCCTGGATTCTCGCAACAAGTTAATTTATATAATAATGATATTTAAACTTTTTCAAAACAGGTTAAAGGTCAGAAAATCTCCTTATGGTCGCCTACAGATGGCCCATAAACTTTTTTTTACTGAATTTTTAAAAAACAAAAATCACAAATTGGATTTTCAATTTTTTTTGTGAAAATTTCTGAGTCGATTTGGAATCGCGATGAATAGGAATCGCCATTGGGATGTGAATCAATGTTTTTGTGCACGCCTATTAATCGCCCTGTCACTCTTGAACTGACACGCTTTTTCACACAAAAGTGGTCCTGCGCACTCCGCGTGATCTACGTATAAGAAGGGGCGGTCCTGGAAGTCACACCTGACAAAAAATCGTTGTCCGAACTCGTCCAATCTCCCAGAAAGCACCAGCGTGCTAAAAATCGGGACCACTTCCCAGAGACTCGGCACAGCATGAGCGTATGTGCCCACCCCCGCCCTTCCACACGCATGTAAAATGCATGTCGGGGGAGGGGGGGGGGGGGGGGGGGGGTTAACATCATGCATCAGATATGGGCCATTATTCAAATGTCACTCGTTAGCGTGCGGAGATAACGAGGTGCAGATGTGCCGCAGAGACACGAGGGAGGACTTAAAAGGAGAGTTTGTGATGGCGGAGCAGTTTTGACATGCACAAACATCTTAATAGGATTCCTTGACAGAGCCAATCCACCAACCACGGCCTTTCTTACGCCTGTAAAACTTCCTCTTTGCACTCGCTTAATCCCGGTCTATCCTGTCACCTGAGACACAAGCAAACAAACCACACAACTGTGACGATCATCAGCAGAGCTCCAGGGGGCGATGTCTGCCTGATTATCATTCTCCCCGCGTCACATTCCGACAGTGGGCAAAATAGATGCAAGAGGCATAATCTGGGAGCCAATTTGCATGCTAACTGCTGGCGAAGGAGCGCTTTGTAATGCAGTCGCTAAGCCGCGGCTCCGTCCCCGGGAGAGCGGGCTAACGCGATTGTGTCGCTCCCGCCTGTCGCCGTCTACGCGGGTCCTCTGTTCCTCCACGCCCAAAAGCGCCAGCTCATCCCCCCTTTTTTTTTTTGCTACGTCCCTGCCAGAAAGCCCTCTACTTACACTGGATGAGTTCTTTTCACCTCCAGCAGACGAAATGCTCCATGGCTTTTCCCTCTGCGGCCATGGAAAGGGAGGAGAGGGCGACCAAAGAGGGAGACGGAGAAGGAAGGAAACAAAACAAACAAAAAAAAAAAAGTAGAAAGAGAAGGAAATGAAAGTCACTGACAACTCTGCCAAGGAATAAACAACATGGTCCTTCCACCTTCTTCTTCAAGCCGATTACACTCGACTATGAGGCGAACGTAGGGCGGGGCGATTACGTGATCGATAATCAGGGTCAATGATCCTCTTTACTTTACTTGCTGGAAAATTGGCGGCTCAGTCACCAGATTTTTACAGGGGAAAAAAAACCGTGCCACCTAATGTGCTGCAAAAAGCCACCATCAATTTTACATTAACAAAAATCACCAAAACATCACCGTGGAGTTATTGAGTCTGTTTAGCTGATTGGAGAGCTAACTTGCGCAGCTAGTGGGTCCATGATGATGACTTATGTTTTGTTTGATCAGCCGTTTTACTGCCTTGTTACAGACACCGTTTGGAAACAATTAAGGTATGTAAATAATAATTTACAGAATATTTCTGTGTAAATAACTAATTTCACAACGTATATATCTGCGGCTTATAGTCCGGTGCGCCTAATATATGGCATTTTTTTCCCCCCTAAAATTTAGTGGGTCTGGCTTATATACCAATGTGCTATATATTCCAAAAAAGGGTAAATAATTACAATTAATAATTATAATATTACACAATTGCCTAGGTGTTTATTATATATATATATATATATATATATATATATATATATATATATATATATATATATATATATATATATATATATATATATATATATATAAATAAAACACTCCATTTTCACATTGGCTTAATGATTTCAAATTATTAATGAAATCTTGGTGAGATGTGTTGAAAGTGCCTTGATTTGTGTGTACATTGTGAATATATGTTGTTTGTGTGTACAATTGTTCAATAAAATAAAATGTATTTTTTTATTTTTTTAACAGAAATATTTGATTATAAGGTAAAGAGCACGCGGACGTACCATTTTCCAGAAACGATTACTATTACAATATCCTGCACGATGCTGTTTTTTTTCTTAGTAAAAGAATATAACTTGGGTACACAAGATTTCATCGAAATCGGATCATATCAAAAACGGTGATCATTTTTTGCCGAGCTCAAACAGAAACACAAATGTTTTCCATTTGACAAAATAAGAATAGAAAGATGTACGGGAGTCCAGTACTGCATCGATCAGTTATTATCTATTGCTTTATGTTGACGTTTGTTTCTTCTGGGGGTGTCACTACTAACGGGTTAACTATAAACCCATGAATGTTTGGCACATTTAATTCGTTTTTTTAATTTATTTTTTCCAATAAATGTCATTTTAAAGTAATTTAATGCAGGGGTTCCCAACCTTTTTTGCACCAGAGACCGGTTTAATGATGGCCTTATTTTCACGGACCAGCAGATAAATATAGCAAATAAGTGAATGAAAAATCAATACATTTCTGTGGATTTCTATTTCCATTCTTACAAGTTATGTATTAATTTTTTGTGCAATATTTCATACGTAAATATAGCTTTTTTCGGTCCAATTTTCCATTCGTAAATACAAGGGTTGGAATTGGGGGTTAAATCACCAAAATGATTCCCGGGCGCGGCCACCGCTGCTGCCCACTGCTCCCCTCACCTCCCAGGGGGTGATCAAGGGTGATGGGTCAAATGCAGAGAATAATCTCGCCACACCTAGTGTGTGTGTGACAATCATTGGTACTTTAACTTTAACTTTAAGTGTTATTGCCAACTACTTGTGTAATAGGACTATGTGCAATAATAGCAGCACTTTAACTTACGAGGCCAAAATTTAGCACAATTATTATATGCAGCAATTTAGCGATTCTACATCTGTCACTTGAACTACTGTGGTCACTTTGATCCTGATCTGCCCTGATCTTAGGTCATCAACCTGCAGTTTTGCCTATGATTTGGCACCTTTACATTTGATATGTTTATTAATGTCCATTAGTGTTGTCTCGATACCAGTATTTTGGTACCGGTACCAAAATGTATTTCAATACTTTTCTAAATAAAGGGGACCATAAAAAATGTCATTATTGGCTTTATTTTAACAAAAAATCTTAGGGTACTTTAAACATATGTTTTTTATTGCAAGTTAGTCCTTAAATAAAATAGTGAACATACTAGACAACTTGTCTTTTAGTAGTAAGTAAACAAACAAAGGCTCCTAATTAGTCTGCTGACGTATGTAGTAACATATTGTGTCATTTATACACCTATTATTTTGTCAACATTATTAAGGACAAGTGGTAGAAAATGAATTATTAATCTACTTGTTCATTTACTGTTAATATCTGCTTATTTTAGTTTTATCTACACTTCTGTTAAAATGTAATAATCACTTATTCTTCTGTTGTTTGATACTTTACATTAATTTGGGATCATACCACAAAATACCAAGTAGTTCCAGGATCAGACATTGGTCATATTCATATTGTGTCATTTATCTACCTATTATTTTACCAACATTATTAAGGACAAGTGGTAGAAAATGAATTATTAATCCACTTGTTCATTTACTGTTAATATCTGCTTACTTTCTCTTTTAACATGTTCTATCTACACTTCTGTTAAAATGTAATAGTCACTTATTCTTCTGTTGTTTGATACTTTACATTAGTTTTGGATGATACCACACATTCAGGTATTGATCCGATACCAAGTAGTTACAGGATCATACATTGGTCATATTCAAAGTCCTCATGTGTCCAGGGACATATTTCCTGACTTTATAAACATGATATAAGAAGATTTTGTGATGCTAAAAAATATCGATGTAATTGGAGTCCTTTTTGGCTGTATGTCAACTCTCTTGACCTATGCCCAGACGCAGATGAGGAATAATCTCCCTTTTATTTATTAGTATAATTTTATTCTATCTTTATTTTATTATAGATTATTTTTATTATTATTAAATTTTAATTTTAATTTTATTATTATTATTATATATATTTTTATATATATATATATATATATATATATATATATATATATATATATATATATATATATTTCTCCCTCTCTCTCCTTTTCAGCCCGTCTGTCTTTTCTCTGGCCTCGTATGTGTGTGTGTGTGTGTGAGAATGTGTCTGTCTTTGTCGTCTTACTTGTTATATAATTGTGCCATTTGTCCCTCGTTGGTGGGACCTGAGTGGGGTGGGAGGGTGGGTGGGTGGTTTGGGTTTTAAGGGAAAGGTATGGCGTCACATTAGTGCCAAAAATCCGAGCGCATAAAAACTGTTATCGCGCGCTGATTCTCCACTTCGTGCGCGCGCGCGACACCCTTTTGCGCGCGCGTGGTGCCTTTTTGCGCGCGCACGGTGCCTTTCTGTGCGCGCACGGTGCCTTTTTGCGCGCGCGCGACGCCTTTCTGCGCGCTCTCAGTGTACTCCTGGCATCTCTCCTCGCGCTGTCATGTTTCTTTTTGGCACTTTGGGGGCGGGTATGCTTAGACGGCCCCTCCTTTCTGATTGGCTGTGAGCATTTTTCAAATGGCCAATCATTCTCCAGCATAGCAACGTTGTAGCCATCTTACCCCGGACATCTAGCCTCAATCATTACATTGATGTCAATGGTACATGTACTAATTAAATTACCATAACTTGCTCGATTTTCGACCAATTTACAAACGGTTTGCCTTGTTACAAATCTTATTACATGTAGATATGACATAAGATGCTGTACCTGTTGAAATTACCTCTTTCGCTTTAAAAAAAAAAGACTTAATTGTGCAACATAGTTGTGTAGGTCAGTGTTAGTCAGTTCTCTGATTATTTTAAACTGTTTCAGAATACATTATTAAAAGCTATTTTTAACATTAAAAAAAAAAAAATTCAAAGATTATTTCATTAATTTTATGGCTGAATCAAAAGAAATTCCATAAATTAGAAAACAAATGTTCAAGAAGAAGTGAAAATATAAAATAATGTTATGGTTGGATGTTATTGCTGGTGGACCAGTTCTGGCTGAAAGATGTGATTATGGTGTTTGTTGTCTTATTATTTATTTGGGTCACATTTTGTATTACCCTGTATTGTGTTTATGTGGTATGAAATAACCTTCATCAGCGCGCGACATGTTTTTATCCACTTCTTCCTCCGTAAATCTTGATACATATTGACGATGACCCGCCCTGCTATACTTCTGATTGGCTCTGAGCATTTTTCAGCATTTTTCGCCTGACCAATCAGAAAGGAGGGGCCGTCTAAGCATACCCGCCCCCAAAGTGCCAAAAAGAAACATGACAGCGCGAGGAGAGATGCCAGGAGTACACTGAGAGCGCGCAGAAAGGCGTCGCGCGCGCGCAGAAAGGCACCGCGCGCGCACAGAAAGGCACCGCGCGCGCGCAAAAAGGCACCACGCGCACGCAAAAGGGTGTCGCGCGCGCGCACGAAGTGGAGAATCACCGCGCGATAACAGTTTTTATGCGCTCGGATTTTTGGCACTAATGTGACGCCATAGAAAGGGTGTGAATAATTTACTGACTTTAAAATTGTACTGTTTCGACTTGCACTTTTTTCTGTCTATTTGAAAATGCCAATAAAAAAAGTTGGGAAAAAAATATATATATATATCGATGTAATCCTAGTAGTATCGACTAGATACGCTCCTGTACTTGGTATCATTACAGTGGATGTCAGGTGTAGATCCATCCATTGTGTTTGTTTACGCCGGTGAGCTACGGTGTGTAGTGAAGCATGTTTAGCTATTCCTCGTCCTGCAGTGATAATGATACTTGTAAGAACTTTATTTGTCGCCATGGAGGCGAGGATTAGTGATTTAGAAGTAGCTAAAACACTGCCGACTGCGGCGTTTCAGCGTTATAACTTCACCTTTATCTCCCTTTCCTGTCTACACACCGTGTCTGCTTGTAAGTACTCTGTGATTGTGCGCTGCCGAACATGCTCCTCTGCTCGTAAAACCAGCAATGTCACGACGACGGGGGAGCGGAGGATGGGGGATCCGGGTCTTTTTAGAGGCGGTATAGTACCGAATATGATTCATTAGTATCGCAATACTATACTAGTACCGGGTAAGGTGCATTGTGCAATGTAACAAAGACGTAACAAATGATCTTTGAGCAATAGTTTTATAATACATCTATGAACAAGCTTACTGGTGGGACTGGCCAAAGTGAAGTAGGATAAAATGTGGTCGGTTATAAATGATTTAATGTCTCTGTGCGTCACGGACAGGTGCAAGTCCCCAGACCGGTGGTTGAGGACCACTGATTGAATGCATTGGTCTGAATAACATGCCATTATGGCATATATGACAAGTCCATTTTCTGCTGCTTCAAGTAAAAGGTCTTGCCTGAGCCTTGTGTCATTTCATACAAAAAAACTACTGTGGTATATAATCATCTTTTGAGTGGACATTTCCACATGTAAACCAGAAGGACCTTTGACTTTAGTGGTCATTTATGCTCAAGTTTGACTGCGAGTTGCCACGAGAGATGAGATGATTATCCCGATTGATGCTTGGAAACGTCATTTTTTGTAGATCCCTCATTGGCAATTTCCGACCACTCATCCCCCCCATCTTGTGTGGAAAGACGTCATTGAGCCAGCGCACGGCTTGCTGCTACTCTAAAAGCCCACTTCCTGTCTGATTGCTCCATTTCTGGAAGCCTGTGCTTAAAAGCATCAACGGACTTGTTTCAGGCGTCTTGACACGAGCACAGGGAATATGCTTCGGAATATTCTACCACACGGCGTGTAGCCCCAAATCTAGCGAGTAGCGCACTGACCCGAAGAAAAGATGGTGCAGGGTGTCCATCCATTCCATTTTCTACCGCTTGTCCCTTTTGGGGTCGCGGCGGGTGCGACCCCAAAGCAAATTAAATGCGTTGAGATGAATTACAAAATGATTAGTAGATATTATAGGCTTTTCTGTCAAACACAACATCAGCAGCTTCTCTATATTTTCATGGATAAATGTCCACCATTTAGAGATTATTTCAACGTCCTTGTCTTGTCATGTTTTTGATGATCTTTAAAAAAATGACGGCAATGATATCAGTTATCTGTTGCTTCAGGGTGTTGACGATCCATGCAAACTTCTCTTTTCTATTATTTAAGTATCACTCTGTCTTTGCTCGATATGAGATATTACTACCATCCATTCCATTTTCTACCGCTTGTCCCTTTTGGGGTCGCAGCGGGTGCTGGAGTCTATCTCAGCTCATAAAGCAAATTAAATGCGTTGAGATGATTACAAAATGATTAGTAGATATTATAGGCTTTTCTGTCAAACACAACATCAGCAGCTTCTCTATATTTTCATGGATAAATGTCCACCATTTAGAGATTATTTCAACGTCCTTGTCTTGTCATGTTTTTGATGATCTTTAAAAAAATGACGACAATGATATCAGTGATCTGTTGCTTCAGGGTGTTGATGATCCATGCAAACTTCTCCTTTCTATTATTTAAGTATCACTCTGTCTTTGCTCGATATGAGATATTACTAAAATAAACCCACAGAAAGAAGTCCAGGGGAGTTTTAAATACTGTGAAAAAAAAATGTCCAAGAAAAGTCGCTAAATAACTTCATCCCAGGTAGTCAGAGCTTTTCTTCGTGTCACTCAAACAGCAGAGAGGGAGTTATGATATAAAGACGTATTATACTATTTTTATTGCAATGTACTAGGTGTTATTTCACTGACATTAGTTTAATTAAAACCTCTAAAGGCTTAGTGGCCACATGCGTGGACAGCACCTTTTAGCTCTTATTTCCAAAAATTGTGTACACTACTGAATTGGGGTCTTATGGCCACTTATGTGGACACTTATACTGCCATCTGGTGGTGTCAGAAGAGTATAACATACAATGGAATTTGGGAAAATAAGTGTAAAAATAAGAATTAGCATGTTACTAAACATGAAGTACACGTTTGTTACTTATGAACTAAGTACATCATATCAAAAGATGATTCTTAGTTTTTATTCTAATTAGGGTCCAATAAGCCCAAATAGCAAAGAGAAATAAAAAAAAGCATGTAAACAAACAGCTTGGGGTGTCCAAACCTTTTGACTTTCTCTTGCACCATGACTCGGGAAGGTTGTTTGGATTGTGTTGTATAAGTCGATGCTGTGCTAATTTTTCTGAAATACATTCAAGGGTCATTGATCTGCTTTACCCTATTTCCCTGACCATAGGGCGCATCGTATTATAAGGCACACTGCCGATGAGCGGGTCTAATCAGATTTATTTTCATACTAAAGGCGCATCGGATTACAGGGCCTATATTATTGTTATTTTTTTTCTAAATGTAAAAGACTTCCTTGTGGTCTACATAACATGTAATGGTGGTTTTTTGGTCAAAATGTTGCATAGATGATGTTTTACACATCATCTTCAAGCTGCTTTCTGACAGTCACTTCTGGATGGACCTTTTTGTGGGCGGTCTTATTTACGTGGCTCACCTTGGACAGCGTCTTCTCCGCGTGCAAGGACGGGAGTGGAAGAAGTGTCAAAAGATGGCGCTAACTGTTTTAATGACATTCAGACTTTACTTCAATCAATAACGGAGCAGCATCTCTCCTCATCCGTAGCTCACAATTGCAACAACAAGGCCGGAAATGTGTCCCGTGAAAAACTGTCCGACCGGAACTTTTTAACAACTAAAGTTACTTGGGTGAATAATGTAAAGTCACTAGACCGGTATGTTTTAGCACTTTCATGGCGAGTTTACTGACAGATATAAGAAGACAGAAGTAAGAACTTTACACTACTTTATATTAGAAATGGCAACAGTGGAGGATGAATGTCACATAACAAGAAGATAGAGAAAAAGAAGAAGCTTATCGACATTTTCAGGACCTATGCAGATCCCAAATACAGATCAGCAGGTGCCAGAACGTAAGAAAAGTTGATTTTGCATAATATTGCGAAACAAAACACCAGATAATATGTCTTATCTTATACACACACCATAATAATACTCCTATGTTGAAGCACAGTACAATCCATCAAATGGTGTGGCTTCATAGCTTACCAAAGTCCTACAAAAACATTTTGATAGATTTTTGAGAACCATGTGTAATGTTCTATATTCTCAATGGAACATATAAAATGTTGGCGTTGTTTACTTGAGTCATATTAAAGTACCACTGATAGTCACACACACACAGTAGGTGTGGTGAAATTACTCACTGCATTTGACCAATCCCCTTGTTCCACCACCCTGGGAGGTGAGAGGAGCAGTGAGCAGCAGCAGTGGCCGCGCTCCGGAATCATTTTGGTGATTTAACTTCCAATTACAACCCTTGATATTCTCGAGGTAATGGGTCCCATTTTTATAGTATTTTGGTTTGAACTCACGACCTACCCATCTCAGGGCGGACACTCTAACCACAAGGCCACTGAGCAGGCTTAATGCAATCCACACGTATCTCTTATGTGTGACTGCCATCATATTGCAGTCTACACGTATCTCTTATGTGTGACTGCCATCTACTGGTCACACTTATCATTTCACCATGGACCAAATAAAACAGCTTCAAGGTCGGTAAGCACAACCAGAATTATTCCGTACATTAGGTGCACCGGGTTATAAGGCGCACTGTCGAGTTGTGAGAAAATGAAAGGATTTTAACTGCGCCTTATAGTCCGGAAAATACGGGACTCACATTGTGCACAAGATGGCAGAAAATCTGTGGCATTCAGAGACTGCTTGTTGTTTAAGAATTATTTTAAATTTAGATGCTTTATTGAACTCATATGGGCCAAATTGAAGACGCTGGCGGGCCGCAGTTGGCCCGCGGGCTTTAGTTTGGACACCCCCGGTGTGAAGCAAAATGATACATACTGTACAAAAAAAACCTGGTCCTGGTCCTATATTTGGCTCAATACGGTTTATGTGCTTTTCAGTGGATAGAAATATAATTGCCATCCATCCATCTTCTTCCGCTTATCCGAGGTCGGGTCGCGGGGGCAGCAGCTTAAGCAGGGAAGCCCAGACTTCCCTCTCCCCGGCCACTTCGTCCAGCTCCTCCCGGGGGATCCCGAGGCGTTCCTAGGCCAGCCGGGAGAGATAGTCTTCCCAGCGTGTCCTGGGTCTTCCCCGTGGCCTCCTACCGGTCGGACGTGCCCGAAACACCTTCCTAGGGAGGCGTTCGGGTGGCATCCTGACCAGATGCCCGAACCACCTCATCTGGCTCCTCTCCATGTGGAGGAGCAGCGGCTTTACTTTGAGCTCCCCCCGAACGACAGAGCTTCTCACCCTATCTCTAAGGGAGAGCCCCGCCACTCGGCGGAGGAAACTCATTTCGGCCGCTAGTACCCGTGATCTTGTCCTTTCGGTCATGACCCAAAGCTCATGACCATAGGTGAGGATGGGAACGTAGATCGACCGGTAAATCGAGAGCTTTGCCTTCCGGCTCAGCTCCTTCTTCACCACAACGGATCGATACAGCGTCCGCATTATTGAAGACGCCGCACCGATCCGCCTGTCGATCTCACGATCCACTCTTCCCCCACTCGTGAACAAGACTCCGAGGTACTTGAACTCCTCCACTTGGGGCAAGATCTCCTCCCCAACCCGGAGATGGCACTCCACCCTTTTCCGGGAGAGAACCATGGACTCGGACTTGGAGGTGCTGATTCCCATCCCAGTCGCTTCACACTCGGCTGCGAACCGATCCAGTGAGAGCTGAAGATCTTGGCCGGAGGAAGCCATCAGGACCACATCATCTGCAAATAGCAGTGACCTAATCCTGCAGCCACCAAACCAGATCCTCTCAACGCCCTGACTGCGCCTAGAAATTCTGTCCATAAAGGTTATGAACAGAATCGGTGACAAAGGGCAGCCTTGGCGGAGTCCAACCCTCACTGGAAACGTGTCCGACTTACTGCCGGCAATGCGTACCAAGCTCTGACACTGATTATACAGGGAGCGAACTGCCACAATAAGACAGTCCGCTACCCCATACTCTCTGAGCACTCCCCACAGGACTTCCTGGGGTACACGGTCGAATGCCTTCTCCAAGTCCACAAAGCACATGTAGACTGGTTGGGCAAACTCCCATGCACCCTCAAGGACCCTGCCGAGAGTATAGAGCTGGTCCACAGTTCCACGACCAGGACGAAAACCACACTGTTCCTCCTGAATCCGAGGTTCGACTATCCGGCGTAGCCTCCTCTCCAGTACACCTGAATAGACCTTACCGGGAAGGCTGAGGAGTGTGATCCCACGATAGTTGGAACACACCCTCCGGTTCCCCTTCTTAAAGAGAGGAACCACCACCCCGGTCTGCCAATCCAGAGGTACCGCCCCCGATGTCCACGCGATGTTGCAGAGTCTTGTCAACCAAGACAGCCCCACAACATCCAGAGCCTTAAGGAACTCCGGGCGGATCTCATCCACCCCCGGGGCCTTGCCACCGAGGAGCTTTTTAACTACCTCGGCAACCTCAGCCCCAAAAATAGGAGAGCCCACCACAGATTCCCCAGGCCCTGCTTCCTCATAGGAAGACGTGCTGGTAGGATTGAGGAGGTCTTCGAAGTATTCCCTCCACCGATCCACAACATCCGCAGTCGAGGTCAGCAGAACACCATCCTCACCATACACAGTGTTGATAGTGCACTGCTTCCCCTTCCTGAGGCGGCGGATGGTGGTCCAGAATTGCTTCGAAGCCGTCCGGAAGTCTTTTTCCATGGCCTCCCCGAACTCCTCCCATGTCCGAGTTTTTGCCTCCGCGACCGCTGAAGCCGCACACCGCTTGGCCTGTCGGTACCTGTCCGCTGCCTCAGGAGTCCCATGAGCCAAAAGAACCCGATAGGACTCCTTCTTCAGCCTGACGGCATCCCTCACCGCCGGCGTCCACCAACGGGTTCTAGGATTACCGCCACGACAGGCACCAACTACCTTGCGGCCACAGCTCCAATCGGCCGCCTCGACAATAGAGGTACAGAACATTGTCCACTCGGACTCAATGTCCAGCACCTCCCTCGTGACATTTTCAAAGTTCTTCCGGAGGTGGGAATTGAAACTATCTCTGACAGGAGACTCTGCCAGACGTTCCCAGCAAACCCTCACAATGCGTTTGGGCCTGCCAGGTCTGTCCGGCATCCTCCCCCACCATCGCAGCCAACTCACCACCAGGTGGTGATCGGTAGAAAGCTCCGCCCCTCTCTTCACCCGAGTGAAATATAATTGATATAATATAATTATAATTTCATTGGAATGTTGCCCATCCTCCACAATCCCTTTTCTGTGTGTTCTAAACAATGAAAAACTGCCAGAAAGAGGCGGCTAACAACGCAGGCAGGGGTGTAACGGTAAAGTTAAAGTTAAAACTACCAATGATTGTCACACACACACACACACTAGGTGTGGTGAAATGATCCTCTGCATTTGACCCATCACCCTTGATCACCCCCTGGGAGGTGAGGGGAGCAGTGAGCAGCAGCGGTGGCCGCGCCCGGAAATCATTTGGTGATTTAACCCCCAATTCCAACCCTTGATGCTGAATGCCAAGCAGGGAGGTAATGGGTCCCATTTTTATAGTCTTTGGTATGACTCGGCCGGGGTTTGAACTCACGACCTACCCATCTCAGGGCGGACACTCTAACCACAAGGCCACCGAGCAGGTATAAACCATATAATTATAAACCACGGTAAAATTCCAGACGGTTAGCAATACAGTTTACATTTTTAACTATCGAAAAACCGTCACTCATTAACACATTTTAGGCAACACTGCTTACTTCCTGGAAAGGAAGTCGCTGCACGTGCGCCACCAGCGCTGTTTCACTCGACAGAACTACACGGCCTTTGCTCCAGGAGATTTCTCCTTTGATTAAACGGAGCCGAGCGCTTCGTTTCACTTTATTTCCCTCGCTTCACGTCCGCACTGCTGTTAGACGGCGACAGGTGTGGACAATATTGCAGACGGACGCATTTGTGCCACACTTAAAGTATACGGCGAAGGAGGGAAAAATATTTGATGTTGCTTTCATTTTCTCAACACGGCGTCCTGCTGTGACTGAGGCGAGGAAACATGCAGCAGTCAAGAACATTGTCACAACTTGTTTAGAAAGTCTTTAGACGCTCACTCCTACTTTATTTAACTGCAACCTTTATCTGGGTTTAAATGACATCAATACTAGCTCAAATGTTTTTTTCCTCTCATCGAATTGAGCACATAGTCATTTTGATAGTAGGCTAATACAGCTAATATAGACACTTACATCATTTGATGCCTTCAAGCTCCAGCACCCCAAGCGACCCCGAACGGGACAAGCAGTAGAAAATGGATGGATGGATTATAATAATTATATAAGACTTTTAAAGTCATTTTGATAGTAGGCTAATACAGCTAATATAGACACTTACATCATATGTTGTCTTCATTATAACACTTATATACTGTAAGACTTTTAAAGTCATTTTGATAGTAGGCTAACATAGCTAATATAGACACTTACGTCATGTGTTGCCTTCATTATAACACTTATATAAGACCTTTAAAGTCATTTTGATAGTAGGCTAATATAGCTAATATAGACACTTACATCATGTGTTGCCTTCATTATAACATTTATATAAGAATTTTAAAGTAATTTTGATAGTAGGCTAATACAGCTCATATAGACACTTGTGTTATCTTTATTAAAACACTTACGTAAGACTTTTTAAGTCATGTTGATAGTAGGCTAATATAGACACATCATGTGCTGTCTTCATTTTTTTTTTTAAACTAATGTCAATCAATCAATCAATGTTTGTTTATATAGTATAGACACTTACGTCATGTGTTGTCTTCATTATAGCACGTATATAAGACTTTTAAAGTCATTTTGATAGTAGGCTAATATAGACACATCATGTGTTGCCTTCATTATAACACTTATATAAGACTTTTAAAGTCATTGTGATAGTAGGCTAATACAGCTAATATAGACACTTACATAATGTGTTGTCTTCATTATAAGACTTACCGTATATAAGACTTTTAAAGTCATTTTGATAGTAGGCTATTATAGCTAATATAGACACTTGTGTTATCTTTATTAAAACACTTAAGTAAGACTTTTTAAGTCATGTTGATACTAGGCTAATGTTGTCTTCATTTTTTTTAAACTAATATAGACACTTACCTCATGTGTTGTCTTCATTATAACACTTACGTATATAAGACTTTTAAAGTCATTTTGATAGTAGGCTAATATAGCTCATATGGACACTTGTGTTATCTTTATTAAAACACTTAAGTAAGACTTTTTAAGTCATGTTGATACTAGGCTAATGTTGTCTTCATTTTTTTTAAACTAATATAGACACTTACCTCATGTGTTGTCTTCATTATAACACTTACGTATATAAGACTTTTAAAGTCATTTTGATAGTAGGCTAATATAGCTCATATGGACACTTGTGTTATCTTTATTAAAACACTTAAGTAAGACTTTTTAAGTCATGTTGATACTAGGTTAATGTTGTCTTCATTTTTTAAAAACTAAAATAGACACTTACCTCATGTGTTGTCTTCATTATAACACATATATAAGACTTTTAAAGTCATTTTGATAGTAGGCTAATATGGCTCATATAGACACTTGTGTTATCTTTATTAAAGCACTAAAGACTTTTTAAGTCATGTTGATAGTAGGCTAATATAGACACATCATGTGTTGTCTTCATTTTTTTTTTAAACTAATAGACACTTACGTCATATGTTGTCGTCATTATAACACATATATAAGACTTTTAAAGTCATTTTGATAGTAGGCTAATATAGACACTTACATCATGTGTTGCCTTCATTATAACACTTATATAAGACTTTTAAAGTCATTTTGATAGTGGGCTAATACAGCTAATATAGACACTTACATCATGTGTTGCCTTCATTATAACACTTATACAAGACTTTTAAAGTCATTTTGATAGTAGGCTATTATGGCTAATATAGAAACTTACGTCATGTGTTGCCTTCATTATAACATGTATATAAGAATGTTAAAGTAATTTTGATAGTAGGCTAATATAGCTCATATAGACACTTGTGTTATCTTTATTAAAACACTTACGTAAGACTTTTTAAGTCATGTTGATAGTAGGCTAATATAGACACATCATGTGTTGTCTTCATTTTTTTTAAACTAATATAGACACTTACATCATGTGTTGCCTTCATTATAACACTTATATAAGACTTTTAAAGTAATTTTGATAGTAGGCTAATATGGCTCATATAGACACTTGCGTTATCTTTATTAAAACACTTAAGACTTTTTAAGTCATGTTGATAGTAGGCTAATATAGACACATGTGTTGTCTTCATTTTTTTTTTTAAACTAATAGACACTTACGTCATATGTTGTCTTCATTATAACACGTATATAAGACTTTTAAAGTCATTTTGATAGTAGGCTAATAAAGCTAATATAGACACTTACGTCATATGTTGTCTTCATTATAACACGTATATAAGACTTTTAAAGTCATTTTGATAGTAGGCTAATAAAGCTAATATAGACACTTACGTCATATGATGCCTTCATTATAACAATTATATAAGAATTTTAAAGTCATTTTGATAGTAGGCTAATACAGCTAATAGATATATAATAACACTTACATCATGTGTTGTCTTCATTATAACACTTTTTATAAGGCTTTACATTTTTTGCGGCTCCTGACAGATTTGTTGTTTGTATTTTTGGTCCAATATAGCTCTTTCAACATTTTTGGGTTAACGACCCCTGCTTTATATGCAAGTCACGGCATTTAAATGTATTTTTTGGTTTTTTTTCCAAGTTTTTAAAGGTGTAAAAGAGGACTTCAAATTAGAGGTGTCCGATAATATCGGCCTGCCGATATTATCGGCCGATAAATACTTTAAAATGTAATATTGGAAATTATCAGTATCGTTTTTTTTATTATCGGTATCGTTTTTTTTTTTTTTTTATTAAATCAACATAAAAAACACAAGATACACTTACAATTAGTGCACCAACCCAAAAAACCTCCCTCCCCCATTTACACTCATTCACACAAAAGGGTTGTTTCTTTCTGTTATTAATATTGTGGTTCCTACATTATATATCAATATATATCAATACAGTCTGTAAGGGATACAGTCCGTAAGCACACATGATTGTGCGTGCTGCTGGTCCACTAATAGTACTAACCTTTAACACTTCATTTGACTCATTTTCATTAATTACTAGTTTCTATGTAACTGTTTTTATATTGTTTTACTTTCTTTTTTATTCAAGAAAATGTTTTTAATTTATTTATGTTATTTTATTCTTTTTTTTTTAAAAAGGACCTTATCTTCACCATACCTGGTTGTCCAAATTAGGCATAATAATGTGTTAATTCCACGACTGTATAGATCGGTATCGGTTGATATCGGAATCGGTAATTAAGGAGTTGGACAATATCGGAATATCAAATATCGGCAAAAAGCCATTATCGGACATCTCTATTTAGAATGCACGAAAAAGGAACAGCTGAGTGTTCTTGTCTCAGGGATTGTGGATGATGATGCTTTTCCTTATATGTAGTAATTCCTGCAGCGGTAAACAAGGGTTTGGAAAATATGAGCCGGTTATTTTAGAATAAACTGATAAGGACAAGATTTACATACTGAGAATAAAGCAAACACAAAGCACTTGTTGCTATGATGGAAGCCTTTTCCTGCATGTTAATCATTCTCCGTCAAATCAATTGATTTTCAGACTTGCCATTCGTTCATCTGACAGGAGCAGATATACTTTATGAAATTCAAATTTTCAAAACAGTATTTTTAGGATCGACGCTGACGTCCGTCAAGACTTTTCTTTTGCTCGCCTGAATAAAAGGGTTTCTATGTGGCTCTCATTAACATTCCAGGTGAATAATTGATACCCAAACGCACTGTTATGAAGGAGTTGCTCACCCGGGCGTTCATTCGACAAAGACCATACCTCCACAACGCCAATCATTTTTTTACCACAAGACATCCCTTTTTATAAGAAGCACCAGAACACTGCAGCATAACAACATGAAAAGGAGACTACGGGCACCAGACTAGCGCACAACAAGGGACAGAAGCCAGCAGCAGACAAACTGGACTATTTTCTACACAGCAGGGCGGGGCAAAGGTTGCTACTTCACAAACATCGAAGAACTTTTAGGGAGCGGGAATTAGTGGACAAAAGGTGTGTGATGGGTTAGAAGTTTTACCTTTGTCGACTTGGGTTCCCGTGGTTCTGCGGACTGTCTGGCTACGCTCAAACTGAGACAACAAGCAACACAAGGAGCCCCCCCCCCCCGACCATCAGCCGACAAAGGACATGAAACGGAGGGGGGAGGTGGGGAGGGGTGTGCAAAAGAAAAATCAATCAAGGCAAAGTATAAAGAAAAAGTAGACATGGTGTGTTAGGCTTGTGTGACAACAAACTGACATGACGATAATGCATGATGAAACAACATCAGATCATGTAAAAGCAGAGTGAGTGGATACCAGAATTCAAGGTTTTGATGGTGGTCTTTAGCATCGCTTGCACTTCAGTTGGAGGGGGGGGGGGCACAACATGCAATTAGACACGGTCTGCGTACTGAGGACATGGGATCCCCCCCGCCTCTCCTTTTAATCGGCCCCAAAGACATTAAGGGCCTGATACATTAAAATGGCAAAGAAGTGCTAAATAGCCCGAGGAGCGTGTAGTATTGGTGGGCGTGTTGCAGGTGATGTTCTGCCCCTCCCTATAGGTAGACAACATGCTGTGCGTAGGGCCCCGCAGTCCCCGGGTGGCCCCGTTTTGCATGAACAAGCACATGTAAAAAGTCCATTAATGAATGACAGGGCCTTTCTTATTACATTCTATGGCATATTTTTTTTTCTTCCCCCCAGCTTCTTCCTGCTCCGCCACTGATAATAATATATTGGAATATGTACCCTAAATGTGTTATGTGGCCCTCAGCTTGAGTGCAGTGCTTATAAATAGGCATATTGGAACCAGATCATCTCCACAGACAATATATTTAATATAATAGTTACATAAATATGATGTATATAAAATAAATATTTTATATATATATATATATATATATATATATATATATATATATATATATATATATATATATAAATATATATAAATGTATACACACATATACAGGTAAAAGCCAGTAAATTAGAATATTTTGAAAAACTTGATTTATTTCAGTAATTGCATTCAAAAGGTGTAACTTGTACATTATACTTATTCATTGCACACAGACTGATGCATTCAAATGTTTATTTCATTTAATTTTGATGATTTGAAGTGGCAACAAATGAAAATCCAAAATTCCGTGTGTCACAAAATTAGAATATTGTGTAAGGCTAATACAAAAAAGGGATTTTTA
Organism: Nerophis lumbriciformis; assembly: GCF_033978685.3. NCBI lineage: Eukaryota > Metazoa > Chordata > Actinopteri > Syngnathiformes > Syngnathidae > Nerophis > Nerophis lumbriciformis. The sequence continues at coordinate 33,272,640 of NC_084568.2, read as the reverse complement.
GAAATGTTGGCCAACTGAAAAGTATGAAAATGAAAAATATGAGCATGTACAATACTCAATACTTGGTTGGAGCTCCTTTTGCCTCAATTACTGCGTTAATGCGGCGTGGCATGGAGTCGATGAGTTTCTGGCACTGCTCA
>NC_084568.2:33222500-33270000 GCF_033978685.3 Nerophis lumbriciformis | reverse complement strand
TAATGTTTTGAGCAAATAAATGACGTGCTTTCAAGTAAAAAAATAAAATAAAATAATCCATTTGTATCCAAATATTGCATAATTGAAATCATGCAATGTGATTAATCATGATTAATGGGATTAGACTCCAGGTTGAAAATGTCCTGTGTATAAAAGAGTGTTCATGTCCATTTGGTGTTGAGCAAAAATATTTACATTTGCATGAATTGAACGAAAAGTCCAGTTCCATGTGTACATTTTCAAAAGGTGCACCTATTAACAATAAATTAAAAATATCTTATCTGTGATTAATTATGAGTTAACTTTGGATCAAATGTGATTGATCGATGGACAATTTGTACGTCAGCGTGTGTACTCAACACAGACGAGGGAGGTATTGATTAGAAAGAAGCTGACGAGGACAAATTGACCAATTAAGGCTTCAATACTGATAGAGAATGTCAAACTGCGAGGAGAAACAGACGATGGAGGTTGGAGCAAAAGGGAAGCAAATGAATTGAACGTACAATTAAATCTTAATGCCAGCAGAGGGATTATTAGGACCTGCAGGGTTATAAGTGCACACAAATTGGCTCTGCCTGAATCCACAGAAGAAGAAAAAAAATGGTTCTTTGTCATTCGGAGTTGTCCATCTTCATTTTATATGAGACATGACCACAGCATACACATTAACTAAACTCAATGTTGCTGCACTTGCCAAAAGCCATCAATTCCAGTGGCTGTGGTTAAGTATAGATGCATAAAACCAACACCCAGAGCCTCAACTCTTTTTTTTCTTTCTTTTTATGACGCAGACTAATGGAAGATCTCATAGCAGGGATATTGGACGGGCGGCTCAGAGTTCAGCTCAAAACTTGGGAGACAAACATTCTTAAAAAGACTACAGTGCTCCTTATGGATGAGTACCGTTGACATTTAAACCGATACGGTTACAATTTCAGTACTTTTGTGGGTTAATGTTAATCGTTTGATGATGACATTTGATTTGTTAATGTAACATTTAAATATGAGTGATTTATGATAACCGTGTTTTCCATCTTGTTCTCTGATTACATTTGAGTCTAATAGTAGCATGTCTATGGCAAATCCAATGGAAATGAGCATTTAAGCTAGCGCATTTTGAAAGAGTTTGTGTTTATTTGAAATATGCATGCATACAACATGATGCATGCGTGCATACAACATGATGCATGCGTGCATACAACATGATGCATGCATGCGTGCATACAACATGATGCATGCATGCGTGCATACAACATGATGCATGCATGCGTGCATACAACATGATGCATGCGTGCATACAACATGATGCATGCGTGCATACAACATGATGCATGCGTGCATACAACATGATGGCTGCGTGCATACAACATGATGCGTGCATACAACATGATGCATGTATGCATACAACATGATGCATGTATGCATACAACATGATGCATGCGTGCATACAACATGATGCATGCGTGCATACAACATGATGCATGCGTGCATACAACATGATGCATGCGCGCATACAACATGATGCATGCGCGCATACAACATGATGCATGCGTGCATACAACATGATGCATGCGTGCATACAACATGATGCATGCGTGCATACAACATGATGCATGCATGCATACAACATGATGCATCACCATTTCCAGTTCCTCTATTCAATATGTTCAAAAAGGAGTAGGAAGAAGCGGAGCTTATTTAATACTACCCTTTTTCTTTTACAAAGCACCTTTGTTCACTTCTTGTTCTCAATTTATTCACAATATACTCCATAAGTAATAACATTAAAAATAAATAATTAGTGAAGTGAGTTATATTTCATACGGTAAAATAAATACGATTATCTAGAAAATTAATAAGCGGTAGAAAATGGATGGATGGATGGATGAAATAAATTCAGAATGTTTATGGTGCTTCTTCTTCTTTTTACTTTGTAAACATTTTAAGTTTGAAGAGTTTCTTGAAGTGGATTATATTAGTACATTGATTTATTTACTTAATCCATTCCATCATTTAATTCCACATACTGATACACTGAAGGTTTTAAGTGTTGTACGTGCATACAAATGTCTTAAATTACAATTTTCTCTAAGATTATATTTCTCCTCTTTTGTTGAGAATATTTGTTGTACAGATTATAGTTTGCTTTGTGCTAATTTTAGCTGTTTGCAAATTCACTATGTTGTGGATTTCCGATTAATTGAATAAAGGGTTTGAATGTTCTCTGTATCCAACATTATGTATTATTCTAACTGATCTTTTTTGTAACACAGTTAGTGACTGAAGTGTACGTTTGTAGTTATTTCCCCATATTTCTGCACAATAACTCAGATATGTAACACTAGTGAGCAGTAGAGAATATATGAAGTGATTTTTGGTCTATAACATGTTTTGCTTTATTCATTATTGATGTGTTCCTTGCTACTTTATGTTGTACATTTTTTTACATGAGATTTCCAGTTCATTTCATCATCAATCATTACCGTATTTTTCGGAGTATAAGTCGCACCGGAGTATAAGTCGCACCTGCTGAAAATGCATAATAAAGAAGGAAAAAAACATATATAAGTCGCACTGGAGCCCGGCCAAACTATGAAAAAAACTGCGACTTATAGTCCGAAAAATACCTAGAAATTTGGTTTAATTTACTCTTTCAATGTCTGTTCCGTCTATTTGTGTTTGACTTTCCCTTCTACTGTTACCGAATAGCATTATTTCAGTTTTACTGAGGTTTAAGGATAGAGTGAAGTCTTACTTTACGTTTGAGCGTTTTATACAAGCATAATTGCTTTGTTGGTGTTGAAAACTGCAACGTTTCTTCGAGGGAGTTTGTCTAATTGAGTCATTGTTTCCTTGAGCTGGTGTTTCTTTTGCAACCCAAGTCTGAAACCAGATGTGATGTCACATGCAACAAAGGTATCAAAATAAGGCAATTTTGATTACGCATCTAGGGAAGTTCGTTGGTGCCTATAAAATTACCAGATTTGGTACGCATTCCTAGTGCTCCTGCCGTATAAAGGAACTTGGACCACTAAACACATTGGCAGGTCCTTGCATTGACATTTTAACCCTACTAACAAACATAGAACACTGCGGTCCAAACTTAACTTGGGTGTTCCTCATGGCACCCCTTTGGGTCCTCTACTTTTTGGCAGTTAAAAATGGGATTAGTCAGCAGTGCTTCTCAATTATTTTATGATACGCCCACCTTAGGGAGAAAAAATATATTTAGCGCCGTGACTGCAAATAGTATCATTTGTCTATAAAGTGTTATAAGTACACCTCTGCGTAACGTTGAATCCAACGTACAAGAAATAAAAAATTCTATTAACATGATTTTTTTAGTCTGTAACAAAGTAGATTTGTAAAAAAAATTATAATAATTTTTTTTTTAACTTTAAAATGTTATTAAAAATGAATCCTTATTTAAACTATAAACAATGTTTGACCTACTTAAACCATTTGATACTGAAAAAAAACAAAAAAAACTCAAAAGATTCTAATAATTAGCAACATTAATTCAGGAGCCCAATGTACAAAACAATAATCAATATAACAATTTTTTTTTAAATCAAAATGAGGAATTTAGAATTAATGGCTACAATGAGCATGTTTTTTTAGTGCATAGCTTTTTGAAGCAGGGTTGACAGCATGATACTGTATGATATTGAAAGCATGTGTCCCCCCTCCCCCCCAGCTTTGCACCATGTCCCCCAGGGGGGCCCGCCCCACTATTTGAGAAGAACTGGATAAATGCAATAAGGAGTTGCTGTAGCTTCTTCACTTCAAATGCAGTCGGTAGTCATGTGCTCAACTTCTCTAGTTATACTAGTGGTGTTCCTCAAGGTTCCATCTTAGGTCCTCTCTTTTCATCCTTTGGACTATTCAAGTGGTGGCCCGCGAGTTCAGTGAAAAAAAAAAAAACCTGGTGAAAGTCTCACATTCTTGCAGCGGATTCTTAAAAGGTGCGGTCGTAGAAAATATCTTTCACTACGTTTTTTGCTGAAGCTTCTGTAACTCTGACAAAATAAACGCTGGTTGTCTGGAATATACAAAAAGAAACGACCGTACTTTCTGGACCATAGGGCACACCGGATTATAAGGCACACTGCCAATGAGAGGGTCTATTCAGGTCTTTTTTTCAAACAAAAGGCGCACCGGATTAACAGGCGCATTAAAGGGGTCATATTATGAGTTTTTTCTAAAATTAAAAGACTTCCTTGTGGTCTACATAACATGTAATGGTGGTTCTTTGGTCAAAATGTTGCATAGATGATGTTTTACACATCATCTTCAAGTCACTTTCTGACAGTCGCTTCAGGATGCGCCGTTTTGTGGGCGGTCTTATTTACGTGGCTCAACTTCAACAGCGTCATCTTTGTTGTAGCGGTGTAGCGTGCAAGGACGGGGGTGGAAAAAGTGTCAAAAGATGGAGCTAACTGTTTTAATGACATTCAGACATTACTTCAATCAATAACGGAGCAGCATCTCCTCATCCGTGGCTCACTAGTACAACAACAACGCCGGAAATATGTCCCGTGAAGAACCGTCCGACCGGAACTCTCTAATAACTAAAGTTCCTTGGGTGAATTATGTAAACTCACTACACCAGTAGTTTTTAGCGCTTCCATAGCGAGATATACTGTACAGTATGTTAGAACTTTACGCTACTTTTGTATTAGAAATGGCAACAGCGGAAGATGAATGTCCCATAGCAAGAAGATTATCGACTACTGTGTCTGCACGGACTACTGTGTCTGCACGGACTACAGTGGCGGACGTGCGCAAATTTTCAGGACTTATGCGGATTTCAAATACACATCAGCAGGTACCAGAAGGTAAGAAAACTTGATTTTGCACAATATTGTGAAACAAAACGCCAGATAATATGTCTGCTAATGGGTGCCATTTTGCGGTCCTTATACACACACCATAGCAATACCGTATTTTTCGGGATATAAGTCGCTCGGAGTATAAGTGGCACCGGCCGAAAATGCATAATAAAGAAGGAAAACACATATATAAGTCGCACTAGAGTATAAGTCGCATTTTTGGGGGAAATTTATTTGATAAAAGCCAACAGCAAGAATAGACATTTGAAAGGCAATTTAAAACAAATACAGAATAGTGAACAACAGGCTGAATAAGTGTACGTTATATGAGGCATAAATAACCAACTGGTATGTTAACGTAACATATTATGGTAAGAGTCATTCAAATAACTATAACATATAGAACATGCTATACGTTTATCTAACTTTCTTTCTGCTGCTCGATTGCCGTTTTCTGCTGCATATTTCACTACTTCCAGCTTGTAACCTGCAGTATATGATTTCATTTTCGGTGCCATTTTTGTTCAGCCCTTCTCAGTTTTTATAAGTTACCGCCGATGTTGAAATGATCAATTTACATAGGTACGGAAGTAGTAGCAGGTATATGGCGTCACATTAGTGCCAAAAATCCAAGCGCATAAAAACTGTTATCGCGCGCTGATTCTCCACTTTGTGCGCGCGCGCGGTGACTTTCTGTGCGCGCGCGGTGCCTTTCTGCACGCGCGTGACGCCTTTCTGCGCGCTCTCTGTGTACTCCTGGCACCTCTCCTCGCGCTGTCATGTTTCTTTTTGGCACTTTGGGGGCGGGTATGCTTAGACGGCCCCTCCTTTCTGATTGGTCAGGCGAAAAATGCTGAAAAATGCTCAGAGCCAATCAGAAGTATAGCAGGGCGGGTCATCGTCAATATGTATCAAGATTTACGGAGGAAGAAGTGGATAAAAACACTTCGCGCGCTGATGAAGGTTATTTCATACCACATAAACACAATACAGGGTAATACAAAATGTGACCCAAATATATAATAAGACAACAAACACCATAATCACATCTTTCAGCCAGAACTGGTCCACCAGCAATAACATCCAACCATAACATTATTTTATATTTTCACTTCTTCTTGAACATTTGTTTTCTAATTTATGGAATTTCTTTTGATTCAGCCATAAAATTAATGAAATAATCTTTGAATTTTGTTTTTAAAATGTTAAAAATAGCTTTTAATAATGTATTCTGAAACAGTTTAAAATAATCAGAGAACTGACTAACACTGACCTACACAACTATGTTGCACAATTAAGTCTTTTTTTTTTTAAAGCGAAAGAGGTAATTTCAACAGGTACAGCATCCTATGTCATATCTACATGTAATAAGATTTGTAACAAGGCAAACCGTTTGTAAATTGGTCGAAAATCGAGCAAGTTATGGAAATTTAATTAGTACATGTACCATTGACATCAATGTAATGATTGAGGCTAGATGTCCGAGGTAAGATGGCTACAACGTTGCTACGCTGGAGAATGATTGGTCATATGAAAAATGCTCAGAGCCAATCAGAAAGGAGGGGCCGTCTAAGCATACCCGCCCCCAAAGTGCCAAAAAGAAACATGACAGCGCGAGGAGAGATGCCAGGAGTACACAGAGAGCGCGCAGAAAGGCACCGCGCACGCGCAAAAAGGCACCGCGCGCGCGCAGAAAGGCACTGCGCACGCGCAAAAAGGCACCGCGCGCGCACAGAAAGGCACCGGGCGCGCGCAAAAAGGAACCACGCGCGCGCAAAAGGGTGTCGCGCGCGCGCACGAAGTGGAGAATCAGCGCACGATAACAGTTTTTATGCGATCGGATTTTTGGCACTAATGTGACGCCATACAGGTAGCATCTTTTTTTTCACAATGCACTTCTGCCATGACCCGCCCCCGCCAAATTTTTATTGGTTGACGTGTGTGTGTGACGATTGCCTAGTCTCTTACGTGAATGAGATAAATAATATTATTTGATATTTTACGGTAATGTGTTAATAATTTCACACATAAGTCGCTCCAGAGTATAAATCGCACCCCCGGCCAAACTATGAAAAAACTGCGACTTATAATCCGAAAAATACGGTACTTATATCTCTGACTACGGTAGCCGTAATGGGCTGACAATCCATCAAGCGGTGCGGCTTCAAAGTTGTACTATAACTTTTTGACAGATTTTTGAGTGCCGTGTGTAATGTTCTTTATTTTCAATGGAACGTTTAAAGTTTTGGTGTTGTTTACTGGCGTCATATTGCAGTCTACACATATCTCTTATGTGTGACGACCATCTACTGGTCACACTTATCAATACACCATGTACCAACTAAAATTGCTTCGAGGTAGGTCAGCAAAACTAGAATTATGACGTTCATGAGGCGCACCGGGTCGATTTTTGAGTAAATGAAAGGATTTTAAGTGCGCCTTATGGTCCGAAAAATACAGTAATAGTTAAAGAAGAAGGTTTTCTTAGCTTCCTGTAAATGTGGCCCAGTAAAAAAATGGTGTGAATATTCCTGTCTTATGCAAAGATGGCCTCCACATCATATCACAACACTTTCACACAAATTGATATGCTGCTGTGATATAGCAGGAAAGAACATTTCAAAACAATGTTCCTCTTGTCTCTGCCTGCATGCATTTGCATTCCGCACTGCCGCTCTGTGTCTATCTGCAGAGGGAAGCCGAGCACTCTTCATTTAATCAAGAACACAGCGGGCGACAGGAGGGAAATATACACCTTTTGAGAGACGCAAAATGCCTCAGCCATCCCATTATGCAGGGCAAACTCTCACACGGGCGCCGCATGCAGATATTATGACCCCTCCCACCCCTGCAGGGACATTGAGGGCTACTCTGGTCCGGAGTTGTACATCCAAACAACAGTGGAGGAGCTGATGGCGGTGTATTCCATGCTGTGCAGCTAACCCCTCTGACTTCCTGTGTGTGCCTTCTCCATTATGGATGGCACGGTAAAGATGCGCTCATGCCTCTGCCAGCCCGAGACGCCGGCGCCACACTCCAAACAATGCAATTTACTTCCTTTACAACCCCTGTGATTGTCTAGACGCAAAACCAAACCATACAATATGTGCACTCGGATGAGGTTGAGACCTGCATATGCTTTTGGGAAAAAGGATGCAGTCGCACTCAAAATGATTCAACCTCTATTGTGAAGTCGATTTTTTGCAATGTTTATAAACTTGCAGTAGTGTGCTGTACAGACTGAACTATTAATCATGGGACATGCTCGTTTTCCCCCTCCAAATACTATTAAGGCTATAAAAGACTTTACAAACAATTCCTAAAAATATAATTTGAAATATAACGTAGACAAAAACATGATGGATCTGACTCGAGGACGTCGTTGTGGTTTGTGCAGCCCTTGGAGACATTTATAAATAATCTTTAATTAATTGATTCAATGTTATTTGTGTGTTTGTATTCTATTTTTTAACATGTATTTGTAGACGTTTTTAAACAACACACTTGTATTTTTTTTTTTTTTTAATGATTATTAGTTAATTAGTTATTAGTTAGTGATTTGTTTTAACAATTGCCAAAGGTTGACAAACAAAAACAAAATATTGCATCACAATTGATTGCATTTTGTCCATAGCTAACTCTTAAATAATCGTAAACAGAAGATTTTAATTTTATCTTCAGTAATTGTACCTTATTAAAATGTAAACCCAACATGGAACTGGAGAATGTAGATGACTTATGCAAGTGTTTATTAAAAGTTTTGCTTTTTTAAACCGCTCAACCCAAACACTCTCTCACACACCCACGCACGCACGCACACGCACTTTTCTCCTGGTGCTAAGCCAACCATTGATGCTCTCTTTTTCTCATATTAGGAAAAATCTAATATACAAAAATAAGCTATATACACATACAAACATACATATAAATATATATATATATATATATATATATATATATATATATATATATATATATATACACATGTACATGTACATGTACATATTGTCGGAGGCAGATATTTACATATATCCATATTTAAGTGTTACTTCTTTACTTTCATAGTCATATTACAAGATACCTAGTGTTCTTCCTGTTGTTCTCTTTTGGTTGTCTGCAAGTACTGTATGTGTCAACCTTGATTTTGTGGTATGCAGGGAGTAGACATAACTCCTTTCTCTTATCTGTTCCTGTGCCCAGATGAGGAGGAATGGGTATATGTTCGGGCTGGAGGAAGAGACACGGAGGGTGGGAGCGAGAGACACTTTATAGATGAGAAGGTTTCCATATTTTAGATGAGACCATTTTTAGCTGCGCTAGTGAACGCTTTCTGTACTGGGTTGGTCTCGCGTTTATTTTCAAAGCTTTGAAAATAAATCACAAAATACCCATTCTGTCTGGTGGCCAAATTGAACTCAGCTTATGTGTCATCAAAAGAACTTGGGAGTGACCAGCAACTTAAATTCCCTGGGAGGAACATCTGGTCCAAACGCAACAATATATACACACTTGTATACATACATGCATATACATGTACACATACATACATATATACATGCACATACATATATACACATGTTTACATACATGCATATACATATGTACACATACATACATATATACATGCACATATATATATATATATATATATACACACACACACACACACACACACACACACACACACACACATATATATGCATATATATATACACACACACACACACACACACACACACACACACACACATACATGCATATACATGTATACACAAATATATACACATGTATACACACACATACATATATACATTCACATACATATATTATATACACATGTTTACATACATACACGTGTATACACCCAAACACACACACACATATACATATATACACGAATATATACACGTGTATACACACATGTATATACACAAATACATTCACATACATATACTGTATACACATACATATATACACATGTATACACACACACGCACGCACGCACGCACGCACGCACGCACGCACGCACGCACGCACGCACGCACGCACGCACGCACACACGCACACACACACACACACACACACACACACACACACACACACACACACACACACACACACACAATTCTGTTCTCCCTTAGGGCAATATTTAATTTTTGCTGTATCCTCTTCAGCAATGTATAACTTGCCTTTATCTAATTTCAAATATTTACACATTTATATTGCATATTCAATTTTTATACCCCTAAATATATCGGAATACGTCTCGATGCTGCTAGCAATGTAAGTGGAGCACCACACCAAGTTTCTTTGTATACTAAAAAGCTTGTTTCCTGAGGTCCATTCCGAACAAATATATTACTAAATATACTTTCCAGACGTTTCTTCCCATTGCATGACTTGTTAATGGAGCGTCAAAAACGAGAACAAGGACTTTACTCTTCCCAGAAGCCATCAAGAGCATCAGAATGTCCCAAATGATTGATTTTCATCACGGAGGTTAATGTCTGTCTGCGTTCTTGCAGGTTCTCTTGGTTTGCGCTAATTGAGCGTAGCAGCGACTCATTACTTCCCAGCCCCTAGCTCTCTTTTTGGCAAACACGAGGATTACCCACACAGAAAAGAACATGGCACGAGGAGTCAAGAATGGAGGGTTCCAAGGACAGAAGGAGAGAGATTGAAGATGTGTGATGGTACTTGTAATGCCCCCAGACGACGTTAAGCTCGGTGCACTTGGATGGAAAATTGGATAAGACGGGGAAGTGGAAAAATGTGTCCACGTCTCAGTCCGTCTCTGTGGGACATTTTCTGGTATCCACTCATCTCCTGCACAAAGTCAGCACAGGGATCAGACTTCACCTCAAGAGGTACCACTGATCAGGTCTCCTTAACCCCGTAAGCCTCTGTGATATTTCAGAGAGGCTCATCAGCACTTTGTGTTTGCTCGCAATGGCCGTGTTTATGGGCGGTATATAATGCTTTATGAGGTGATTATGAGCCTGTTTGAGTGGCTCATTGTCTTTATGATTTATGGCCAAGGTAGTGTGGCTTTCATTCAGGCTTGAGAAGAGACACAATGGCTGTGTGGTTTGGTCACGCCACAGCCATACAACAAAAACAGACCAAAACAAAGGCAAGTGAGGCAAGCTAGCATTTTTAAGTGAATAACAATGTAAATATATTAATCAGATTTTCCACAAATAGTGGCCATCACCTCCCTCAAATAGATCCCTCCTTTTCTGGAACTGCTTTGCTAATCCAAACAGCAGCGCCTACTAAGGAACGTAAACAAACTTTTTTTTCGGAGTCCAACCAGATCTTTTTATGGCACAATATTGGCCTATTTTATACGGAGAGGGTGTCTTTTAGACACCACGTGCTGAACAGCATGTGCAATCTATAACATAGCGTGTAGTGGGCTGATTTATAACAAGACTAAAAACTTTTCAACCTTCATCAAAATATTCTTGTAACTTTTGGGATGATATATGGACTTACAACTAGAGATGTCCGATAATGGCTTTTTTGCCGATATTGTCCATAATTACCGATTCCGATATCAACCGATACCGATATATACAGTGGTGGAATTAACTCATTATTATGCCTACATTTGTTGTGATGCCCCGCTGGATGCATTAAACAATGTAACAAGGTTTTCCAAAATAAATCAACTCAAGTTATGGAAAAAAAATGCCAACATGGCACTGCCATATTTATTATTGAAGTCACAAAGTGCATTATTTTTTTTAACATGCCTCAAAACAACAGCTTGGAATTTGGGACATGCTCTCCCTGAGAGAGCATGAGGAGGTTGAGGTGGGCGGGGTTGAGGTGGGGGGTAGCATATTGTAATGTCCCGCAAAAGTTAGTGCTGCAAGGGGTTCTGGGTATTTGTTCTGTTGTGTTTATGTTGTGTTACGGTGCGGATGTTCTCCCGAAATGTGTTTGTCATTCTTGTTTGGTGTGGGTTCACAGTGTGGCGCATATTTGCAACAGTGTTAAAGTTGTTTATACGGCCACCCTCAGTGTGACCTGTATGGCTGTTGACCAAGTATGCATGGCATTCACTTGTGTGTGTGAAAAGCTGCAGATATTTTCATCATCATAATACAGTCATCACACAAGATAATCATCAGGGTGTATACATTGAATTATTTACATTATTTACAATTCAGGTTGTGGAAGGGGGTGGCGGGGGTTAGGTATGACTGATGATAACAACCAAACCTAACCCCCCCCTCCCCCCGAATTGTAAATAATGTAAATAATTCAATGTATACACCCTGATGGTTATCTTGTGTGATGACTGTATTATGATGATAGTATATATGATAGTATATATCTGTATCATGAATCAATTTAAGTGGACCCCGACTTAAACAAGTTGAAAATCTTATTCGGGTGTTACCATTTAGTGGTCAATTGTACGGAATATGTACTTCACTGTGCAATCTACTAATAAAAGTCTAAATCAATCAATCAATCAATGTGATTGGGCCGGCACGCAAAGGCAGTGCCTTTAAGGCATGCCTCCAATATAGCCATACTTGCCAACCCTCCCGGATTTTCCGGGAGACTCCCGAAATTCAGCGCCTCTCCCGAAAACCTCCCGGGACAAATTTTCTCCCGAAAATCTCCCGAAATTCAGGCACACAATATAAACAGTGTACCTGCCCAATGACGTTATAACTGTAGAATGATCGAGGGCGAGTTCTTGGTTTCTTATGTGGGTTTATTGTTAGGCAGTTTCATTAACGTCCTCCCAGCGCGGTAACAACACACAACAACAGCAGTCACGTTTTTGTCTACCGTAAAGCAGTTCGTCTGCCCGTAAACAGCAATGTTGTGACACTCTTAAACAGGACAATACTGCCATCTAGTGCATTTGATGAAAGCACTTTTGTGCGTGCCACACAGCAATGCATTATCAGAGAGGGTGTTCAGCATGGTTAGAAAAATAGTGACAGAGAATAGAACAAAGATGGACAATTCAACCCTTAACTCAACAATGAGTAGATGAGTGTTATGTGTGTGTATATGTGTAAATAAATGAACACTGAAATTCAAGTATTTCTTTTGTTTATATATATATATATATATATATATATATATATATATATATATATATATATATATATATACATATATATACTGTATATATATATATATACTGTATATATATATATATATATATATATGAAATACTTGACTTAGTATTTCTTATATATATATATATATATATATGAAATACTTGACTTGGTGAATCCTAGCTGTAAATATACTCCTCCCCTCTTAACCACGCCCCCAACCACGCCGCTCCCCCAACCACTCCCCCTCCCCGCCCCCCACCTCCCGAAATTGAAGGTCTCAAGGTTGGCAAGTATGAATATAGTTGTCTGGGTGGAAATCGGGAGAAATTCGGGAGAATGGTTGCCCTGGGAGATTTTTGGGAGGGGCACTGAAATTCGGGAGTCTCCCGGGAAAATCGGTTTGGCAAGTATGACTGGGAGACGCAACTGCTCTGTACTTCTCCCTACGTCCGTGTACCACTCCGTACAGCCGCGTTTTAAAAAGTCATAAATTTTAACCGATCCCAAAAATTTCCGATATTACATTTTAAAGCATTTATCGGCATCTCTACTTACAACTAATAATAATAATGGATTAGATTTATATAGCGCTTTTCGAGAGACTCGAAGCGCTTCACAGAGAAGTGAGAACCCCTCATTCATTCACTCCACATTCACACCTGGTGGTGGTAAGCTACATTTGTAGCCACAGCTGCCCTGGGGTAGACTGACGGAAGCGTGGCTGCCAGTTTGTGCCTGCGGCCCATCCGACCACCACCATTATTCATTCATTCACAAGTTGCTAAAATTGTGACTTTTTGACAAGCTACGCTATGATAGAGGATAATCTTAGTTGCCATGCTTCGCCCACGTCTGATAACGAAAATCTAATATTAAACATCCTCCATATGTCTAGTGTGTCTGGGTACAATTTGAAAGCGATTGGACGAAATATCTAGAATGAGCGGGTTAAGGAAAATGACAGACAATATGCAGAAAAAAATCCTCATTTGTGGTGCTGCTACATTGTAAAAATCGCTGTTTGGCCCGCAGACGTTCAACTGGCCCAAAAGATGGCGCCGCAGCACAAACAATAACACACCTTTTCCGTGTCTCGATGTGTGTTTTATCAAAACTATTTGTCGAATACAAAATATTACGGCAAAAAAAAATAAAAAATCATAAATAAGCTGCACCGTTTTATAAACCACAGGGTTCTAAGTGTAGGAAAAAAGTAGCAGCTTATAGTCGGCAAAATACGCTATATTGGATTGGGATAACCTTACTGGTGATACTTAGAGATGTCCGATAACATCAGACTGCCGATATTATCGACCGATAAATGCTTTAAAATGTAATATCGGAAATTATCAGTATCGGTTTCAAAAAGTAAAATTTATGACTTTTTAAAACCCCGCTGTGTACACGGACGTAGGGAGAAGTACAGAGCGCCAATAAACCTTAAAGGCACTGCCTGTGCGTGCCGATCCAGGCACACCATATTGGCCCTAGTGCGTGAATGTGGGTGTGAATGTTGTCTGTCTATCTGTGTTGGCCCTGCGATGAGGTGGCGACTTGTCCAGGGTGTACACCGCCTCCGCCCGATTGTAGCTGAGATAGGCTCCAGCGCCCCCCGCGACCCCGAAGGGAATAAGCGGTAGGAAATGGATGGATGGATGGGCACTGCCTGTGCGTGCCGACCCAGGCACACAATATCTACGGCTTTTCACACACACAAGTGAATGCAAGTCATACTTGGTCAACAGCCATACAGGTCACACTGAGGGTGGCCGTATAAACAACTTTAACACTGTTACAAATATGCGCCACACTGTGAACCCACACCAAACAAGAACGACAAACACATTTCGGGAGAACATCCGCACCGTAACACAACATAAAAACAATAGAACAAATACCCAGAACCCCTTGCAGCACTAACTCTTCCGGGACGCTACAATATACACAACATACTACCCCCTACCAAAACGCCGCCCCCCCCCCCGCCCACCTCAACCTCCTCATTCTCTCAGAGAGCATGTCCCAAATTCCAAGCTGCTGTTTTGAAGCATGTTAATAAAAAAAAAATGCACTTTGTGACTTCAATAATAAATATGGCATTTTTTTCCATAACTTGAGTTGATTTATTTTGGAAAACCTTGTTACATTGTTTAATGCATCCAGTGCAGCATCACAACAAAATTAGGCATAATAATGTGTTAATTCCACCACTGTATATATCGGTATCGGTTGATATCGGAATCGGTAATTAAGAGTTGGCCATTATCGGACATCTCTAGTAATACTGTGTTATAATAATGCCTCTCCACACCTGTATGGGAATAAATACAAGCCCCAGGCCGCTATTTGTGGAAATATGGTGCATGTTTGCAAAGACGTAGATAAGAGGAAGCTCATATTTACAAGACACTGAGATCAGAATCACAAGGGCACTGTGACACACTACAGGGGAAGCATGTGTACATCTATAACCACTGCACTATGAGACACAGGTGGGGTTATTTTTAGGTACCCTTCACAACTTTTGACAATGGGAGCGTACACCCAGTGACAAACTACCAGATACATGGAGTGAACGGCGCACCACCAACAAGGTCTACTGCACAAGGTCTACGTCTTACGTTGACTTTCTTTGTAAACCAGTGACGCTCGGCGCACGAGCGACGGCTCTGTGTTGTGCCTCGGCGGAGGGGGAGGGGGCACCTGTTTTAGAGAAGGTTAAAAGGGTGTTTAGGGCGGGGCTTAAAGACAAGGGAAGTCCTGCAAAAGAGTTCCTTTTTGAGGTCAAACGCCTGCACCAGCTAATGAATGAAGGGACACCTCAAAGTGCGCTTTAACGGATAATAAATGAGCCATGTGACAACTTTCCAGGTGTCCGTCAGCGAGGCGTTGGCCTGCGATGCGACGCAATTACGTCGCACGTAGCGAGCGTTCAAATCCTTGACACTACCTGTCACACGGCGCAGGAAGGAGGCCATTACAGTTAATATGAAATGATTATATCATTACTCGTGCGGTAATTGTCCCTCCAAACGGAGGTGACACGCCACACAAAAAAAACAAACAGGAGCACACGGACACACGTCAGCACGTGGGCGTGTAGGGGTGACTCTCACAGTGAGTTGTTGACAACGGCGCGGATAAATGCGAGCCGCGTCCCGTTGGAGGCCTGACACCCGTGGCGTTATCCGCCTAATTATTCACCGTTCAGGGAACTGCCCACTTCATTAGCATAATGGATCCGCATGAGTACGCCACATACGGTCCTGATCAAAAGTTTACATACACTTGTGAAGGACATAATGTCATGGCTGTCTTGAGTTTCCAATCATTTCTACAACTCTTATTTTTTTGTGATAATGATTCATGAAGTTTGGCTCTTTTATGAATTTATTATGGGTCTACTGAAAATGTGAGCAAATGTGCTGGGTCAAAAGTATACATACAGCAATGTTAATATTTGCTAACATGTCCCTTGGCAAGTTTCACTGCAATAAGGTACTTTTGGTAGCCAAAAAAAAAATCATGACTTTGACACAATTGTGTCTCATAATTAAAACAGATGACAGCCAAATGGACTTTGCTGTTTTATTTTCAATGAAACAATAGAAAATACGTACTCATTTATTAGTGAGAATATACTTATTTTAAAGGGGAACATTATCACAATTTCAGAATGGTTAAAACCATTAAAAATCAGTTCCCAGTGGCTTATTATATTTTTAGAAGTTTTTTTCAAAATTTTACCCATCACGCAATATCCCTAAAAAAAGCTTTAAAGTGCCAGATTTTAACCACCTGTCCATTTTCCTGTGACGTCACATAGTGAAGCCAACACAAACAAACATGGCGGATAGAACAGCAAACTATAGCGACATTAGCTCGGATTCAGACTCGGATTTCAGCGGCTTAAGCGATTCAACAGATTACGCATGTATTGAAACGGATGGTTGTAGTGTGGAGGCAGGTAGCGAAAACCAAATTGAAGAAGAAACTGAAGCTATTGAGCCATATCGGTTTGAACCGTATGCAAGCGAAAACGACGAAAACGACACGACAGCCAGCGACACGGGAGAAAGCGAGGACGAATTCGGCGATCGCCTTCTAACCAACGATTGGTATGTGTTTGTTTGGCATTAAAGGAAACTAACAACTATGAACTAGGTTTACAGCATATAAAATACATTTGGCAACAACATGCACTTTGAGAGTGCAGACAGCCCAATTTTCATCAATTAATATATTCTGTAGACATACCCTCATGTCAGCAGGCCAGGGAAGCTAGGGTCGATATTCTTCTCTTGACGGTGTGAGCCAAGACATCCAGGGGGTTTAGCTCGCTTGTCTGCGGGAACAAACTGCCGCCATTGCTTGCCGTGCTACCGAGGACCTTTGTCCCTGAATTGCTCACACACTCCGGCAGATTCAATGGGGGTCTGGCGGCAGATTTCTTTGACTTTATCGTTGGAAATGCATCTGCTTTGAGTGTCGCAGGATATCCACACATTCTTGCCATCTCTGTCGTAGCATAGCTTTCGTCGGTAAAGTGTGCGGAACAAACGTCCAATTTCTTGCCACTTTCGCATCTTTGGGCCACTGGTGCAACTTGAATCCGTCCCTGTTCGTGTTGTTACACCCTCCGACAACACACCGACGAGGCATGATGTCTCCAAGGTACGGAAAACAGTCGAAAAAACGGAAAATAACAGAGCTGATTTGACTCGGTGTTTGAGAAAATGGCGGATTGCTTCCCGATGTGACGCCACGTCCGAGAGCGAATATTAGAAAGGCGTTTAATTCGCCAAAATTCACCCATTTAGAGTTCGGAAATCGGTTAAAAAAATATATGGTCTTTTTTCTGCAACATCAAGGTATATATTGACGCTTACATAGGTCTGGTGATAATGTTCCCCTTTAAGGTATTTTTGGGTACATTGAGGTTAGCTAATTTTACTTGTTTTGGAAAGTCTTGACAAGCCACATTTTCTTGTTCTATTGGCAGATAATTTTGCTTAGTTCAAATAAAATACCCCTAATTTTTGTATTTTTTTTCTTGTTTCTGAACACTGACTTTTTGCAGTGTATTGTTGTTAGTTTATTTTTTTTGAAAAGTAGATGAGAAGAGGACTTGGAAAACACACTATTACATATTAAACACTATTATAATTAATGAGCAAAGGCTGTGAATACTTATGTACATGGGATTTTTTGAGTTGTTTATTTTTCATAAATGCGAAAAACCTTTTCACATTGTCAAAAAGTTAAAGTACCAATGATTGTCACACACACACTAGGTGTGGTGAAATTCGTCCTCTGCATTTGACCCATCCCCTTGTTCACCCCCTGGGAGGAGAGTTGAGCAGTGAGCAGCAGCGGTGGCAACGCCCGGGAATCATTTTTGGTGATTTAACCCCCAATTCCAACCCTTGATGCTGAGTGCCAAGCAGGGAGGTAATGGCTCCCATTTTTATAGTCTTTGGTATGACTCGGCCGGGGTTTGAACTCACGACCTACCCATCTCAGGGCGGACACTCTAACCACTAGGCCACTGAGTAGGTTAAACAAGGGTGTTGTGTGTAGAATTTTGAGGACACAATTCTGGAATAAGCTTGTAACATACCAAAATGTAAAAAGGGGATACATGCTACATGCTGTAGAATCGCCTTTTTTTTTTTAACAGCCTTCCATATTTCTTGTCCTTTAAGAAACGTTTGCTCGACAATAATAAATGCCTCATCTGCCAGGACTTGTAAGAGCCTTCTTAATCAAGAGAGCGCAGCAAAAGGTGCGGCGTTTCCTCGTGAGGCTGCACCAATATGAGATCTGTCAGCCTCCATTCCTGCGCCGCAGGTGCCAAATGGATGTGAAGCGGCCCGGGGAAGGGACACCTACGGAGAGCCGCCCCGGTCTCCGTCGGCATGCGCCCTCCGCACATGAGAGGAGCGTGAGCGAGCGCGTTTAATTCTTAATGAAAATGTCCCTCTGAAGGTTAGCGCGGAGTGAGCGGGGACCGGCTTTCATCTGCTCCTAATGGTCTTTTAATGAGTCAAAGACACGGCGCTATTGTGCGCTCGCAGGCGCCCACCCGGGAGGACCCCTGTGCAGGCACACACACAATATGGATTCTATTACACACACATTAGCTAATTGGAATACTGTAAATATTATATTATTATCCAACAGTTTCAGCAGTGTTCATCGCGAGGAGAAACTCCTTCGGTTCAGGCCAATTAAAGTGGGTGCAAATGGGACTTTAGTTATTTTTTATTGACGAGATTATACTTTCTTTCTGCGGCTGTGCTAATGAGTGTAGCGCCATAATGTAAAGATTATACTGACCCATTTATAAGAAGGCACTTGGAGAGCTTCATACAGTCGTGGTCAAAAGTTTACATACACTTGTAAAGAACATAATGTCATGGCTGTCTTGAGTTTCCAATCATTTCTACAACTCTTATTTTTTTGTGATTGGAGCACATACTTGTTGGTCACAAAAAAAAATCATGAAGTTTGCTTCTTTTATGAATTTATTATGGGTCTACTGAAAATGTGAGCAAACCTGCTGGGTCAAAAGTATACATACAGCAATGTTAATATTTGCTTACATGTCCCTTGGCAAGTTTCACTGCAATAAGGCGCTTTTGGTAGCCATCCACAAGCTTCTGCTTGAATTTTTGACCACTCCTCTTGACAAAATTGGTGCAGTTCAGCTAAATGTGTTGGTTTTCTGACATGGACTTGTTTCTTCAGCATTGTCCACACGTTTAAGTCAGGACTTTGGGAAGGCCATTCTAAAACCTTAAAGGGGAACACTATCACAATTTCAGAATGGTTAAAACCATTAAAAATCAGTTCCCAGTGGCTTATTATATTTTTCGAAGTTTTTTTCAAAATTTTACCCATCACGCAATATCCCTAAAAAAAGCTTCAAAGTGCCTGATTTTAACCATCGTTATATACACCCGCCCATTTTCCTGTGACGTCACATAGTGATGCCAATACAAACAAACATGGCGGAAAGAACAGCAAGCTATAGCGACATTAGCTCGGATTCAGACTCGGATTTCAGCGGCTTAAGCGATTCAACAGATTACGCATGTATTGAAACGGATGGTTGTAGTGTGGAGGCAGGTAGCGAAAACGAAATTGAAGAAGAAACTGAAGCTATTGAGCCATATCGGTTTGAACCGTATGCAAGCGAAACCGACGAAAACGACACGACAGCCAGCGACACGGGAGAAAGCGAGGACGAATTCGGCGATCGCCTTCTAACCAACGATTGGTATGTGTTTGTTTGGCATTAAAGGAAACTAACAACTATGAACTAGGTTTACAGCATATGAAATACATTTGGCAACAACATGCACTTTGAGAGTGCAGACAGCCCAGTTTTCATCAATTAATATATTCTGTAGACATACCCTCATGTCAGCAGGCCAGGGAAGCTAGGGTCGATATTCTTCTCTTGACGGTGTGAGCAAAGACATCCAGGGGGTTTAGCTCGCTCGTCTGCGGGAACAAACTGCCGCCATTGCTTGCCGTGCTACCGAGGCCCTTTGTCCCTGAATTGCTCACACACTCCGGCAGATTCAATGGGGGTCTGGCGGCAGATTTCTTTGACTTTATCGTTGGAAATGCATCTGCTTTGGGTGTCGCAGGATATCCACACATTCTTGCCATCTCTGTCGTAGCATAGCTTTCGTCGGTAATGTGTGCGGAACAAACGTCCAATTTCTTGCCACTTTCGCATCTTTGGGCCACTGGTGCAACTTGAATCCGTCCCTGTTCGTGTTGTTACACCCTCCGACAACACACCGACGAGGCATGATGTCTCCAAGGTACGGAAAACAGTCGAAAAAACGGAAAATAACAGAGCTGATTTGACTCGGTGTTTGAGAAAATGGCGGATTGCTTCCCGATGTGACGCCACGTTGTGACGTCATCGCTCCGAGAGCGAATATTAGAAAGGCGTTTCATTCGCCAAAATTCACCCATTTTGAGTTCGGAAATCGGTTAAAAAAATATATGGTCTTTTTTCTGCAACATCAAGGTATATATTGACGCTTACATAGGTCTGGTGATAATGTTCCCCTTTAATTCTAGCCTGATTTAGCCATTCCTTTACCACTTTTCACCATTACTACTCCAAACATATTGTTGGATATTGTGGCCAAACAGCTAAATTTGTGTTTCATCTGACATCACATGGACAAAGATAAGACCTTCTGGAGGAAAGTTCTGTGGTCAGATGAAACAAAAATGAAGCTGTTTGGCCACAATACCCAGCAATATGTTTGGAGGAGAAAAGGTGAGGCCTTTAATCCCAGGAACACCATACCTACCGTCAAGCATGGTGGTGGTAGTATTATGCTCTGGGCCTGTTTTGCTGCCAAAGGAACTGGTGCTTTACAGAGAGTAAATGGGACAATGAAAAAGGAAGATTACCTCCAAATTCTTCAGGACAACCTAAAATCATCGGCCCGGAGGTTGGGTCTTGGGCGCAGTTGGGTGTTCCAACAGGACAATGACCCCAAACACGTCAAAAGTGGTAAAGGAATCAAGCTAGGATTAAGGTTTTAGAATGGCCTTCCCAAAGTCCTGATTTAAACGTGTGGACAATGCTGAAGAAACAAGTCCATGTCAGAAAACTAACACATTTAGCTGAACTGCACCAATTTTGTCAAGAGGAGTGGTCAAAAATTCAACCAGAAGCTTGTAAAAAGTGCCTTATTGCAGTGAAACTTGCCAAAGGACATGTAAGCAAATATTAACATTGCTGTATGTATACTTTTAACCCTCACATTTTCAGTAGACCCATAATAAATTCATAAAAGAAGCAAACTTTATGAATATTTTTTGTGACCAACAAGTATGTGCTCCAATCACTCCATCACAAAAAAAATAAGAGTTGAAGAAATGATTGGAAACTCAAGACAGCCATGACATTATGTTCTTTACAAGTATATGCAAACTTTTGACCACGACTGTACGTGCAGACCAGCTAGTGGCGCCAAACAAAATCTCCACAAGGCAGTACGAGCTTTTCTTCCCGTCACTCACGTAGCATGTGGAACAGCTTTAAACTTAGATTTAGGGTCGTCAATAATAGGAGTGCAACGTTGCGACATCTTCCTGCTTTGGTGCAGTGAGGGAACATGAACAATTTTTCAAATGAATCATGAATAACTACAAACAGCTAATTCTTCTATAGACACAAAAAATAAATAGGAATATAGATGTGGAAACAGGGGTGGGAATCCTTGGGCACCTCACAATTTGATAACAATTCAGGGGCTAAGATTTAGAGCATCTGTAATTGTTAAATCATTAATGTGTGTGTCGTATCTCCGTATTCATATCTGTTGCAGCACTGTATGGATATTATTCCCTCTCTTGATTTATTAATCTACTGGCTCATTTCCTCTGGTTACTCTCTGCCAGACTTGTTGACGTGGACAAAGCACCTACTTTGTAGTCGTTTCACTACTTCACATTCAAGCTAGCTTAGCGCTTAGCATGCCTTTTCGTCTTCTGTCTTCCTTTACTTTGACGTGAAGAGTGCAAAAGTAACTGCAAACCAAACATTTCAATATTGTAGCTAGGGTTGCAAAATTCCGGGAATATTCAAAGTTGGAAACTTTCCATGGGAATTAACGGGAATGTATGGGATCTAACAGGAATTAATGGGAATAAACATTGAATGCAACATGCTAGATATTGTAGCATGATTATTAGCTAGAACAACCTGATTTAATGCAAATTCAGTTGAATTTCAACCCTGCACTGTGCATTCCTCCATCACATGCACAGATAATTCCCAGCATGCTACACACTACAGCAGGGCTATTGAGGCCACACTAGTATTTGAGCCCAAGGACTTCATCCAGTCAGGTAAGTGTTGATGATATTACTGGGCTAAATATATTTGATCTATGGTATTTAAGTTTAATTGCTTGTTACTGTATGACTGTAGACTACTCCAGCTGTTCCTGTACTTGTTAAATGATTTTGGGGCCAATATCTCTAGCTAGCTAGGTTTATGTACCACCACAGTCTCATAATGAACCGAAAATATTTCTCCGTTAGCCGTGATGCTAATTTTCTCTATGTTAAATCCCATTCATTTATGCTAACAACGTTAGCGATCCGAATTTACCTTTTTTGTGATCTGTAAAGTTCAACTAGCAAATACTAAATCAAAAGGTGTAGTTTCCTCTGCCTTCTGTTCTGCTAGCCATTCTGTTGTCATACAAGAATGTAGGTTATAGTTTGATTTAGCATGCTGATTGACTGTTCATTTATTCATCTAGCCTATTATCATTCATTTGTCAATCAGTAAAATATTTTTAAAGACTACTCCAATTGTTTAGCTGACTATTTATATCTGTGTGTGGCATTGCATTAGTCTTTTACAAGCTTCTCATCTTATTCTACAGAATAAGATGGACGGTGTCCAAATTTGAATAATCAAAAAATGGTCAAAATTTCCAAACTTCCCGTGGTAAATTTCCGGAAAATTTCCTGGCAATTTACTGGAAACTTTCCACCCCTTTGCAACCCTAATTGTAGCGCATACCATTGCAACCCTAGTCAATAACGCGACCACGCTGTTGATTTTCTTGACTGCTTTAAAACCGGTGATTAAATGCAAATGCAATCTACCGACAACCATTGCACATTGGACCGTTCAGTCCCTCCAGGATTTCGCAGGCTTTTTTCGTGATTGTCGTGGCCGAAAACGCCGGAATTTGCGGCAGCTTTTTCAGAAAGTTGCGATGTTTTGTGGCTAATTTTTTGGTATAAGTATCCTTGTAACCTTAACCTCAAAAAGCATGGTATTTCAGCAAAAAATGAAAAAAACAACAACAACGAAATACTGTATTGATGTTGTACTTGTTGTATACCATACCAATTACTGTACCGTTTTAAAGGCCTACTGAAATGATTTTTTTTTATTTAAACAGGGATAGCTGTCATGATCTGTGTTTTGGATCATGTTTTATGTTATTTTCTGTTTAAAGACTCCATAGTTACTGGTTGCACTTCCTTGTTTGTTTGTTACCTTGACAAGCATTAGTGTCACCTGTTTTACGTCTTGGACTCATGCAACTGTTGCTAATTATGTTCACCTGTCTCTGATTAGTGTTCGGCCGCTCACCTGCTACCCGAGCACTAATCAGAGGCATTATTTAAGTTTGCCTTTGACAGTCAGTCGGCCTGGCATCATTGTTTGCTACATGCAACCTGTCTACGTGAGTTTTGCCTTGTATCTAGTTTATGCTAAGTGTTTGATTCATGCCATGCTATGTAAGTCTTGTTTGTTTCATGCCACAGTTACCTGAGTATTGCTTGTCCCTAGTCCATGCTAAGAAGTAGCATTAGCTCCAAGTGCGATCAACACGTTGTGCCTTCGCCTTGTGTTCCATTTTGTTGGTACTATTTTGGTAGTTTGAGAAATAAATCATGTTTTTACCTACACGCTATTTGCGGAGTGGTTCGTTTGCATTCCTGGGAGAACGACCCCGCAGCAAGCTGCGACCCCCCCATCGTGACAATAGCAGATCCATTCTATGTGTCATACTTGATCATTTCGCGATATTGCCATATTTTTGCTGAAAGGATTTAGTAGAGAACATCGACGATAAAGTTCGCAACTTTTGGTCGCTGATAAAAAAAAAAAGCCTTGCCTGTACCGGAAGCAGCGTGACGTCACAAGTTGAAAGTCTCCTCACATTTCCCCATTGTTTACATCAGCAGCGAGAGCGATTCGGACCGAGAAAGCGACGATTACCCCATTAATTTGAGCGAGGATGAGGAACGTGAGAGTGAAGGACTAAAGTGCAGTGCAGGACGCATCTTTTTTCGCTCTGACCGTAACTTAGGTACAAGGGCTCATTGGATTCCACACTCTCTCCTTTTTCTATTGTGGATCACGGATTTGTATTTTAAACTACCTCGGATACTATATCCTCTTGAAAATGAGAGTCGAGAACGCGAAATTTCAGTGACTTTTATCTCCACGACAATACATCAGCGAAGCACTTTAGCTAGCGGAGCTAACGTGATAGCATCGTGCTTAACTGCAGATAGAAACAAAAGAAATTAATGCTGCAAGCAGCGATGGACGGGACCGAATTTGACGGCACATAAAATCCAAACCGGAGCAGTAATTAAAACTCTTTCGTCAACTTTTAATCAGAAGGGTTCAATCTCTCTCCTGTGCTAGTTTGAAGCCGACACGACAAACGCGCTCAGAGGAGATAATGTTTGAAAAAAGGTGACTGGTTTTTACAAAACTTTTGTTTTGAAGGGGGAATTGCAAACTTCCTGTTGATTTTTGCTGGGGGTTGTCAATCTATGAAATGTAGGTCTAAGTGAGACCTACATAGAGGTTTTTCATGTCTCTAAGACATTCCTACTGGAAGTTACAGGCAGTTTTGTCTGAGTTTTCTTCCTAGGAGCAGTTGTGTCTGTGTTTTCTTCCTAGGGGGCAATTTTGAGTTCTGGGGTTGGATTTTTTTATGAGAGCGCAATTTTGGCCAGTCCTGATGTGTGCGTCCAGTTTGGTGAGTTTTGAAGCATGTTAAGGGGATCAAATTACAGCTCAAAGAGGCAAAAGTGACTGTTTTTACTAAACTTTTGTTTTGAAGGGGGAATTGCAAACTTCCTGTTGATTTTTGCTGAAAGATGTCAGTGTATGAAATGTAGGTATAAGTGAGACCGACATAGAGGTTTTTGTTTCATGTCTCTATGACATTCCTACTGGGAGTTAGAGGCAGTTTTGTCTGTGTTTTCTTCCTAGGGGGCGCTAGAGCGCAATTTTGAGTTTTGGGGCTAGGTTTTTAATTAGATCGCAATTTTCGCCAGTCCTGATGTGTGTGTCAAATATGGTGAGTTTTGAAGCATGTTAAGGGGGTCAAATTACAGCTCAAAGAGGCGGTGGAATAATAATAATAAAACCTTACAATTACAATAGGGTCCTCTGTCCCAAAGGGACATTGCGGTCCCTAATAAGCCCCTGACTGGAAGGATAGACAGAATATCAACAATACTACCAAACTCTGGACCTGTAACCACACGGTTAATGCTGTACCGCCTGACGAAGCCTAGCAATGCTGTTGCTAACGACGCCATTGAAGCTAACTTAGCTACGGGACCTCGATAGAGCTATGCTAATAACATTAGCTCTCCACCTACGCCAGCTCTCATCTGCTCATCAACACCAGTGCTCACCTGCGATCCAGCGATCGACGGCGCGACGAAGGACTTCACCCGATCATCGATGCGGTTGGCGGCTAGCGTCGGATAGCGCGTCTGCTATCCAAGTCAAAGTCCTCCTGGTTGTGTTGCTGTAGCCAGACGCTAATACACCGATCGCACCTACAGGTATCTTCTTTGCAGTCTCCATTGTTCATTAAACAAATTGCAAAAGATTCACCAACACAGATGTCCAGAATACTGTGGAATTTAGCGATGAAAAAAGACGATTTAAGCTGGCGACCGACCTATTCCAAAATGTCTGATTCAGCTACTGACGTCACGCGCATACGTCATCATACCGAGACGTTTTGAACCGGAAGTTTCCCGGGAAATTTAAAATTGCACTTTATAAGTTAACCCGGCCGCATTGGCATGTGTTGCAATGTTAAGATTGCATCATTGATATATAAACGATCAGACTGCGTGGTCGGTAGTAGTGGGTTTCAGTAGGCCTTTAATGACATATAACTAATCACAGTAGTTAATTAATTGAAATTATAGAAAGAAACGCCACCAAAGGTTTGCATAATGTCCGCTGTCTGCTCTTTCGTCCACAAGTTAGACATTCTTTGTGTGTGTTTTACGCTTGAAAAGTGTTAAAACATCAATTTACGGCAAGAACATATGTGAACTCGGGCTGAGCGATATAGCAGAAAAAATGATCACGAATATTTTTTCATATAATTCAATCTTGATTAATATCACAATTTTTCATTTTTTCATTAAATTGTCCCATGCAGGATTATTGCGAGTACTGTTGCATCCCAACTGTTTATTACTGCAGTTTCTTGTCACGGACATTTCCGCCATGATTGATTGAAGTAATATATGCTAACAGCTGACAAGTGTTATTTCGTTTATATCAAAGATTGACAGGTTTTAGGTTCACGACATTTGCTACAACTTTTTTCCCTTTTTCAAGTTTTTATTACTTCATTCTGCAGTAAAAAAGTAGTGTAGTGTATACTACACTACTATATTGTTCAGTGCAAGACTGCTTCATCCCAAGTTAAGGACTAATAGACTAAAAAACTCCCACACGCCATTACTGTACAACTCCTCTCTGGGGGGTAGGGGGGTTCTAGGATGACAGGGGATAGCAATACTTTTTCATAACATGGTCACTACTGCCTAGTTTCTCTTGTTATATTCTTATTTCACTGTTATATTTTTATTCTCATTGTTGCTTTTTATTTTTATTCTTATTGTAATATTTTTCTATTTTGTTTCCATTTATACCCCCATTATTTACTTTTTAAATTTGATCTCAATTCTGTACAATGCTGCTGGAATTTTATTTTTCCTGAGGGAACTCTCCTGAAGGAATCAATAAAGTACTATCTATCTACTATAGGACTTTTATTTCAAGTGAACATTTACTAAACAACACTTTCAAATGGTAAATGCTTAAAGGGGAACATTATCACAATTTCAGAAGGGTTAAAACCATTAAAAATCAGTTCCCAGTGGCTTATTTTATTTTTCGAAGTTTTTTTCAAAATTTTACCCATCACGCAATATCCCTAAAAAAAGCTTCAAAGTGCCTGATTTTAACCATCGTTATATACACCTGTCCATTTTCCTGTGACGTCACATAGTGATGCCAATACAAACAAACATAGCGGATAGAACAGCAAGGTATAGCGACATTAGCTCGGATTCAGACTCGGATTTCAGCGGCTTAAGCTAAATTGAAGAAGAAACTGAAGCTATTGAGCCATATCGGTTTGAACAGTATGCAAGCGAAACCGACGAAAACGACACGGGAGAAAGCGAGGACGAATTTGGCGATCGCCTTTTAACCAACGATTGGTATGTGTTTGTTTTTAAGTGTTGTAATGTTTTTAAGCTAACTTATTGGTAAACACAGTTTATGTATAATAATTTATGTAAAACCGCGAGTAATGAATAAAGTTTTCATCAATTAATATATTCTGTAGACATACCCTCATCCGCTCTCTTTTCCTGAAAGCTGATCTGTCCAGTTTTGGAGTTGATGTCAGCAGGCCAGGGAAGCTAGGGTCGATATTCTTCTCTTGACGGTGTGAGCCAAGACATCCAGGGGGTTTAGCTCGCTTGTCTGCGGGAACAAACTGCCGCCATTGCTTGCCGTGCTACCGAGGTCCTTTGTCCCTGAATAGCGCACACACTCCGGCAGATTCAATGGGGGTCTGGCGGCAGATTTCTTTGACTTTATCGTTGGAAATGCATCTGCTTTGAGTGTCGCAGGATATCCACACATTCTTGCCATCTCTGTCGTAGCATAGCTTTCGTCGGTAAAGTGTGCGGAACAAACGACTGAAACATTTTCGTCGGCTTTCCCCCACACCCTCGTATTTTGAACAAATTTCGTCCAATTTCTTGCCATTTTCGCATCTTTGGGCCACTGGTGCAACTTGAATCCGTCCCTGTTCGTGTTGTTACACCCTCCGACAACACACCGACGAGGCATGATGTCTCCAAGGTACGGAAAACAGTCGAAAAAACGGAAAATAACAGAGCTGTTTTGACTCGGTGTTTGTAATGTGTTTGAGAAAATGGCGGATTGCTTCCCGAAACACCCGTCCATTTTCCTGTGACTTCACATAGTGAAGCCAACACAAACAAACATGGCGGAAAGAACAGCAAGCTATAGCGACATTAGCTCGGATTCAGACTCGGATTTCAGCGGCTTAAGCGATTCAACAGATTACGCATGTATTGAAACGGATGGTTGTAGTGTGGAGGCAGGTAGCGAAAACGAAATTGAAGAAGAAACTGAAGCTATTGAGCCATATCGGTTTGAAGCGTATGCAAGCGAAACCGACGAAAACGACACGACAGCCAGCGACACGGGAGAAAGCGAGGAGGAATTCGGCGATCGCCTTCTAACCAACGATTGGTATGTGTTTGTTTGGCATTAAAGGAAACTAACAACTATGAACTAGGTTTACAGCATATGAAATACATTTGGCAACAACATGCACTTTGAGAGTGCAGACAGCCCAATTTTCATCAATTAATATATTCTGTAGACATACCCTCATCCGCTCTCTTTTCCTGAAAGCTGATCTGTCCAGTTTTGGAGTTGATGTCAGCAGGCCAGGGAAGCTCGGGTCGATATTCTTCTCTTGATCATCTTCGGTGGCATAACGGACGGTGTGAGCCAAGACATCCAGGGGGTTTAGCTCGCTCGTCTGCGGGAACAAACTGCCGCCATTGCTTGCCGTGCTACCGAGGTCCTTTGTCCCTGAATTGCTCACACACTCCGGCAGATTCAATGGGGGTCTGGCGGCAGATTTCTTTGACTTTATCGTTGGAAATGCATCTGCTTTGAGTGTCGCAGGATATCCACACATTCTTGCCATCTCTGTCGTAGCATAGCTTTCGTCGATAAAGTGTGCGGAACAAACGACTGACCATTTTCGTCGGCTTTCCCCACACCCTCGTATTTTGAACAAATTTCGTCCAGTTTCTTGCCACTTTCGCATCTTTGGGCCACTGGTGCAACTTGAATCCGTCCCTGTTCGTGTTGTTACACCCTCCGACAACACACCGACGAGGCATGATGTCTCCAAGGTACGGAAAACAGTCGAAAAAACGGAAAATAACAGAGCTGATTTGACTCGGTGTTTGAGAAAATGGCGGATTGCTTCACGATGTGACGTCCGAGAGCGAATATTAGAAAGGCGTTTAATTCGCCAAAATTCACCCACTTAGAGTTCGGAAATCGGTTAAAAAAATATATGGTCTTTTTTCTGCAACATCAAGGTATATATTGACGCTTACATAGGTCTGGTGATAATGTTCCCCTTTAATGGTATTCTTTAATGACTTGAATACATCACTGCTTTCTTAAGGAAAATCCGAAGTGTGAGCACTAGAACTGGGTGTTGTATAAAAAAATGGGGCCAATTATTTTTATTTTGTACTTGTCTTAATTTTTCACTTTTCTCAACTTTTCTTTAGAAGCTTAAACATGGACGAGGATTGCAAATGAGCCTGTGGCTAGAAGTCTTATGTACTTTTACATCGGTTACCTATAGGTAGCAATGTTTCATTGTACTATCCCTGTCAAATAAATACATAAATAAATAAAATAAGTAAATAAATACATGCAAACTACGAAGTAAATGTTTATATACAACATTACCCAGAGGTAGCTCTGAGCTTCACGGGGGGACTAATTGTGAGTTGGTATATTGTCACACATTACTGTTTCTGCTTCGTCCACACAAAAAAACAAAAGTTTTGAGACAAAGTCGATTGGTTGTGGCATTGCACACAGAATGTGAGTAAATCGCAGATTCCTGGAGGGACTGAGTATTGCTTAGCGGTGTTTAGGTGCACGTTTGGGCGGTGTGAGGCTGTGTGGGGGGCCGGGGGTGGTTATATGGGCGCGGGGCTCCCATCCTACTTTTTAGGCAGTCAAGTCTTACCTTGAAGGTGGACATGGCCGGGTCCCTGCTATACCTGTCTATGGTGTGGAACTTGGAGGAGTGGTTGAGCTCATGGTACAGCTCAGAGTGTCTTTTGCGAGTGTGCATCACTTTCTGGAAGGGAAGAAAGGAAGGGGAACACCAAAAATGAACCAAAGAGAAAACAAAATAAGATGAATAAGGAGGGGCGATTGGGGGCGGGGCAGGCATGAGGGCGTGGTCGTGGAGGAAAGGAAGTGGGTACGAGGCTGAGGGGACTGCAGTGATGCGGGCCGTTAAAAAGGGGTTAAAGATGGCGGATGTTCTTACCTCTTCAATGGTCTTTACAATGTTTGGCCTTTAGGCGAGTGTGTGCTGGGTTAGGGGTTTTGTTTTTACTTGCTATTTTTGTATATTAAACCCATTTCCAACTTTAGTTCTCGAATGGTATCCGATAAATGTGTGATCCTAGTAATGCATGTACTGTAAATACTGTCGATGGGAGATAAAAGATAAACACAGAACATGGAACCACTATTTCCTAGCCTGGGTCATGCAACAGCCAGTCGTGTGCCTCCAGTGAAAGTCAAAAAGGTCACAGTTAGTAGCGAGCCACGCACCATACATACATACATACATACATACATACATACTAGAGATGCGCGGATAGGCAATTATTTCATCCGCAACCGCATCACAAAAGTCGTCAACCATCCGCATCCACCCGAACTAACATTTAATCAAAACCGCACCCGCCGGTTGTTATATATCTAATATAGACGATGCAAGGCATTAGTGAGGTTATAAAGCTTTTGCCTGTTAAAGAAAGGAGACTGATCCAATGCAGCAGAGACATTCAATGCGTGCCACACTGTCACGGCCCAGACGCACACCAGTGCGCAATCATCTGGGAGCCGCGCTGAGCGCACCTCCAAGCGCGCTCGCGCCACTCAAACTGCTGCAGGCAGCTGCGTTCTATCTTGTTCTAACATCCTGTGGCACTCTTCTGGGATCACGGCGGACGAAACTGCTCATGCTCAGGGTGTTTGTGGAGATTCGGGGTTTTGCACAAATGTGATGCACCATGTTAGATGTCCCGGTTTTGTGACTGTCGTAGACATAAACAGCGTCGCAGCTCTTGCAAATCACGTAGCCAGCATTACTATCATCCTGATTTACAACCTCATAAAAACGAGTCCACGCTGAACTTTTCTGGCCTTTTTTTCCCTGGTCTTTAGTATTCCCTTTTTTAGTTTGTCGCGTACCACGTTTGCTGCCATCTCTTTTTTTCTTCTTCTTCTGTTGTGGCATATGCTGCAGGTGCCTGCTCGTTTTTCGTATGTGGGTAACAACATTTAACTATGTATATATATTTCCGAATTGGATTAACTGCCACCCGCCTGAATCTATTTAAAATCTAATTATTTTTTTTATTTCAACCGCCCGACCCGACCCGACCCGACCCGCGGATAAAATCTAATTTTTTTAAATTTCAACCGCCCGACCCGCGGATAATTCGCGGACTCCGCGGTTGTGTCCGCAAACCGCGCATCTCTAATACATACATACATACATACATACATACAACCATACATACATAAGCTCTGTACGATTACACCGCCTACAAATATGGTGAATTTCCAGTCTTTAAAACAGCATAACCATCAATTAGTGGGCCATTAAGGGATGGAACGACATCAACATTCCATATCACGGTTATTGTGACCAAAATTATCGTGGTTATTCTACTAGTTTTAGTTTTGAAATGTTAAAACTCAAATTGACACACACTACTTTTTTTAGCAGAAGAAACATTAAATATTTGACTGGCTTCTTAAGAGCCATATTATTTTTTATGTGGTGAAATAAGTTTGTCTTTGTATTTTAATGAAAAAAGGCAAAGAGTGTTCATACAAGTTTATATTGGAGTATGTTGTTTCTTATTAAGGAAATATGTTAATTACTTTTGTTTTCATGTCAGCATTTAAGCTGGCTAGTTATCAGAATTTTATGAACATTTAGATTTAAAACGGTAAACCTACCTATTGGCTGCTAAAAAAACAAAAAAAAACGATTTTACAATTTTTAAATTCTAAAGTGAATCATAACTTTTAAAACACGATATAAAAAAATTAAAAAATATATTTTACGTGATACGTCAGAAGCTTTGTTACCTGTAACTTGTTTTGAAAATGTTGTATTATCAGTTTTATACCAAATAATATATTGCAAGTATCGGTTTGAATTGAGAATTGATTCTGAATCGAAGCGTTAGCCTAAGACTCGTAGTTTAATCAAATTGGGATTTATTGTAGGATTCACATCCCGGGAGTTTTACTTTATCATGAATACCGTTTATTAGGGGTGCTGGGAAAAAAAATTGATTAACATCTGAATTGCAATTATCATTTATAATCGGAATCCAAATGTATTCATAAATTCCCACATTTTAAGAATTGTTTGAACTTTTTAAAGACAATTTTAGGCCATATGCGCAATCTGTTTAAATCAAGAATCGTGTTGAGTCAAGAATCGACTCTGAATCGACTCCAATCATCAGTTGTTTAAAGATTCCCATCCCTATCGTTTATCGTTACATCCATAATCATAACTAGAACTATGAATGGAGTATAATATGAGACTGTGACCAGCAGAGGCGCTGTTGAGCCAGGCTTAACTTGTGCGCAGTCTGAGAGATACAGTACAGGCCAAAAGTTTGGACACACCTCCTCATTCAATACGTTTTGTTTATTTCCATGACTATTTACATGGGGACGGCGTGGCGCTGTTGGGAGTGTGGCCGTGCCAGCAACCTGAGGGTTCCTGGTTCGATCCCCACCTTCTACCAACCTCGTCACGTCCGTTGTGTCCGTGAGCAAGACACTTCACCCTTGCTCCTGATGGGTCGTGGTTAGGGCCTCGCATGGCAGCTCCCGCCATCAGTGTGTGAATGGGTGAATGTGGAAATAGTGTCAAAGCGCTTTGAGTACCTTGAAGGTAGAAAAGTGCGATACAAGTATAACCCATTTACATTGTAGATTGTCACTAAAGGCATCAAAACTAACCTTAGCTCTGATTACTGCTTTGCACACTCTTAGCATTCTCTCGATGAGCTTCAAGCGCACCCGTGAAGTGAAAAGCATTTAGATTTTTTTAGATTAGATTTAGATTTATTGGTCCCTGTTGGGGAAATTCATTTTCACTATTCAAACAATAGACATGACACATCACAAAACAAAAATAACAAAAAGACATCATACATGACCAACACATTTATAGGCTTGTCAGACAGGTCGGCCGGGCCTGCTGTTAAGGGATTTCCAGGTGACTACCTCTTGAAGCTCATCGAGAGAATGCCAAGAGTGTGCAAAAAAGTAATCAGAACAAAGAATGTTTTTTTTTTTTGAAGAAACTAGAATACAAAACACAATTTCAGTTATTTCACCTTTTTTTGTTAAGTACATAACTCCACATGTGAGTTCAAACCCCGGCCGAGTCATACCAAAGACTATAAAAATGGGACCCATTACCTCCCTGTTTGGCACTCAGCATCAAGGGTTGGAATTGGGGGTTAAATCACCAAAAATGATTCCCGAGAGCGGCCACCGCTGCTGCTCACTGCTCCCCTCACCTCTCAGGGGGTGATCAAGGGTGATGGATCAAATGCAGAGAATAATTTGCCACACCTAGTGTGTGTGTGACTATCAATGGTACCTTACCTACTCAGTGGCCTAGTGGTTAGAGTGTCCGCCCTGAGATCGGTAGGTTGTGAGATCAAACCCCTGCCGAGTCATACCAAAGACTATAAAAAAATGGGACCCATTACCTCCCTGCTTGGCACTCAGCATCAAGGGTTGGAATTGGGGGTTAAATCACCAAAAATGATTCCCGGGCGCGGCACCGCTGCTGCCCACTGCTCCCCTCACCTCCCAGGGGGTGAACAAGGGGATGGGTCAAATGCAGAGGACAAATTTCACCACACCTAGTGTGTGTGTGACAATCATTGGTACTTTAACTTTAAAGGGGAACATTATCACAATTTCAGAATGGTTAAAACCATTAAAAATCAGTTCCCAGTGGCTTATTATATTTTTCGAAGTTTTTTTCAAAATTTTACCCATCACGCAATATCCCTAAAAAAAGCTTCAAAGTGCCTGATTTTAACCATCGTTATAAACACCCGTCCATTTTCCTGTGATGTCACATAGTGAAGCCAACACAAACAAACATGGCGGAAAGAACAGCAAGCTATAGCGACATTAGCTCGGATTCAGACTCGGATTTCAGCGGCTTAAGCGATTCAACAGATTACGCATGTATTGAAACGGATGGTTGTAGTGTGGAGGCAGGTAACGAAAACGAAGTTGAAGAAGAAACTGAAGCTATTGAGCCATATCGGTTTGAACCGTATGCAAGCGAAACCGACGAAAACGACATGACAGCCAGCGACACGGGAGAAAGCGAGGACGAATTCGGCGATCGCCTTCTAACCAACGATTGGTATGTGTTTGTTTGGCATTAAAGGAAACTAACAACTATGAACTAAGTTTACAGCATATGAAATACATTTGGCAACAACATGCACTTTGAGAGTGCAGACAGCCCAATTTTCATCAATTAATATATTCTGTAGACATACCCTCATCCGCTCTCTTTTCCTGAAAGCTGATCTGTCCAGTTTTGGAGTTGATGTCAGCAGGCCAGGGAAGCTAGGGTCGATATTCTTCTCTTGATCATCTTCGGTGGCATAAGGGACGGTGTGAGCCAAGACATCTAGGGGGTTTAGCTCGCTCGTCTGCGGGAACAAACTGCTTGCCGTGCTACCGAGGTCCTTTGTCCCTGAATTGCTCACACACTCCGGCAGATTCAATGGGGGTCTGGCGGCAGATTTCTTTGACCTTATTGTTGGAAATGCATCTGCTTTGAGTGTCGCAGGATATCCACACATTCTTGCCATCTCTGTCGTAGCATAGCTTTCGTCGGTAAAGTGTGCGGAACAAACGTCCAATTTCTTGCCACTTTCGCATCTTTGGGCCACTGGTGCAACTTGAATCCGTCCCTGTTCGTGTTGTTACACCCTCCGACAACACACCGACGAGGCATGATGTCTCCAAGGTACGGAAAACAGTCGAAAAAAACGGAAAATAACAGAGCTGATTTGACTCGGTGTTTGAGAAAATGGCGGATTGCTTCCCGATGTGACGTCACAACGTAGAGCGAATAATAGAAAGGCGTTTAATTCGCCAAAATTCACCCATTTTGAGTTCGGAAATCGGTTTAAAAAATATATGGTCTTTTTTCTGCAACATCAAGGTATATATTGACGCTTACATAGGTCTGGTGATAATGTTCCCCTTTAACTTATGTGTTCATTCATAGTTTTGATGCCTTCAGTGACAATCTACAATGTAAATAGTCATGAAAATAATAAAAACGCATTGAATGAAAGAAGGTGTGTCCAAACTTTTGGCCTGTACTGTACGTCTGGTCAGTATATATAATTTTAGTCAAGATAACACTGTGATGGAAATAGCAATTCAGTACATCGATGACTTCCTGCATACTATTGAAATAGTGCATTTTTATGAAAACGAATGAAGAGAAAGACTGGAGATTGACAGGAAGCCCAGCAGGCCACACTAAAGAGCACAACTACACACAGACACACACACAGCCGCACCATGTTGTTGGTAAGAAAGTCAACGACACGCACTGACCCCAAACTCCACTATTAGTGTTCATTCAGACGCATGAAACAATCTACTCGCTGTTTCTTTAACCACGACCCCCACAGCCATACACGGCAGCGCCATTTCACTTAACGGTACAAGACAGCCATCGTGTTGTTATTTATCGCCACGGGAATTGGCGGAGACTTCAAAGAAAAAAAGGAAGGCCTGACGCCGTTATTAGCGCTCCATGCAGGGGGGACGGGGTTAAGCGATGCTCCTATAGGTGCACTACTCAAGTCCTGGCAGAAGCACAACAAAATAAAGCAAAGACAGGCAGATGGCAGGGAGTGACGTCCAGGAGCTTACCTCAAAGTCCAGCTCAGAGTATCGTACTCTTTTCCTCTGGAAGAGGAGAGAAGAAAGCATCAATGTCCGCGAGTATTGATCCATAGCTCTGACTCTCGCCTCGGTGTCATTTAGTCGGGAGCGCAGACGGCTGAGATGTTCTGGCTTCCCAACATGAGACAAATATTCCTACATTTGGCGAAGATGAGAAGGCTAATTGTTCTGTCTATTTCAGCATAATGAGATTAGCGAAGTCTAATAACCCAGAATTAGCGAGCGGAAATGATAGTTTCCCTCATCCTCAAACACGACCACGGTATCATCAGCGTAAATCATTCTTTTCAGCCCTTTTCCAAAGAACGTGCAGGACTTCAAAGAAAGCTCCGGCAAACATACAAAAACACATTTTTTAATCCTCTAATCGTGTTTAAACTCCTCCACTCTCCTCAGCTCTGCAGCTAAGTGCGGCGCACACAAGCCGCCAATTTAGCAGCTGCAGATGTTTCCAACTCATCTGACATTGAATGGAGTCGCGTTGCATCTCCCGCTTTGAGCACGTGCCGCCTGCCAAATTTGCATTTGGCACCGGGCGCAGTCCCTCCCCGCAGCCAGTTAAAAGCTGTGTTTACGCTGCGAAAGGGCAGGGCAGCCAACTTTTTGTTTTTTCCTCCCGCAGTATGGACTGGAGAGTCAATTAAACGCAGCATCGTCCTATAGCCAAACACTTACCTTCTACAAAAGTCGTTAGGGATCTGGTGAGCATGCACATGTGTAACATGTTCTCACAGGAATTTGTTTTGCTGTAAATTAAGCCTTTACAGAAATGGTGGTTCTGAAAACACAATAAACATCACATTGTTCACGGCAAATTGGAGTTAAAGGGGTCATATTATGCCATTCTTGCCTGTTGGCTTGTGTTTTGTTGTGTATTTGGGAGCTCCAAAATGTGAATTTAAACATGGAGGCACTATCCTTCATGCAGAGAGTAGCGACTAATGCCAGACAACCATCAAATAGTCACGATAATTGATTACATCCTGGAAATGCTGTGATTGTACATATTTCTAGCTCTAAAATCACATACTTGCTACTAATTCGACATCGATGTGTTTTTTACCGCACGTACAAAAACACTATCTCTGCTACATCATGTGTATGCTTCTATACTCATTAGGTACACCTGCACTACTGAGAGACATCCATTGGCTGCTATGTTAGCCGCATCTTGTGAGCGTTTTTTTAATGTTTAGAATGCAAAAAAAAAATTAAAAAAAAATTACGTCCTTGTTCTTGTCCCACATAAGCATTGTGATTGATAGTTACATTTACCAAAAAAAGTGCAGTTCTTCTTGAAATGTCAATATTTGTATGCTTACGCAACAATTTTATGTATACATATTTTGTGCAATATTTCATACATAGATAAACTTATGTATGCTTTTTTTGTTCCATGTGTAAACATCTGTTAATGCTAACTACTTGTTTAATAGGGCTATGTGCAATAATACCAGCACTTTAACTTATATGAGTTTTTCCTTGCCCTGATGTGGGATCTGAGCCGAGGATGTCGTTGTGGCTTGTGCAGCCCTTTGAGACACTCGTGATTTAGGGCTATATAAGTAAACATTGATTGATTGATTGGCACTAAGGCAGGGGTCGGCAACCTTTACCAGTCAAAGAGCCATTTTGACGAGTTTCACAAATTATAGAAAACAATGGGAGCCGCAAAAAATTTTTTTAATTTTAAATGAAGTAACACTGCATTCGAAGTTTTTTTTTTTGCATTGTGCTATGTATAACCAGGGGTCTCGGACACGCTGCCAACACCTTTATGTGGAATTTGAAAACTGGTGCGGCACGCGGGTTATTATTTAATGGCGCTTGTCAGCGTCATGCGTGCCGTGATGGTACAGCATATAGCACCCACTACAGTCAGCGTGCCTAATCAGCCGCTTTACTCACGTAGGTAACAGCATGGCATACTTGGTCAACAACCACACAGCTCACACTGACGGTGGCGGTATAAAAAAAACAAAAACCTTTAACACTCTTACTAATAATGCACCACACTGTGAACCCACACCAAACAAGAATGACAAACACATTTCGGGAGAACATCTGCACCGTAACACAACATAAACACAACAGGACAAATACCCAGAATCCCATGCAGCCCTAACTCTTCCAGGATACATTATACATCCCCCCCCCCGCTACCAAACCCCGCCCACCTCAACCGACGCACAGAGGTGTGTGAGGGAGCAGGCTTGGGGTGGGGGCGGGGTTTGGTGGTAGCAGGGGTGTATAATGTATCCCGGAAGAGTCAGGGCTGCATGGGATTCTGGGTGTTTGTTCTGTTGTGTTTATGTTGTGTTAAGGTGCAGATGTTCTCCCGAAATGTGTTTGTCATTCTTGTTTGGTTTTGGCTCAAAGTGTGGCGCATTATTAGTAAGAGTGTTAAAGTTGTTTTATATGACCACCGTCAGTGTAACCTGTGTGGCTGTTGACAAAGTATGCCTTGCTGTCACGTACGTGTGCAAGCAGAAGATGTATATTGTTTAACAATTGTTGGGCTGGCACTCTGTTAAGACAGATTGTAGAGGGCGCCAAATGTTGTACCATCATGGCACGCCCTTATTATAGACGTAAGGGTGAAAACCGGTGAATATTAATCCCAGGAGTTTTCTGCGAGAGGCACTGAAATCCGGAAGTCTCACGGGAAAATTGGGGGGTTCAGCAAGTAAGCTGCTGAGCCGCATCAGAGTGATCAAAGAGCCGCATGCGGCTCCGGAGCCGCGGGTTGCCGACCCCTGCACTAAGGAGATATGTCCATGGTGAAACCCATACCCTAAAATGCTCGGTTATTGGTTGTATTAACCATCACAAGTCACAAAGCTAAATTCCATCCTAATTGAAAAAAGAAGTACTATATTTTCTGGACTATAGAGCACCCACTAAGTTTTAGAATTGTTTTTTTTTGTCTCCATATATTAGCTTAAAGTCTTATATATAAGATGTAAAATGAGTTACTTACGCAGAAATATTTTGTGAATGTTTACCTTAATTATTTCCAAACGGTGTCTGTAACACGGCAGTAAAACGGCTGATCAGACAAAACAGAAGTCATCGTCATGGACCCACTAGCTGTGGAAACTAGCTCTCCAATCAGCTAAACAGACTCAATAACTTTGCGGTGACATTTTGGTGAATTTACTGAGGAATTTGGGAAACTGAAACAATAAAAAAAAGAATGCCACTGTAAGTTAATAATACTGCGGAGGGGGGCGTGGTCTGTGTAAGGACCGGCCTCGAAGTCAGCGGCAGGTGAGTAGATTGCCCAGCTGGGGTTTGTTATCTAATCACCTGTCGCAAAGGGTTAATTCCATCCTAATTGAAAAAAGAAGTACTGTATTTTCTGGACTATAGAGCAAAACGGTATATAAGCTGCACCCACTAAGTTTTAGAATTGTTTTTTTTTGTCTCCATATATTAGCTTAAAGTCTTATGTATAAGATGCAAAATGAGTTACTTACGCAGAAATATTTTGTGAATGTTTATTTACATACCTTAATGATTACCAAACGGTGTCTGTAACACGGCAGTAAAACGGCTGATCAGACAAAACAGAAGTCATCGTCATGGACCCAATAGCTGTGGAACCTAGCTCTCCAATCAGCTAAACAGACTCAATAACTCCGCGGTGAAATTTTGGTGAATTTACTGAGGAATTTGTGAAACTGAAACAATAAGAAAAGGATGCCACTGTAAGTTAATAATACTGTGGAGGGGGGCGTGGTCTGTGTAAGGACCGGCCTCGAAGTCAGCGGCAGGTGAGTAGATTGCCCAGCTGGGATTTGTTATTTAATCACCTGTCGCCCTTATTTGCAGCAGCTGGAACGAGCGACGTGGTTGGGAGTTGCTGGTGAGCAGAGGCATGAGAGCGAGAGACATTTTGCTGGAAAGCAAAACCACACTACACTGAGGGCAACCTCCACATTTTGCAAAATGTGGAGGTTGCCCTCCTGTGGGTTCTTCTGACACAAAGATCCTTCGTCAGTTCGGTAGTCCGAGGTAACAAGTCTTTTATTTTCATAAGCAGTGTGGTTTAGCTTTCCAGCAAAATGTCTCTCGCTCTCATGCCTCTGCTCACCAGCAACTCCCAACCACGTCTCTCGTCCCGGCTAGTGCTAATAAGGGCGACAGGTGATTAGATAACAAGCCCCAGCTGGGCAATCTACTCACCTGCCGCTGACTTCGAGGCCGGTCCTTGCAGACCACGCGCCCCCTCCACAAATACTAACACAGCCACTCGTTAACGTGTTAGCATATTAGCTAATGCTAATGACAAAAGCGTCGATACATTATGACAGCACGTACAAATATGCGTGAAAACACTCCTACAGACATCACACATGGGACGCTTTAGTAAGTAAGAATTTTTTAAGTTATATTGTAAAACTTACAAACCTGGCTTGGAGTGACTAATGAAAAAGCCATACGAGTAAAAACGCTATGGACGGCCACTCTGTTTTGTTTACAGACACTGTTTACAAACAATTAAGGTATGTAAATAAACATTTATACAATCTTTCTGGGTAAATAACTAATTTCACAGCGTATACAAACCCCGTTTCCAAATGAGTTGGGAAATTGTGTTAGATGTAAATATAAACGGAATACAATGATTTGCAAATCATTTTCAACCCATATTCAATTGAATATGCTACAAAGACAACATATTTGATGTTCAAACTGATAAACTTTTTTTTTTTTTTTGCATATAATCATTAACTTTAGAATTTGATGCCAGCAACACGTGACAAAGAAGTTGGGAAAGGTGGCAATAAATACTGATAAAGTTGAGGAATGCTCATCAAACACTTATTTGGAACATCCCACAGGTGAACAGGCAAATTGGGAACAGGTGGGTGCCATGATTGGGTGTAAAAGTAGATTCCATGAAATGCTCAGTCATTCACAAACAAGGATGGGGCGAGGGTCACCACTTTGTCAGCAAATGCGTGAGCAAATTGTTGAACAGTTTAAGAAAACCTTTCTCAACCAGCTATTGCAAGGAATTTAGGGATTTCACCATCTACGGTCCGTAATATCATCAAAGGGTTCAGAGAATCTGGAGAAATCACTGCACGTAAGCAGCTAAGCCCGTGACCTTCCATCCCTCAGGTTGTACTGCATCAACAAGCGACATCAGTGTGTAAAGGATATCACCACATGGGCTCAGGAACACTTCAGAAACCCACTGTCAGTAACTACAGTTAGTTCGCTACATCTGTAAGTGCAAGTTAAAACTCTCCTATGCAAGGCAAAAAACGTTTATCAACAACACCCAGAAACGCCGTCAGCTTCGCTGGGCCTGAGCTCATCTAAGATGGACTGATACAAAGTGGAAAAGTGTTCTGTGGTCTGACGAGTCCACATTTCAAATTGTTTTTGGAAACTGTGGACGTTGTGTCCTCCGGACCAAAGAGGAAAAGAACCATCCGGATTGTTATAGGCGCAAAGTTGAAAAGCCAGCATGTGTGATGGTATGGGGGTGTATTAGTGCCCAAGACATGGGTAACTTACACATCTGTGAATGCGCCATTAATGCTGAAAGGTACATACAGGTTTTGGAACAACATATGTTGCCATCCAAGCAACGTTACCATGGATGCCCCTGCTTATTTCAGCAAGACAATGCCAAGCTACGTGTTACATCAACGTGGCTTCATAGTAAAAGAGTGCAGGTACTAGACTGGCCTGCCTGTAGTCCAGACCTGTCTCCCATTGAAAATGTGTGGCGCATTATGAAGCCTAAAATAGCACAACGGAGACCCCCGGACTGTTGAACAACTTAAGCTGTACATCAAGCAAGAATTGGAAAGAATTCCACCTGAGAAGCTTCAAAAATGTGTCTCCTCAGTTCCCAAACGTTTACTGAGTGTTGTTAAAAGGAAAGGCCATGTAACACAGTGGTGAACATGCCCTTTCCCAACTACTTTGGCACGTGTTGCAGCCATCAAATTCTAAGTTAATTATTATTTGCAAAAAAAAAAAAAAGTTTATGAGTTTGAACATCAAATATGTTGTTTTTGTAGCATATTCAACTGAATATGGGTTGAAAAGGATTTGCAAATCATTGTATTCCGTTTATATTTACATCTAACACAATTTCCCAACTCATATGGAAACGGGGTTTGTATAGCTGCAGTTTATAGTGCATTTTTTCCCTAAAAATGAGTGGTGGAAGCTTTTATACCGGTGTCAGACCCTGGCTCGTACATGTACGGTTGGACGCTAAAATTCTCCACTGTTGCCACTTCTAACAAAAAGTGTCGGTATTGAAGCATACGGCTAA
The DNA here is from genome assembly GCF_033978685.3 of Nerophis lumbriciformis. NCBI lineage: Eukaryota > Metazoa > Chordata > Actinopteri > Syngnathiformes > Syngnathidae > Nerophis > Nerophis lumbriciformis. The sequence continues at coordinate 33,227,040 of NC_084568.2, read as the reverse complement.
AACTAAAAACATGGTTTAAGCCGAGGACGCATCTGCAGCCAGAAAGTGGCTTGAAGATGGTCTACAAAGCAACATTTGTATGTAGACCTCAAGAAAGTGTTTTGAATGTAGAACCGAATCATAATATGACCACTTTAAGGTAAATTTAGATTCTTGCGAGAACAATTACCAGGCATAAGGGAAGTGTGGTGAAAGCAATGCACTTTTATGATGGAGAAGGTGGTGGAAGGGAGACTGGGCAGCATCGTGTGACCAAGGTGATCCCAATAAATGTCTTCCTTCTATTGGTTTCCGTTGTTAACACACTACACGTTTTACGAGTGTTCAGATTTACAGCTCGGGGGCTAAATGAACTCGCTGAGTGCTTGACCATGTTAGCATGTTTGGACTGCATTAGTGTCATGTCTTCAGGGACCTTGCATATCAGCTGTGTTTGTGATGGTCAAATCCTGGGATTCTGGAGGGAGAACTTGAGTTTTAAAGCCACTTTCGTTACAGCGTCCGTCCTAAATGAAGCCTCTGTACTGAGGGGAAAAGCCTCCTTTTCATCTTTTTTAACCAGACGTATGAGTCAGGATGAAGTGTGCGAGTAATGCGTCCGGGTGGAGGTGTTCTAAACAGTGTTTCCTCACATTCTGACTCACCGAAAATGCAGTCATCAAAAAACAAAAACAGAAATAATATACTGCTTTGAGCGGAAATGGGACAGTGATATATTATATTGTTACTTGCTTATATTATAGTGAATACTTGGGGTATCAAAAAAAAAGATTTGCAGATTAATCACGATTCGTATTTGTAACGATTCTTAATCGATTAAAAAATTACAAAATTGATTTTATTTTAATTATATTGTTGATCAGGGGTGTCAAACGTACGGCTTGAGGGCCGAATCAGGTCCGCGAACTGGTTTAATCCGGCCCGCGGGATGAGTTTGCTAAGTTTAAAAAATTCTTTTTAATAATATAGAAATTGATCAGTTTATCTATTTCATGGAAGAATATAGTTAATAATAGAACAGGCATCCAACGCTATTAAAAAAGTACAGATTTTAAATTGAGAATCGATTCTGAATCAAATCGAATCCCACAGATTCAAAGACGTAGTAAATACTTTAACTTATCAGTCCCTCCAGGATTTTGCAGGGTTTTTTTGTGATTGTTGCTGCTTAAAATCCCTGAATTTGTGGCAGATTTTTTACAGAAAAATGCGATGTCTCGAGGCTTATTTTTTGTCAAAAACATTGAAACCAATTGCAATTTTATCATCTTGTTATCAATGTTTCAAGTGTGCCTTGTGACTCTAACCTCAAAAAGCACCGGACTTGCCGTAATGATGCTTTACTCGTTTTATACCTCACAGATTTAAAAGTAGACACTAGATGGCAGCAAAAGCAAATATCCACAGATTTTTGTCAAATTGTTTTAAATAATCATAAATAATAATAATGAATAATTGCCTGAGTGCAGCTAGGATAGGTTCCAGCAACCACGAGAGGGACAAGCGGTAGAAAGTGGAATGGATGGATAATTATAATTACAGAAATAAACACCACCAAAGGCTTCCTTATAGGGCTTGAAAGTGTGATGTTGAAATGCATTGCATTGTGGGTCTTTCTGGAGTCTGAATCCCTTATAGGTGAATGCAAAACTCTGTGCTTAAGTTTTTTGTCTTTTTTCTTTGAAGTTCATAACATGACGCGAACGTGTGGGATCTTAATTGCGACAATCGTGGTTGTGATCGCTTCAGGAAAAAAAGGATTTGGTGAGATTTTTCTCATTTTTAGCGTGACAGTAAAGTCGAAGGGAGTCGGGTTAGCGAGCTAATAAAGAGACAGCGAACAGCCTGGATATTAGGGTTGTCCAAAAAAAAGAAAAAGATTTTCCGATTAATCCTGATTCCTATTTGTAACGATTCTTTATCAATTTAATTTTTTTTAAATAAATCATATTTTTGATGTAGATGATCTATATCTTCTCTACAGATTTACTTCAGAAACATACTTGGATACTTCTATTGTTGCCTTAATTGTATTGGACTTTATTAAGTTTTATAGTCTTTTAAGTATTATAAAACTAGATCAGAGCAGTTTATATTATAGAAGAATGTAGTTAATTATATAACTGGCATCCAATGTTATCAAAAACAAAGTATAGATTTTGAATCGAGAATCCTTTTACCACCAAGAATCGAATCGAATCGTGTGGTGCCCAAAGATTCCCAGCCCTGCTGGATAGCAGCTGTGGGACGATCAAACATGACTTTTAACGCCATCACCTGGTACATGTTGGTACGTTCACAGCATTTTCACACTGCTAACTTTGAATTAATTATTCTGTTAGCCAAGTTAGCTGCAGGCTACAAACAACATACAGAATTATGGCAATAATGCATGTTGTCCGTTTACTTTTTAATCATGGGCAAGCACAAAAATGAATACCGTATTTTTCGGACTATAAGTCGCAGTTTTTTTCATCGTTTGGCCGGGGGTGCGACTTATACTCAGGAGCGACTTATGTGTGAAATTATTAACACATTACCGTAAAATGTCAAATAATATTATTGATCTCATTCACGTAAGAGACTAGACATATAATCATACTTGCCAACCTTGAGACCTCCGATTTCGGGAGGTGGGGGGTGGGGGCGGGGGCGTGGTCGGGGGTGGGGCGGGGGGCGTGGTTGTGGGCGTGGTTAAGATATATATATATATATAAGAAATACTTGACTTTCAGTGAATTCTAGCTATATATATATATATATATATATATATATATATATATGTATATTTATATATATATATATATATATATATATATACATATATATATATATAAAATAAATACTTGAATTTCAGTGTTCATTTACAAACTACAACTCACAAACACTTTAGAGTTAGGCTCCACCATCAGAATGTGTACTTAAACTTATAAAGATCACATGGATATTATTCAGTGAGTTGATTCACCAAAACTAACCTGTTATACAGGAGGAAAAAGCACACAGGACGTTTCAATTGTTCACAGACTGGTCGCGCTCATCAGAATGACAAGACACTTCCGGTCTGCAGGTGATAGCATTCAATTGGGAAGAAACGCCCTACTGCCCCCTACTGACCAATGTGAATACTGATAAATGTGTAATGACAGCTCCAAAAACGAATTCAAACCACAAAATAAAATAAATAAATCAACACAAAAATGTGACACATTATGGGTGGGTCACATATGCATGTACAGTAGATGGCAGTATTGTCCTGTTTAAAAGTGTCACAACATTGCTGTTTACGGCAGACGAACTGCTTTACGGTAGACACTGTAGTTGTGTGTTGTCAACACGTCACTCAGGTCCGCCTGAATTTCGGGAGTTTTTCGGGAGAAAATTTGTCCCGGGAGGTTTTCGGGAGAGGCGCTGAATTTCGGGAGTCTCCCGGAAAATCCGGGAGGGTTGGCAAGTATGCGTATAATATTTCATGGGATTTAGCGATTAGGAGTGACAGATTGTTTGGTAAATGTATAGCATGTTCTATATGTTATAGTTATTTGAATGACTCTTACCATAATATGTTACGTTAACATACCAGTTGGTTATTTATGCCTCATATAACGTACACTTATTCAGCCTGTTGTTCACTATTCTTTATTTATTTTAAATTGCCTTTCAAATGTCTATTCTTGGTGTTGGCTTTTATCTAGGGCTGCATAGTAAATAGGGCTCCTATATTTATAAACTGCAACATTTACAAACAGCTGAGAAACAATAATCAAAACAATAGGGGTGTAACGGTACGTGTATTTGTATCGAACCGTTTCGGTACAGGGGGTTTCGTTTCGGTGCGGAGGTGTACCGAACAAGTTTCCACACGGACATTTTAAGTAGCGTACTGCACGTTGTGTAAACAATACTCAAAATGCCGGACATTTGAGGCATTTAAGAAACTCCGCCCTGGCAGCTCCGCAAAAGAGGACATGTCCGGTGAAACCGATCGCTGCTAGCACCGGGCTAGGTCCTGACCATATGTTCTCTTTTCACCGGACATGTCATCTTTTGCAGAGTTGTCCGGGCGGTGTTTCTTAACTGCCTCAAATGTCCGGCATTTTGAGTTAGGGTTGCGTGTACGGTATTTTCAATGTACGTTCAGGGTTAAGAAGGGGTTAAAAACAAAACAAATTGTGCGCGCAGCAGCATTGGTGAGAGAGGGGCAGAGACAGAGAGAGGAGAGAGTTGCATGCGTCGTCAGGCTCTGCTTTTTATCGATAGATTTATCAGATTAAATGTTTTACTATCTATAGCAGGGGTGTCAAAAGTGTGCATTTTTGTAACATTTTCCTTGTTTTGTTTGGCAAGTTGAAAGAACATGGTGCCAGTATGCTGGTTTTTTTTCAATGAAATACTGGAAAGAATAGCAGTAGTGTGTCTCTTTTATCCGATTATTAATCGAAGACCGATTAATCGATGATCAAATTAATCGTTAGTTGCAGCCCTAGTTTTATCAAATAAATTTCCCCAAATAATGCAACTTACACTCCAGTGCGACTTA
>NC_084568.2:33162500-33217500 GCF_033978685.3 Nerophis lumbriciformis | reverse complement strand
TCTAGTGCACAGGTGTCAAACTCAAGGCCCACGGGCCAGATCTGGCCCTCTAACCTCATTTTATATGGCCTGGAAATAATATGTTTCAATAAAATACCTTATATTTTATTTTTTTACTTTCTTATTTTCTCACTAAAGGTATTAGTTGTTTTTTTCTAGTTTGACAGGGGGAAAAAAATTGTGTCCAATATTGCAAGAAATATTATATTATCAAACTTTGTTGGTCAAAAACCAAATAAATACTTAAATATCTGCTTAACTTAAGATTTCGAAGCAAGTTATCCATCAAATTGTACACTATAAAAATGACCAATACATTTTAGCGTAAAATTCAGGGAGGTTTTTTTTTACAGCATATTACTGTAAGTTGGGAAAAAAAACGACCAATGTTTGTTTTTTTACAGCAAAATTCTGTCGACTGAGCTGTCAGTTTTTAATTTTTTTTACTGTAAAATTCACGGTTGATGATTTTATGGTACCACATTTTATTATGGTAAAAAAACTGGCATCTGAGTTGCCAAAATAAAATTAAACAGCGGTACTGTATTTCTATTTACAGTAATATGTTTTCACTGCTGGACTCTAGAAAGAGGTTCCGCAGCCTCCAAAGCAGAACCTCCAGGTTCTGTGACAGCTTTTTCCCTCAGGCCGTAAGACTCTTGAACGCATCATAATTAAATTAAATGATCCCCTTAACTCGCTGGAATAAAAAAGACAATATAACATACATCCATAAACGTGGATGCATGTGAAAAAGTGCGATATATTTATCTGTACAGTAATCTATTTATTTATTTATATATATTTATTTATTTTATATATATAACATACATCCATAAACGTGGATGCATGTGAAAAAGTGCAATATATTTATCTGTACAGTAATCTATTTATTTATTTATATATATATATTTATTTTATATATATAACATACATCCATAAACGTGGATGCATGTGAAAAAGTGCAATATATTTATCTGTACAGTAATCTATTTATTTATTTATATATATTTACTTATTTTATATATTATATTATATATATTATTTATATATATTTATTTATTTATATATGCACCTTATTGCTTTTTTATCCTGCACTACCATGAGCTTATGTAACGAAATTTCGTTCTTATCTGTGCTGTAAAGTTCACATTTGAATGACAATAAAAAGGAAGTCTAAGTTTAAGTCTAGTCTAAGTCTAATGTTGTCAAAATAATAATAATTAAAAAAACACCATATATTTTATAGTACAATATTTTACTGGCAACTAAGCTGCCAGTTTTTTTTTCTGTAAAAAACAGTGGTAAATTGTTCAATATTTAGAGGGGTTAGTGCACCTGCCTCACAATACGAAGGTCCTGAGTAGTCCTGAGTTTAAACCCGGGCTCGGGATCTTTCTGTGTAGAGTTTGCATGTCCTCCTCGAGACTGCGTGGGTTCCCTCCGGGTACTCCGGCTTCCTCCCACCTCCAAAGACATGCACCCGGGGATAGGTTGATTGGCAACACTAAATTGGCCCTAGTGTGTGAATGTTGTCTGTCTATCTGTGTTGGCCCTGTGATGAGGTGGCGACTTGTCCAGGGTGTACACCGCCTTCCGCCCGATTGTAGCTGAGATAGGCTCTAACGCCCCCTGCGACCCCGAAGGGAATAAGCGGTAGAAAATGGATGGATTTTAATTCATAGGCAAATTTGTTAATTATTTACTGTTGCAAGCGGCCCTCTAATGGCAGCCATGACTGCGGTGTGGCCCTCAATGAAAACAAGTTTGACACCCCTGGTCTGGTGGGACAGGCCAAAGTTAAGTCGGAGAAAATGCAGTCCTTTATAAATTATTTAACCTCTTAAGGCCCAAGCTGTTTGTTTACATGTTTTTTTTTTATTTCTCTTTGCTATTTGGGCTTATTGGACCCTAAATAGAATAAAAACTAAGAATCATTTTTTGATATGATGTACTTAGTCCATAAGTACACAAACGTGTACTTCATGTCAATCAATCAATCAATCATACTTGCCAACCTTGAGACCTCCAATTTCGGGAGGTGGGGGGTGGGTGCGGGGGGCGTGGTTGGGGCGGGGGCGTGGTTAAGAGGGGAGGAGTATATTTACAGCTAGAATTCACCAAGTCAAGTATTTCATATATATATATATATATATATATATATATATATATATATATATATATATATATATATATATATATATATATCCCCGCGACCCCGAAGGGAATAAGCGGTAGAAAATGGATGGATGGATGGATGGATGGATATATATATATATATATATATATATATATATATATATATATATATATATATATATATATATATATATATATATATATGTATATGTATATGGATATATATATATATATATATATATATATATATATATATATATATATGTGTATATATATATATATATGTATATATATATATGTATATGTATATATATATATATATATATATATATATATATATATATATATATATATATATATATATATATATATATATATATATAAAAATAAATAAAAGAAATACTTGAATTTCAGTGTTCATTTATTTACACATATACACACACATAACTCATCTACTCATTGTTGAGTTAAGGGTTGAATCGTCCATCCTTGTTCTATTCTCTGTCACTATTTTTCTAACCATGCTGAACACCCTCTCTGATTATGCATTGCTGTGTGGCACGCACAAAAGTGCTTTCATCAAATGCACTAGATGGCAGTATTGTCCTGTTTAAGAGTGTCACAACATTGCTGTTTACGGCAGACGGACTGCTTTACTGTCAACGTTCTTTATATTGTGGGAAAGCGGACTCAGGTCCGCATGGAGTTGGCGCTCCAGCTGAATTTTGGGAGATTTTCGGGAGAAAATTTGTCCCGGGAGGTTTTCGGGAGAGGCGCTGAATTTCGGGAGTCTCCCGGAAAATCCGGGAGGGTTGGCAAGTATGCAATCAATCAATCAATGTTTATTTATATAGCCCTAAATCACAAGTGAATCAAACGACATCCTCGGTTCAGAGCCCACATAAGGGCAAGGAAAAACTCACCCCAGTGGGATGTCTATGTGAATGACTATGAGAAACCTTGGAGAGGACCGCATATGTGGGTAACCGCCCCCCACCCCCTCTAGGGGAGACCGAATGCAATGGATGTCGAGTGGGTCTGACATAATATTGTGTGTAGTGACATGCTAATTCTTATTTTTACACTTTTTTTTCCTAATTCCATTGTATGTTATACTCTTCTGACACCACCAGATGGCAGTATAAGTGTCCACATAAGCGGCCATAAGACCCCAATTCAGTAGTGTACACAATTTTGGAAATAAGAGCTAAAAGGTGCTGTCCACGCATGTGGCCACTAAGCCTTTAGAGGTTTAATGTTTCGGTGGTTGGGGACCACTGACGTAAATTACCGTAATAACTCGTATAACACCCAAAAGCGCAGATTTTAACCATTTAAATATTTTCAAAATAGTCCAAGACATACGGTAATTTAAAAACAGCACTGCACATCATGATGGCGGCTTTGATGTTAAAGGTCTAAAAAAAATCCAGCGTGCCGGATAAGATGTGGTCGTATTTTGCTCAGGTCTGGGTTCGAATGTTACCTGCACGATGAGGTTGGGAGGCGGGATGTTGCCAGGGAGAGAGCTGAAGTTGACTCCGCCGTCCTGATGGGCTGTGAGTTTGGGGTCGTCGTCGTCATCCAGGGATATCCGGGACAAGGTGCCTGTGATGGTGGCCGGGTTACACGTGTTCACCTCCTTGAAAATGACTGGAGGGGCATGGTGAAAGGATCAGGGGGGGAGTGGGTGTACACAAGTATTACAAGGAGGTGGAAGGACGTGGTAGCTAGTTCAGAACAGTCAGGTTGTGCAATACGTGACTTTTAAGATGGAAATCAGCATTCGGCTACGCTCAATAACAGATTTAATGGCCACATGTTACATAATAGTCTTGCACTAATTGAGACAAGTCTGACATGGTGACCTTAAGTCTTACAGTCCAGCTCCAAATTGGCTGACAGTGTTTTAACAGGTCAGAGAAAGTGCAAAAAAAAAAAAAAAACATTTTGTAGAACAAATGAAACCAAATTGAGCCTTTCTTAGCACATTTTAGCAGGGCCCTCCCTGGATACATTGGGGCCCTAAACAGACTTTAATCTGGACGCACCGTCCATTACAAAATGTATTTATTTATTTATGTGAAATGATTTTTATACTTTTAGAATTAAACTTTTGATGCATGTTTGTCACTTAAATACATGGGAAATTAAAGGCCTACTGAAATGCGATTTTCTTATTTAAACGGGGATAGCAGGTCCATTCTATGTGTCATACTTGATCATTTCGCGATATTGCCATATTTTTGCTGAAAGGATTTAGTAGAGAACATCGACGATAAAGTTTGCAGCTTTTGGTCGCTGATAAAAAAAAAGCCTTGCCTGTACCGGAAGTAGCGTGACGTCACAAGTTGAAAGTCTCCTCACATTTCCCCATTGTTTACACCAGCAGCGAGAGCGATTGGGACCGAGAAAGCGACGATTACCCCATTAATTTGAGCCAGGATGAAAGATTTGTGGATGAGGAACGTGAGAGTGAAGGACTAGAGTGCAGTGCAGGACGCATCTTTTTTCGTTCTGACCGTAACTTAGGTACAAGGGCTCATTGGATTCCACACTCTCTCCTTTTTCTATTGTGGATCACGGATTTGTATTTTAAACCACCTCGGATACTATATCCTCTTGAAAATGAGAGTCGAGAACGCGAAATGGACATTCACAGTGACTTTTATCTCCACGACAATACATCGGTGAAGCACTTTAGCTACGGAGCTAACTTGATAGCATCGGGCTTAACTGCAGATAGAAACAAAAGAACCCCTGACTGGAAGGATAGACAGAAAATCAACAATACTATTAAACCATGGACCTGTAACTACACGGTTAATGCTTTCCAGCCTGGCGAAGCTTAACAATGCTGTTGCTAACGACGCCATTGAATCTAACTTAGCTACGGACCTCGACAGAGCTATGATAAAAACATTAGCTCTCCACCTACGCCAACCCTCATGTGCTCATCAACACCGAAGCTCACCTGCGTTCCAGCGATCGACGAAGGACTTCACCCGATCATCGATGCGGTCGGCGGCTAGCGTCGGATAGCGCGTCTGCTATCCAAGTCAAAGTCCTCCTGGTTGTGTTGCTGTAGCCAGACGCTAATACACCGATCGCACCTACAGCTTTCTTCTTTGCAGTCTCCATTGTTCATTAAACAAATTGCAAAAGATTCACCAACACAGATGTCCAGAATACTGTGGAATTTTGCGATGAAAACTGAGCTTTTTGTATTGGATACAATGGCGCCCCAATACTCCCGTTTCAACCATCGACGTCACGCGCATACGTCATCATACCTAGACGTTTTCAACCGGAAGTTTCGCAGGAAATTAAAAAACTAGCCGTATTGGCATGTGTTGCAATGTTAAGATTTCATCATTGATATATAAACTATCAGACTGCGTGGTCGGTAGTAGTGGGTTTCAGTAGGCCTTTAATTGTTCAATCATTATTTTTTTGTGTGCAAAATACCAACATAATTAAAACTAATCCTCCTGTATAATTTTGATTAATCCCAGCAAATAACATGTGCATAACTTAAGTCAATTAAAAAAAAAAAAGACTCCAATTTTTAGACAAAAAAATAAATTTACTCTCAGAATGGCATACATCAGTGTTTCGCAATTATTTTGTCCGTTTATGTAAATAATCTCTTTGATAATGTGTCGGATGCTGCGTTCCATTTTTATGCAGATGACGCGATCATATATTGTTCATCTCCCGCTGTTGTGCGAGCCTTTGAGCTCCCGCAGTCAGCTTTTGATGTTGTTCAGTCCCAGATGACTCAACTTAGACTAGTGCTTAATGCAAAGAAACCTAGAGTGATATGGCAAACATTTGACATTGAACATCCCAAATATATTCCTTTAAAAACAGCTGTTGTTATGGAAACAGGGAAAAGAGGTGGCGTACAATCTTTCGCCAGAGCGTGGGTGACACTGTAAGAGGTTACAGGTCGACACGTTTCTCCTCAATTGAGCCAAATTGAATCCTGTCTGTTTAATTCTTTGCTTCTTGTCTTGTTTAATATATGTCATCAGTGTTTGAACATGACAGCATTAAAGGGGAACATTATCACCAGACCTATGTAAGCGTCAACATGTTGCAGAAAAAAGACCATATATTTTTTTAACCGATTTCCGAACTCTAAATGGGTGAATTTTGGCGAATTAAACGCCTTTCTAATATTCGCTCTTGGAGCGATGACGTCACAACGTGGCGTCGCATCGGGAAGCAATCCGCCATTTTCTCAAACACCGAGTCAAATCAGCTCTGTTATTTTCCGTTTTTTCGACTGTTTTCCGTACCTTGGAGACATCATGCCTCGTCGGTGTGTTGTCGGAGGGTGTAACAACACGAACAGGGACGGATTCAAGTTGCACCAGTGGCCCAAAGATGCGAAAGTGGCAAGAAATTGGACGTTTGTTCCGCACACTTTACCGACGAAAGCTAAGCTACGACAGAGATGGCAAGAATGTGTGGATATCCTGCGACACTCAAAGCAGATGCATTTCCGACGATAAAGTCAAAGAAATCTGCCGCCAGACCCCCATTGAATCTGCCGGAGTGTGTGAGCAATTCAGGGACAAAGGGCCTCGGTAGCACGGCAAGCAATGGCGGCAGTTTGTTCCCGCAGACGAGCGAGCTAAACCCCCCTGGATGTCTTGGCTCACACCGTCAAGAGAAGAATATCGACCCGAGCTTCCCTGGCCTGCTGACATGAGGGTATGTCTACAGAATATATTAATTGATGAAAATTGGGCTGTCTGCACTCTCAAAGTGCATGTTGTTGCCAAATGTATTTCATATGCTGTAAACCTAGTTCATAGTTGTTAGTTTCCTTTAATGCCAAACAAACACATACCAATCGTTGGTTAGAAGGCGATCGCCGAATTCGTCCTCGCTTTCTCCCGTGTCGCTGGCTGTCGTGTCGTTTTCGTCGGTTTCGCTTGCATACGGTTCAAACCGATATGGCTCAATAGCTTCAGTTTGTTCTTCAATTTCGTTTTCGCTACCTGCCTCCACACTACAACCATCCGTTTCAATACATGCGTAATCTGTTGAATCGTTTAAGCCGCTGAAATCCGAGTCTGAATCCGAGCTAATGTCGCTATAGCTTGCTGTTCTTTCCGCCATGTTTGTTTGTGTTGGCTTCACTATGTGACATCACAGGAAAATGGACGGGTGTATATAACGATGGTTAAAATCAGGCACTTTGAAGCTTTTTTTAGGGATATTGCGTGATGGGTAAAATTTTGAAAAAAACTTCGAAAAATATAATAAGCCACTGGGAACTGATTTTTAATGGTTTTAACAATTCTGAAATTGTGATAATGTTCCCCTTTAACATCGTTTTTTAGTCTGCAAAGATGTTTTAACACCTTATATAAAAGTATCTGTGTTGGTGTGGACATGGTCCATGCATACCAACAATGACATATTGGGCCTAATTCGACCCTGAGAACAAGTTAGGGTTACTCAAAGTAGAACACTGAAGAGCAGGCAGGGTTAGTTGAAAGAGTGAAACTTACATGGATGTCCTCTCTCTGCATGGATGGAGGAGGAGGAGGAGGAAGGGGGAAAAGTGACGGTGTTAATGTTTCAAATGTACAATTGCATACATCCAAAAACATCCAGGCACGCACACACGACCGACCGGAGCCAGTTCTGCATACAGAGGAGTGTTATCATCATGCACCATTAAACATCTCATCAGAGTGCACATAAAAGGTGCGGAATGAGCGTGATTGATATGTCGTTTGTTCACAGTGGCTTTTCCGCGTGTAATCTGTCATTTCATCACCGAGCACGGCGAGCTGGAGGCGGCTACACGTTCGTTCGTCGGCGATGCTAATTGTGCTGAAGCAAAAAAAAAAACGAGGACAACTCACCTGTTTGGCACGCCAGGTCCACGTCCTTCTCAAAGTCGGTCTGAGGAAGGGGAGGCGGGGAGGCGGGGAAAGGGGGAGAGAGAGTGAGAGAGTACAATATGTGCAGTGAGATTGGTAGCAGCAGCTCGTGGAAGATGGGCGATGAGGATCTCAAGCGGTCCCATATTGAAGGGGAGATGATTTGTTGCCATGGTGACTCGACTGTATAATTACTTTGGAGATGGGCAAAATGAACAAGATCTTTTGTTTAATTCAGACAAATCCTTCTTCATATATGTATGTTGTCAGGATATCTGCCAGTAGCAATCATGGTGGTCTGCAGTTACCTTGCTGGTTCTATTGTCACTACTGGAAATACTTTCTGAGATACTATAATGTCTCACTAAAGTACAGTGAGCACACCCATCAAATTTCAACAACCATTTTCATTCATGTACATAATAGTACATACACAGTACAGGCCAAAAGTTTGGACTCACCTTCTCATTCAATGTGTTTTCTTTATTTTCATGACTATTTACATCAAGGGTAGGGAACCTATGGCTCTAGAGCCAGATGTGGCTCTTTTGAGGACTGCATCTGGCTCTCAGATAAATCTTGGCTGACATTACTTAACAGGATAAGTACTGAATAATTCCGCTGGTAATCACAGTGTTAAAAAAAATAAAACATTATCATGCATTTTAATCCATTCATCCGTTTTCTACCGCACATGTTCAAGAAGGACTCCTGAGGCAGCGGACAGGTACCGATAGGCCAAGCAGTGTGCGGCTTCAGCGGTCGCAGAGGCAAAAACTCGGACATGGGAGGAGTTCGAAGAGGCCATGGAAAGCGACTTCCGGACGGCTTCGAAGCAATTCTGGACCACCATCCGCCGCCTCAGGAAGGGGAAGCAGTGCACTATCAACACCGTGTATGGTGAGGATGGTGTTCTGCTGACCTCGACTGCGGATGTTGTGGATCGGTGGAGGGAATACTTCGAAGACCTCCTCAATCCCACCAACACGTCTTCCTATGAGGAAGCAGTGCCTGGGGAGTCTGTGGTGGGCTCTCCGATTTCTGGGGCTGAGGTTGCTGAGGTAGTTAAAAAGCTCCTCGGTGGCAAGGCCCCGGGGGTGGATGAGATCCGCCCGGAGTTCTTTAAGGCTCTGGATGCTGTGGGGCTGTCTTGGTTGACAAGACTCTGCAGCATCGCAAGGACATCGGGGGCGGTACCTCTGGATTGGCAGACCGGGGTGGTGGTTCCTCTCTTTAAGAAGGGGAACCGGAGGGTGTGTTCTAGCTATCGTGGGATCACACTCCTCAGCCTTCCCGGTAAGGTCTATTCAGGTGTACTGGAGAGGAGGCTACGCCGGATAGTCGAACCTCGGATTCAGGAGGAACAGTGTGGTTTTCGTCCTGGTCGTGGAACTGTGGACCAGCTCTATACTCTCGGCAGGGTCCTTGAGGGTGCATGGGAGTTTGCCCAACCAGTCTACATGTGCTTTGTGGACTTGGAGAAGGCATTCGACCGTGTCCCTCGGGAAGTCCTGTGGGGAGTGCTCAGGGAGTATGGGGTATCGGACTGTCTGATTGTGGCAGTCCGCTCCCTGTATGCTCAGTGCCAGAACTTGGTCCGCATTGCCGGCAGTAAGTCGGACACGTTTCCAGTGAGGGTTGGACTCCGCCAAGGCTGCCCTTTGTCACCGATTCTGTTCATAACTTTTATGGACAGAATTTCTAGGCGCAGTCAAGGCGTTGAGGGGATCTGGTTTGGTGGCTGCAGGATTAGGTCACTGCTATTTGCAGATGATGTGGTCCTGATGGCTTCATCTGGCCAGGATCTTCAGCTCTCGCTGGATCGGTTCGCAGCCGAGTGTGAAGCGACTGGGATGAGAATCAGCACCTCCAAGTCCGAGTCCATGGTTCTCGCCCGGAAAAGGGTGGAGTGCCATCTCCGGGTTGGGGAGGAGATCTTGCCCCAAGTGGAGGAGTTCAAGTACCTCGGAGTCTTGTTCACGAGTGAGGGAAGAGTGGATCGTGAGATCGATAGGCGGATCGGTGCGGCGTCTTCAGTAATGCGGACGCTGTATCGATCCGTTGTGGTGAAGAAGGAGCTGAGCCGGAAGGCAAAGCTCTCAATTTACCGGTCGATCTATGTTCCCATCCTCACCTATGGTCATGAGCTTTGGGTTATGACCGAAAGGACAAGATCACGGGTACAAGCGGCCGAAATGAGTTTCCTCCGCCGGGTGGCGGGGCTCTCCCTTAGAGATAGGGTGAGAAGCTCTGTCATCCGGGAGGAGCTCAAAGTAAAGCCGCTGCTCCTCCACATGGAGAGGAGCCAGATGAGGTGGTTCGGGCATCTGGTCAGGATGCCACCCGTACGCCTCCCTAGGGAGGTGTTTAGGGCACGTCCGACCGGTAGGAGGCCGCGGGGAAGACCCAGGACACGTTGGGAAGACTATGTCTCCCGGCTGGCCTGGGAACGCCTCGGGGTGCCACAGGAAGAGCTGGACGAAGTGGCTGGGGAGAGGGAAGTCTGGGCTTCCCTGCTTAGGCTGCTGCCCCCGCGACCCGACCTCGGATAAGCGGAAGAAGATGGATGGATGGATGGATGTTCAAGAAGTCACATTAATGGTAAGAAGTATTTTATTTATTATTGGTTAGCTTCAGAATAACAATGTTATTAAAAATAATGAGAGACTTATTATACTCTAAAAATGTTGGTCTTACTTAAAAATGCACGCATTTAGTTGTATTCAGTGTTAAAACAAATATTATATGGCTCTCACGTAAATACATTTTAAAATATTTGGCTTTCATGGCTCTCTAAGCCAAAAAGGTTCCCGACCCCTGATTTACATTGTAGATTGTCACTGAAGGCATCAAAACTATGAATGACACATGTGGAGTTATGTACTTAACAAAAAAAGGTGAAATAACTGAAAACATGTTTTATATTCTTCAAAAAAGCCACCCTTTGCTCTGATTACTTTTTCTCTCGGCATTCTTTCGATGAGCTTCTAAAACCTGAAATGGTTTTCACTTCACAGGTGTGCTTGAAGCTCATCGAGAGAATGCCAAGAGTGTGCAAAGCAGTAATCGGAGCCAAGGCTGGCTATTTTGAAGAAACTAGAATATAAAACATGTTTTCAGTTATTTCACCTTTTTTTGGTTGAGTACATAACTTGACCACTTGAGAACATGGTTGCTGAAAGGGGTGCACTCACACTCGCACAGAAACTGGCACTCACAAAGACTCCAACACAACAGTCCTCAACAATATCTACTGCAAACATACCAAAGAAACTAAAAGACAAAGAACTAACCTAGCGAGGAAAAGAGAGAAAGGTGCAATGTGTAATCCAGACCTACAATCAGTGTGACGTGTCAACACTTTTCACGCATTGCAAATGAGTGTGTTTTGTTCTGGTTGCTGGGCGGCATGAGGAGTGAGAAGTGCGTCCGGTCCCCTAAATAGGAGGGGAGCATCAGGTCGCCAAGCGCAGCAGAAAAGCCAGGAGGCGGAGGACACGACGGCCTGAGTGCATCTGTGTGTTTGAATTATATTTATATAGCGCTTTTTCTCTAGTGACTCAAAGTGCTTTACATAGTGAAACCCAATATCTAAGTTACATTTAAACCAGTGTGGGTGGCACTGGGAGCAGGTGGGTAAAGTGTCTTGCCCAAGGACACAACGACAGAGACTAGGATGGCGGAACCGGGGATCGAACCTGGAACCCTCAAGTTGCTGGCACGGCCACTCTACCAACCGAGCTATACCGCCCCAACTCACAACTCACATCAAATCTATTTATTTTTAAACATGTTCTATTTTGGATCAGGGCCATAGCTTTAATGTGGATCAATATATTGTAGCGTCCCGGAAGAGTTAGTGCTGCAAGGGGTTCTGGGTATTTGTTCTGTTGTGTTACGGTGCGGATGTTCTCCCGAAATGTGTTTGTCATTTTTGTTTGGTGTGGGTTCACAGTGTGGCGCATATTTGTAACAGTGTTAAAGTTGTTTATACGGCCAACCTCAGTGTGACCTGTATGGCTGTTGACCAAGTATGAGTTGCATTCAATTGTGTGTGTGAAAAGCCGCAGATATTATGTGATTGGGCCGGCACGCAAAGGCAGTGCCTTTAAGGTTTATTGGCGCTCTGTACTTCTCCTACGTCCGTGTACACAGCGACATTTTAAAAAGTCATTAATTTTACTTTTTGAAACCAATACCGATAATTTCCGATATCACATTTTAAAGCATTTACTGCCGATATTATCGGACATCTCTAACTACAACAGAAATAAATCTCTCAAAAAACATCATTTTGATACAGATTTAGTATTGGATTGCATTAAAGTGTGCAGTTTTGTATGCATGCTAGTGAATGTTTGATGTGTAGCAGAGGTTCTTCACCTTTTTGTCCTGGGGTCCTAACATCAACACCGAATGGCTAATCTGGCTCTTGATTGTAATCAATTATTATATCTATCCTACTTACAACCAACAACCTTGTGAAATTATGTGTAACCATGTATTAATCCCAAAAAATATTATTTACCGTACAAAGCGCTACTTTTTTCCTCCGCTTTAAAGCCTGCGGCTTACAAAATGGTGCGGCTAATTCATGGATTTTTCTTCATTAACGGCCATAATGTTTAGTACCGTATTTTCTGGACCATAGGGTGCACCGGATTATAAGGCGCACTGCTGATGAATGATCTATTTTTAATCTTTTTTCATATATTAGGCGCACAGGATTATAGGGCGCATTAAAGGAGTCATCTTGGTATATATTTTTTCTAAATGGAAACCACTTCCTTGTGGTCTACATAACATGTAACGGTGGTTCTTAGGTCAAAAAAAGCATGGATTATGTTTTACAGATCATCTTCAAGCTGCTTCCAGATGCGCCGTCAAAGTCGTACTAAAACATTTTGATAGATTTTTGAGCGCTATGTGCTATATTTTCAATGGAAAATTTTAAATGTTGGTGTTGTTTACTTGAAACTCATCATAGCTACACTTATCTCTTCTGTTTGACTGCCATCTACTGGTCACACTTATTACACCGTGTACCAAATGAAATAGTTTTGAGGTGGGTAAGCTCAACCAAACATATTCCTTACATTAGGCACACCGGGTTATAAGGCGCACTGTCGGGTTTTGAGAAAAAAACAAAACGATTTTAAGTGCGCCTTATAGTCCGGAAAATACGGTATTCAATAGTTTTCATCAAACACAAGCAGAGACACTGGAAAGGTGTGTTATTGTTTGTATTATGACGCCATCTTTTGGACGAGTTTGTTCACTGCGCTGCGGACAGGCTAACCTCCTCCAACCTTCGAGGACAAAGCTACGAACAATGGGAGACCGGGCTTTCTGCTCCGCCGCTCCCAGTCTGTGGAACGCTCTCCCTGTCCACCTGAGGGCACCACAGACTGTGGATGCTTTTAAAAAAGGCTTAAAAACCCTTCTTTTTAAAAAAAGCCTTTTTTTTAAAAAGATATATGCATACTAGTTCTAGCTATTTGGCTGTTGTAGTTTTTATTTTTATTTATTTTTTATTATCTTTTTATTTAAAATTTTTTAATACACTGTAGCCCTTTGAGGTTGTTTACTCAATGTAAAGTGCTTTTTACAAATAAAATCTATTATTATTATCATTATTACTACTGCAGGTGTTGCGGGTTGAAAATGTAATTCCTGTTTTAATGCCTTGAACCGGAAGTATAACTGTCCATAGCGTTTCTACGTATGGATTCTTCATTCATCACTCCAAGCAACGTTTGTAAGTTTTACAATATAGCTAACACAATTTTAATTAACAAACCGTCCCACGTGTGATGTCTGTAGGAGGGTTTTCATGCATATTTGTACGTGCTATCGTAATTCAATGAAGCTAGCGTCATTAGAATGAGCTAATATGCTAACATGTTTACGAGTGTCCGTGTTAGCTTACAATGGCATTTTTTGGTATTGTTCCAGTTTCACAAATTTCTCAGAAAATTCACTAAAACGTCACCGTGGAGTCACTGAGTCTGATTGGAGAGCTAGCTTCCACAGCTAGTGGGTCCATGAGGATGACTTCTGTTTTGTTTGATTTTTTCCCGTTTTACTGCCATGTTACAGACAACATTTGGAAACAATTAAGGTATGTAAATAAAAATATACAAAATATTTGTGTGTAAATAACTCATTTCACAACGTATATATCTGTAGTTTATAATCCAGTGCGGCTAATATATGGAAAACATTGTTTTTTCTCCTAAAGTTTAGTGGGTTTATATATCGGTGCGCTCAATAATCCGGAAAATAGGGTCCTTCGAGCCGGATTCCAACACGTCTGACGATTCCAGCCGGGTGAGTAAAATTAGAAGACCATGGCACTCACATCTCCCATTGAGGAGCTGCTTTTTCTTCACCAGGGCTGGGATCTGACGACTGACGGTAAACCGAGGACAAGAGGAAGGAACGCAGATTTCAGTGAGTACGTTTTGAATTACAAAGGAAAAATAGCATGTGACTGAGGGTTACGACACATAGAAGAAAAAAAAGCGTGTAAGTAAGGGTTACGACGCATAGAAAAGGCATGTAACTAAGGGTTACGACGCATAGACAAACCCTGTGAATCCTAGGCTCTAACAGGTAAAAAGGTCTAAGAATCAGAAGGACGGCGGAGTCCACAAAGAATGAATCTTCCGTAAAATTCAACATTGAAAATAAGCCAAATCAAGGACCGCGGAGTCCACGTAAAAAACTAAAATTCTAAAACAGAAGAGGCCACAGAAGGACGGCGGAGTCCACAAAAACTGAAACTTCCGTAAAACGAGTGTGAAAGATGTTAAGTGGGCTTATATATCGGTGCGCTCAATAATCCGGAAAATAGGGTCCTTCGAGCCGGATTCCAACACGTCTGACGATTCCAGCCGGGTGAGTAAAATCAGAAGACCATGGCACCCACATCTCCCATTGAGGAGCTGCTTTTTCTTCACCCGGGCTGGGATCTGACGACTGACGGGAAACCGAGGACAAGAGGAAGGAACGCAGGTTTCAGTGAGTACGTTTTGAATTACAAAGGAAAAATAGCATGTGACTGAGCGTTACGACACATAGAAGAAAAAAAAAAGCGTGTAACTAAGGGTTACGACGCATAGAAAAGGCATGTAACTAAGGGTTACGACGCATAGAAAAAGCGTGTGACTAAGGGTTACGACGCATAGACAAACCCTGTGAATCCTAGGCTCTAACAGGTAAAAAGGCCTAAGAATCAGAAGGACGGCGGAGTCCACAAAGAATGAAACTTCCGTAAAATTCAACATTGAAAATAAGCCAAATTAAGGACCGCGGAGTCCACGTAAAAACCGAAAATTCTAAAACAGAAGAGGCCACAGAAGGACGGCGGAGTCCACAAAAACTGAAACTTCCGTAAAACAAGTGTGAAATGTGTTTAGATAGATAGTACTTTATTGATTCCTTCAGGAGAGTTTCCTCAGGAAAATAAAAATTCCAGCAGCAGTGTACAGAATTGAGATCAAATTTAAAAAGTAAAAAGTAAATAACGGGGGTATAAATGGAAACAAAATAGAAAAATATTACAATAGAATAAAAATAAAAAGCAACAATGAGAATAAAAATATAACAGTAAAATAAGAATATAACAGGAGTGACGTTTTGTGGGCTTATATATCGGTGCGCTCAATAATCCGGAAAATACGGTATTTAAGACATAAGACTGATTAGAAAATTAAGCATTCATAAAATATGCTGCATAAGAAGGGTGTCATAAATAACCGATGAATAGCAAATAATAAAGGCTACAATAAATAAACTAAATATATTAATAATTATGCTTTTTATTCACTAAACGGTTAATAAAATTAAAGTGCAGATGAAAACACGAGTCATCATTTTTGCACTCAAGGAACTTCTCCATGACTTTAGCTCCAGATTTCTTCTGTTTTGATGTTGTCATTACTGCCACGAGTGGTGGAAAAGTGTACTACAACCGAGTACCGCTGCGACCCAAGTATGGTTAAGAAACACTGCTATAAAGCACTCTTGAGTGTAGTTGTTACAAATTGCACCTTCTCCCTCTCCTTCCACTGACTCTTTTCCCGTGGCGACATACTGCGTGGCTGCCGACGTGGTTGTGATCGTGGGTATTGTTGGGGGCGGGGCTCTGCTCGTGCGCGTATCCGAGAACGTGGCGGTGGTCGAGGCTGTGGGGCAGACTGTGGCAACGGGCCTGCTCCTGGCACGCCCCCGGCGGCAGCACCGGCGGGCCGCTGCCGTAACGCAAGGAGCCGCAGCGCTGGCTTGGGTAGCCGGCGTTCGGGTACTTCTGATGGTGGCGAGGGAGAGCACGGAGCTTTAATAAGAGATTAACGAATCACGTAATGCTCCTAAAAGCGGCACTTTAACAAGACGGCGTGCGGGGACAATTCTCCTGTAAATTTCAAGGGATTATTGTAATGAGATACCCTGTGAACATCTCGATAATATCCTTTACTTTCCATTTAAAGCAGGGAAAGGAATAGTTTCATTATCCACCTCCCTTGGAAGACATGCGTTGCCATGGTAACCAGTCAACAGTGGGAGCAGCGTGTCGATAACAAGTCCAGAAATTAAATGAAGACAGTTAGGGCCTGCTCTAATAAGCTCTTAAGCGCTAAATAGGAGGGCTGTGAATCTTGGGGCACCGCACGATTCCATTCTTAGGGGTAACCATTTGATTCAGAATCAATTCTCCATTCAAAATCCATCCATCCATCCATTTTTCTACCGAAATCTATACTGTTTTAATAACATTGAGTGCCATTTTTATGACTGACCTTTTTTATGACCTACTCAGTGGCCTAGTGGTTAGAATGTCCTCCCTGAGATCGGTAGGTTGTGAGTTCTGTCGGAGGCAGATATTTACATATATCCGAATTTAAGTGTTACTTCTTTTATTTCATAGTCCTATTTGAAAACAGCTTGTGTTTTTCCATTTGTTCTCTTTCTGTTTGTCTGCAAGTAAACTGTGTGTGTTAACCTTGAAGCTTTGGAATGTTAGAAAGAGCGATAATGGGCATTTGTTTTGGCTAGAGAGACATGACTGCCAGGGACTTAAGAGGGGAGAGGGTTTGGTCAAGGGGGGGCAAACCATCTTGGCGACGCGATAGAATGTTCTATGCTGGACTGGTCTGAATGTATATGCAAAGCTTTGCAAATATATTACAAAATACCTATTCTGTCTCTGGTGGTTTTTCAACTCAGCTTTAAGTGTCGTAAAGAGCTTGGGAGCGACTTGTGACTTGAATTCCCTGGGAGGAACAACTGGTCCAAAACGCAACAATTTGGGGGCTGGTCCGGCTAGCTCAGTCGGTAGAGCATGAGACTCTTAATCTCAGGGTCGTGGGTTCGAGCCCCACGTTGGGAGCCAGAAGGGGGAGGAGGTGAGGGTGGATTCAGACTCTTGGATTCAGACTCTGTACAACAGTTCAAACCCCGGCCGAGTCATACCAAAGACTATAAAAATGGGACCCATTACCTCCCTGCTTGGCACTCAGCATCAAGGGTTGGAATTGGGGGTTAAATCACCAAAAATGATTCCCGGGCGCGGCCACCGCTGCTGCCCACTGCTCCCCTCACCTCCCAGGGGGTGAACAAGGGGATGGGTCAAATGCAGAGGACACATTTCACCACACCTACAGTGTGTGTGACAATCATTGGTACTTTAACTCTAACTACTACATTCCTCCGTAAAATAGATAAACAGCTCCGATCATCGTATTTTTTACTTTAAAAGAAAACTGTTTTTGTTTGATAAAATTCTACCAAAATGTTTAATAAAGTCAAATAAGGCAAGAGAAGTATCTCAGAGTGGCTGGACGGGACAGATAAGACAAAAAAAAAGTTTTAGATTTTTTGGAATCGATTAAGAGTCGTTACAAATAAGAATCGCGATTAATCTGAAAATGGTTGTGTTTTTTTTTTACACTCCTACTAAATATTGTGTGCACTCTAACATTTAAGTGCAAAAGTGGTGCAGACCGCCCTTTTTAAATGAGGTTTTTGCACAGTCTTTTCTGGTTGTCGCCTCCACATTCATGGCATGCCACGCTCCAAATTGTGCTGTTTTGTTGTGTTGCCGAACATGCAGCACACAAATACAGCCTGCGCCTCCTTTTCCGGGCTACGTATATCGAAGCGGGATCTCTACAAGAGGGCTTATATTTAGCACGGCAAAGGTGCGCTCTGAGAGGTGCCGGTCTTGCCATCATACGAGAAAAATAATGTTTTTGAAGTGAATTAATAAACTCATATTATGTTTTGCATGTGGTGAATGTTTATATTCATCTTGGAGAAAGCAAACCACCAAGTTTAAGTAAACAGTGGTATTTCAGTTTGAGCATATAATAAGATAAGGCCCCTTAGTTTGATATTCGCAGGTAGATTGGATCACTTCTCGTAGGAAAGAGGCCCTAATTGGGACTTTGGAATGCAAAAGTGATAGCCCTATCCTTGAGAAGAGAATATGTATATATTTATATATTATTAGTTATAACATTTCAGCTTTTTGTCTTTACATACCGATTTATTTGCTTTCTTTTTACATTTTGACTATTGTTTTTACCCATGTAGGAATAGGAATACAAATAAAATAATAAAAATAATAAGATTGTTTAACTGCTTAACTGTACAAAAACATCAATGTTCAGTTACACATTTAAAAGTGTTTGTCGTGGTTGTTAAAATTGTTCTAATTAATTCAATAGTATTATTAATTTTTTTAATTAACTAACTAAACTTTGTTTATATTTAGGTATATTTTATTTTTTATTTTGAGAGCTAATACTTTAGATCAGAGGTGTCTAAACGTTTTCCAACATACTAAAAAGTCGAGAGAGGGGGGCCTTTCTGATATAAAAAAAAAATGCTAAAAACAGATATTATATATATATATATTTTTTATTTTTTTTTTTATTTTTTTAATTTATTTATTTTTTATTCATTTAAAGAAAAAACTGTGTTATAGGTGACTAAGTATTTTGTTATTATTAGTTTAAAAAATGCAGTTTTTTCTCATTACATTCCAATTTTTTTCTCTTTTTTTCTTACATTTTTACTGTTTTTTTTAAACATATATGTTATTATTACACAACTTTAAAAAAAATTTGCAGACTGATATTGCCGATCGTCAATATCAGCCTTATTTTACTTGGTATCGGATTGGAAATCAATTCAGTGGTATCGCACATCACTAATATCTGTTGACCTAACTTGGGCAAAATACGACACTTCAGTCTCAAATTCTAAACGTCTTGTTTGGAGCAAATTTGGAAAGTTTGTTTTTTGAAAATATTTCCGCCATGTCTCTATGGTTAAATTTTGAATTTTCAGGTACCAACAGGTAAGAAAAGTTGCATAAAACACAACCATTTGTGCGTAACTGTGCCAAATTGTGCCACGTACAATCTAAACATGCTACATATAGACGCAAAACAGCGGCCGCAGAACAGTTCCTGTCTTGATAAATGACATTGCCAGTTGGTGTCTGCTCCTTCAAATAATCAGCATATATTCTGCATTTATACATAAAAACAGACACGCTGAATGAATTGCGCTCTCTATTTTGCGCATTCGTAGTAGATCAGCTTTGCGTGTGCTAACAAGTTTGCACATGTTTTAATAGATGCAAACATTTAGTAAATCAGTCTGTAAATGCTCCTCAAGGTGACCGAAGGAAACGCTGAAAAAGAACTCGCCCCTGCAAAGATTCATCTAGATAACCCGTGATGGCGTTCAGCAACTTCTAATCATCACTGCAAACGGATTTGAGGAAGAAATTAAGTCTCCTGAAATTGGCCAAGCAGTATAAATGATGTATCACACAGAAAGCAATAATAAAAAATGCTGATTTGTCTTTTTATTTTTTTGGGGGGGTGAGTTTTGCAGGTATTCACGCAGCTTTATCTGAAAACTTGTCAATGCCATAATGGAACATGTCCAACAATTGTATTTTGCACACTTCTCCCGCTGGCAACTTTTTATGCAAAGCGATGCGACACTTTGGAAAGTCATTGTCATGCACTGAACTGTGGCGGTCGAGTGACATTTAAATGCGACGGGAAATCACGCATTTCTCTAATAATTGACTTCAAATGGATAATGCATAATTAATGATGAGTTC
Source organism: Nerophis lumbriciformis (assembly GCF_033978685.3). Classification (NCBI taxonomy): domain Eukaryota; kingdom Metazoa; phylum Chordata; class Actinopteri; order Syngnathiformes; family Syngnathidae; genus Nerophis; species Nerophis lumbriciformis. The sequence continues at coordinate 33,197,310 of NC_084568.2, read as the reverse complement.
CTGCTATTGAATGACAAACAGGGAAAAAGAGGCATTGACGCAATCTGGCGGCCAGTTTTCACTGGAATTTTTAAATGTTGCTCAAAAAGTAATGTGCTGTAGGAGCACATTTTGATTGGGTTATGGACTATGAATAAAGAAACAATACAATTTCACCAGAAAAAAAAAAATTCTGCATAGTGCAGTTCCTCTAATAATTTGCGATCGTGCCATTTTACGCAAATTCAACCAACGCCGGCCATGAGATGAGGTGGCGACTTGTCCAGGGTGTACCCCGCCTTCTGCCCGATTGTAGCTGAGCAACCCCGAAAGGGATAAGCGGTAGAAAATGGATGGATGGATCAACCAATGCCTACACATTCCCCGCACATTTTGGCCAATCAGCGTAATTTTTTTCCATTAAAATTCATCTCAGAGCTGCACTCAAACGCACACGTCCGCGATCTAATTACAATTTATGTTGGTTTCTTGTGTAGACAAAGCAGGAAACAACAACACAATCACAATTGCAGTCCTCCTTCCACCTCAGGGGCCGTATTTATCAAGCGTCTTAGAATTACTCCTAAGAAGTCTGCTAAGAGTTGACTTATGAGCATACTTGCCAACCTTGGGACCTCCGATTTCGGGAGGTGGGGGGAGGGGGGTGGGCGTGGTTGGGGGCGTGGCTAAAAGGGGAGGAGTATATTTACAGCTAGAATTCACCAAGTCAAGTATTTCATATATATATATATATATATATATATATATATATAAGAAATACTTGACGTTCAGTTAATTCTAGCTATAAATATATATATATATATATATATATATATATATATATATATATACACACATATATATATATATATATATATATATATATATATATATATATATATATATATATATATATATATATATATATATATATATAAAATAAATACTTGAATTTCAGTGTTCATTTATTTACACATATACACACACATAACACTCATCTACTCATTGTTGAGTTAAAAACGGGGACGGCGTGGCGAAGTTGGGAGAGTGGCCGTGCCAGCAATCTGAGGGTTACTGGTTCAATCCCCACCTTCTACCATCCTAGTCACGTCCGTTGTGTCCTTGAGCAAGACACTTCACCCTTGCTCCTGATGGGACTGGTTAGCGCCGTGCATGGCAGCTCCCGCCATCAGTGTGTGAATGTGTGAATGTGTGTGTGTGAATGTGGAAAATAGTGTCAAAGCGCTTTGAGTTCCTTAAAAAGGTAGAAAAGCGCTATACAAGTACAACCCATTTAAGGGTTGAATTGTCCATCCTTGTTCTATTCTCTGTCACTATTTTTCGAACCATGCTGAACACCCTCTCTGATGATGCATTGCTGTGTGGCACGCACAAAAGTGCTTTCATCAAATGCACTAGATGGCAGTATTGTCCTGTTTAAGAGTGTCACAATATTGCTGTTTACGGCAGACGAACTGCTTTACGGTATACAAAAAAGTGACTGCTGTTGTTGTGTGTTGTTGCCACGCTGGGAGGACGTTAATGAAACTGCCTAACAATAAACCCACATAAGAAACCAAGAACTCGCCCTCCATCATTCTATAGTTATAACGTGATTGGGCAGGTACGCTTTTTTATATTGTGGAGGACCTGAGTCCGCCTGAATTTCGGGAGATTTTCAGGAGAAAATTTGTCCCGGGAGGTTTTCGGGAGAGGCGCTGAATTTCGGGAGTCTCCCGGTAAATCCGGGAGGGTTGGCAAGTATGCTTATGAGTAAAGAAATTCTTCGCTGAAAGCTGCACTTAAAAGTTAGTTATCAAGCGTCTTACTCACACTTTCAGCGAAGTGTAGGACTGAATCTTAAATGTCACACTCAGAGCTGAATTACGACATTACTATGTGCCGTAAACGGAATTTTAGGTGAGGTCATTTCTGTGTCCGCAGAAATGATCAATCACAGAAGGGAATCCCTTGTCTAAGAATAAAAAAATATCTTAGAAGTATTTAAGTGGACAATGGGAGTGTATATTTTGACAATAAACTACAAAATAAAACAAAACAAACAATATTGGCAATGAATCAAAAATAAATGTTTTCTTTTCTTTCCAATTCATTTTCCCAGTGGCGAGATATGGAAGCATTGTGATGACCTTTAGTTCTGCTGTGAAAGCTCTGCTGCGTGATGTTGCTGATGAGATGACGCCCCTTATTATTAAATCTGTGACAAAAATAGTACCCGCTCTGTCTAAACCAGGGGTCTGCAACCCGCGGCTCCGGAGCCGCATGCGGCTCTTTGATCACTCTGATGCGGCTCAGCAGCTTACTTGCTGAACCCCCCAATTTTCCCGTGAGACTTCCGGATTTCAGTGCCTCTCGCAGAAAACTCCCGGGATTAATATTCACCGATTTTCACCCTTATGGCTATAATAAGGGTGATCACTGATGGTGGAAACTTTACACTAGACTTCAGGCAACGTGGATCCTGTGCCTCTCCTGTCTTCCTCCAGACTCTGGGACCTCGATTTCCAAAGGAAATGCAAAATTTGCATGGTTGGGTGATGGTTTGGGGTGCCATGTCATCTGCTGGTGTCGGTCCACTCTGTTTCCTGAGATCCAGGGTCAACGCAGCCGTCTACCAGCAAGTTTTAGAGCACTTCATGCTTCCTGCTGCTGACCTGCTCTATGGAGATGGAGATTTCAAGTTCCAACAGGACTTGGCGCCTGCACACAGCGCAAAATCTACCCGTGCCTGGTTTACGGACCATGGTATTTCTGTTCTAAATTGGCCCGCCAACTCCCCTGACCTTAGCCCCATAGAAAATCTGTGGGGTATTGTGAAAAGGAAGATGCAGAATGCCAGACCCAAAAGTCGCAGAAGAGTTGAAGGCCACTATCAGAGCAACCTGGGCTCTCATAACACCTGAGCAGTGCCAGAAACTCATCGACTCCATGCCACGCCGCATTAACGCAGTAATTGAGGCAAAAGGAGCTCCAACCAAGTATTGAGTATTGTACATAATCATATTTTTCATTTTCATACTTTTCAGTTGGCCAACATTTCTAAAAATCCCTTTTTTGTATTAGCCTTAAGTAATATTCTAATTTTGTGACACACGGAATTTTGGATTTTCATTTGTTGCCACTTCAAATCATCAAAATTAAATGAAATAAACATTTGAATGCATCAGTCTGTGTGCAATGAATAAATATAATGTACAAGTTACACCTTTTGAATGCAATTACTGAAATAAATCAAGTTTTTCAAAATATTCTAATTTACTGGCTTTTACCTGTATATATATCCTGAAAATATGCAAACAAAACTGTGTTTAGATAATTGATACTTCAAACTTGCATAAATAAATATTAAGGAATATAACATAACTTGGCTTCTGAGAGCTTCAAAATGTAATGAATAAAATGCTAAAGTTGTTGATAAACAAGCAATTATTTTAATAATTAAATATGGTCATTTTACATGAATTATTATGATAATCTATAATTAATTATTTCAAATATGTTTATTTTAATGTATAATTCTATGGCTGGATGTAATAAGGAGTCAGGAAAAAATACAAATAAAAATAAAATTAATTTTGATGTTTTTAGCAAAATATAGTAAAAATTAATTTAGTTTTTAAAAAAAAAATTAACAAATATATTTATTTTTAGGTAAGATAAACATAATAATACTATTTATCTCTAGTCTGGATGATTTATTTCTTGTCACCCTGTTGTCCTCCTGTCAAGGTTGTCCTCACTCAGGTCCGCATGGAGCTGGAGGGGGCGTGGTCTCCAGCTCCGGCTGAAAATCGGGAGATTTTCGAGAGAATATTTGTCCCGGGAGGTTTTCGGGAGAGGCACTGAATTTCGGGAGTCTCCCGGAAAATTCGGGAGGGTTGGCAAGTATGACTTAAGTATAAAATGGCACTCTAAGACGCTTGATAAATACGGCCCCAGATCTACTTCTTGTTCCTGTCTACAGCGCTAAACCTTCTGGGTAATGTAGTAAATAAACATTTAGCAACACAACAGCATCCTCACGTCCTGGTATAGATATATTTTAGGGAGGTAACGGTACGTGTATTTTTATCGAACCGTTTCGGTACGGGGGTTTCGGTTCGGTTGTGTATCAAACCAGTTTCCACACGGACATATTAAGTAGCGTAACGCACGTTGTGTAAACAATGCACACCGAGGCACAACACACGGCATGCTAGATAGACTGACCATACGTCCTCTTTTCACCGGACATGTCCTCTTTTGCGGAGTTGTCCGGGCGGAGTTTCTTAAATGCCTCAAATGTCCGGCATTTTGAGTTAGGGTTGCGTGTATTTTCAATGTACGTTCTGGGTTAAGAAGGGGTTAAAAACAAAACAAATTGTGGAGGTGTGCGTAGCAGCATTAGTGAGGGAGGGGCAGAGACAGAGAGAGAGAGAGAGAGTTATGATAAACGCGCATGCATCGCCAGGCTCTGCTTTTTATCCATAGATTTATCAGATTTAATTTTTTATTATCTATAGCAGGGGTGTCAAAAGTGTGCCCCGGAGGCCATTTGCGATCCACAGCTAATGTTTTAAAGGCCCACGGCACATTCTGAAAATACTATTAAAATAAACAAAAACATAACAAAAATGAAATAAAAAAGCTTAAAGGTGAAATGTAATTTAGAAAAAGTTGAAATGTTGACTAATAAAACAAAGCTGTTTTTTTTTACTCAAAACATAATATTGAATCAAAATCAATGTTATTATGAATTATTGACCTATCCAAGGTTCCCATTACTTCACATCAAATATATTTGGTGGAAGATTTTGCAAATTTGGTAAATACATAACCCAAAAATTAATATTTTGTTGTTTTCTTACTGTACCGAAAATGAACCGAAATGTGATCTCTAAACCGAGGTACGTACCGAACCGGAATTTTTGTGTACACTCCTAATATATTTAGATTTATTTAATAGGGGTGCACAAAATAATCGATTCACTTCCAAATCGCGATTTTTATTAGACTTAGACTTAGACTTCCTTTTTATTGTCATTCAAATTTGAACTTTACAGCACAGATAAGAACGAAATTTAGTTACATAAGCTCATGGTAGTGCAGGATAAAAAAGCAATAAGGTGCATATATAAATAAATAAATATAAATAATATATAAATATATATATAAAATAAATAAATATATATAAATAAATAAATAGATTACTGTACAGATAAATATATTGCACTTTTTCACATGTGTCCACGTTTATGGATGTATGTAACATTGTCTTTTTTATTCCAGCGAGTTAATCCATTTTGTGGGGAGTTGAGGGGATAATTTAATTATGATGCGTTCAAGAGTCTTACGGCCTGAGGGAAGAAGCTGTTACAGAACCTCGAGGTTCTGCTTCGGAGGCTGCGGAACCTCTTTCTAGAGTTATTAAAGTTATTCATCCCGGTTCTAAATTCATTCATTGTGAAAATGCTTAAAGAAAAATTCAAAAGTATGTTGGAGTTCGAGTGTTGGTGTAGGGAACAGTGATAAAGTCAACTATAATATTTTGTGTTAAAGGGGGCAGATAAATGTAAGAATAATGTTCTTCCATCTGCTCCTTTCTGATCATGGAAATGTATAAGAAACAAAAAAACTATGAAAGTGTGAACTGTACGTGGCTTGTATATATGCACTTTCATGAAAGGAATAAAAAGAAATGATGATGATGATGATGAAATCGAATCATAATTTTCAAAAATGTATTAAATTAGAATACATTTCTAAAAATAAGTTTTTAGGGCATCTCCATGAACCCAGAAGGAGCTTTTCTAACCTGCAACCTGTTTTAAAAACATTTTATTATAATCATTGTACCAAATAAAACATTGTGGCAATCGAATTGAATCAAGAACTGTGTTGAATCGAAAATCAATTTTGAATCGAATCGTCACCCTAGAAATTGGATCCAATCGTTAACTGCCCAAAGATACGCACCCCTATTATTTTAACTTTATTTAACCGTAAGACAATTAAGAACATATTCTCTTTTGCAATGCTGAGAGAGCGAAGAGGCAGCTTTTTAGATGTTAGAGATGTTGAAGTGTGATGATTATCTCTCGTCATCTCTCGTTGACCAACAAAAATCACCGCGATATCAACAGTTCACAACGTCCGGGGGTACATGTGTCGGAACATAAATGATTTTTTAAGATGGACAAAGGTTTTTTAAGCATTAAAAACACACGGGGAATGTCTGCAACAAGTGGACGACAGAGCAGACCGCGGACAAAAAGGAATTATTTTTTTATAATTATTCATTATGATTATTAGTTATCATGAAATAAAGTACAAACTTTGTCAATGAGCGCTGAGTAGGTGCTTGTACTGCCATCTAGTGTCTACTTTTAAAGTCTGTGCTATAAAGTAGGTATACCATCAATACAGGATTTGTTTTTTTCTATTTTTGTTCCAATCCTGTTTGAAGTTAATGTCACAACAACGGACAACCTGGGGTGTCAAAAAATCTGATTTCAGAATAATTGCGGTTCTTATTTGTAACGATTTAATCGTTTTAAAAATAGATTTGTTTTTTTCCTTTTAAATCTGTCCTGTCCAGCCACTCAGTCAAATCATATTGTTGATGTAGATGATCTATATCTGCTGTACAGATTGACATTATTTGTATTTGACTTTATTAAATGTTTGGGTAGAATTTTATTAAATGAAACAACGGACGACCTGATAGGGGTGTCAAAAAATCTTTTTTTCAAAATAATTGCGGTTCTTCTTTGTAACGATTTAATCGATTCAAAAAAAATAAAAAATAAAATAAAATAATTAAAAATAAAATATATATATATATATATATATATATATATATATATATATATATATAAATATATATAAATATATTTATATATATATATATTTTTTTAATCTATCCTGTCTAGCCACTCAATCAAATCATATTGTTGATGTAGATGATCTATATCTGCTGTACAGATTGACATTATTTGTATTTGACTTTATTAAATGTTTGGGTAGAATTTTATTAAACAAAACAACGGACGACCTGATAGGGGTGTCAAAAAATCTTTTTTTCAAAATAATTGCGGTTCTTCTTTGTAACGATTTAATCGATTAAAAAAAAAAAAAAAAAAAAAATATATATATATATATATATATATATATATATATATATATATATATATATATTTATATATATATATATATATATTTTTTTTTTTAAATCTATCCTGTCTAGCCACTCAATCAAATCATATTGTTGATGTAGATGATCTATATCTGCTGGACAGATTGACTTTATTTGTATTTGACTTAGGGCTGGGCGATATATTGATATACTCGATATATCGTGGGTTTGTCTCTGTGCGATATAGAAAATGGCTATATCGTGATATTGGAGTATACGTTCTCACGCAGTTGCTTTTAGCTGCTGGCATTACACTGCATGCGTTTCCCACTCTTTCTTGTCTCTCCTTCTCACAGAGACTTAAAACAAGTGCACCTTCTTCTGGTAACAAATGAAGGAAGAATTCATTCCCAAGAAAAACAGCAGGGGGTCCATCGTCGGGCGGTGGTTTGGCTTCAAGCGGGAATATGTTGAACAGACAACTGTAATATGTCAAGTGTGCGGCAAAAGCGTTGCTACAAAAAGTAGCATTACTGCTAATGTAGCATCATTTGAAAAGTCACCCGCTAGAGAATTAAGAGTGCTTGAAACTCCGCATGTCAACATCTCCGTTAGGTTCCACACCAACAAAATGCCCACGCAACTATTTCCAGATCAACACTGTGTGAAAAAAATAGTCAACAACAGAAGGAGATAACGTCCGCAGGAACCTACCACATAGCGAAGGACATACACTATTTGATATGCAGCTCATTTTTATATGACACTTATTGAAATATCTTGTGTGACATCATGCACAAAAGTGCACTTTATTTGTTTTAAACTATTGTAGTGGCGTTCTGTACAAAAAGTGCACTTTAATTTAGTGTTGTTTTGATATGTCATCTTAGTGACATCATGCACAAAAGTGCACTAATAGCTTGTTTTAAAATGTCTCTGACAATCTTGCACTTTCTGTTTTGGAAGTGACATGAATGTTTGTGCCACTGCCTAATAACTCTTTAATAAATACACTTTTGCTAAATTGACTTAGTTGTGATTTCCCTCTCTGCATGAAAGTTTAAAATGAGCATATATTAATGAAGTTAATCGGCTGGATTACTGTAACTCTTTGTATTTTGGAATAAATCAATCCTCCCTCTCACGTCTGCAGCTGGTCCAAAATGCAGCTGCCCGACTTTTAACTAACACAAGAAAAAGAGAGCACATTACTCCTGTTTTAGCCTCCCTCCACTGGCTGCCTGTGTCTTTTAGAGTCCATTTTAAAATGATCTTACTCGTTTTTAAATCCTTACGTGGTCTTGCCCCACCGTACCTCTCTAAACTGCTCCACCTCTATGCCCCCACCCGGTCCCTCAGGTCAGCTGATCAGCTGATCCTGGAGGTACCCAAAACAAAGCGCAAGCTCAGAGGGGACAGAGCTTTCTCTGTTGCGGGTCCCAAAGTCTGGAACGATCTCCCTCTCCATGTGAGACAGGCCCCTTCTTTGGCTATTTTTAAGACCCTTCTTAAAACCCATTTTTATTCACTGGCTTTTAACCCAGCATGAGACTTTGAACTGTTTTTAGCTTTTAACTTTTTGAACTGTTTTTAACTTTTAAACTGTTTTTATCTAACAAACTGTTCTTAGGGTAATTTATATTTGCTTTTTAAATGTGTATTTTTATTTCTGTTTTAAATGTTATTTTTTAGTCTGTCCTTTGCCTTCATTTCTTTGTGGTGTACAGCCCTTTGTTTTTCAACTGTGCTTGTCTTTAAAGGGCTTTATAAATAAAGTTGGTATGGTATGGTAAGTATGAACAAGAACGTTTTAATGTAGACACATAGAATCATCATACTGCTGTGATTATATGCATCAAGTGTTCATTCAAGGCTAAGGCAAAATACCCAGATATATATTGTGTATCGTGACATGGCCTAAAAATATGGAGATATTAATAAAAGGTCATATCGCCCAGCCCTAATTTGACGTTATTAAATGTTTGGGTAGAATTTTATCAAACGAAACCAGTTTTCTTTTAAGTAACATAGAAATGTATCAGAGCTGTTTATCTATTTTATGGGAGAATTTAGTTAATCATAAAACTGGCATCCAATATTCTTTTTTAAATAATCTAGAATCGTTTTTAATTGATAGAATCGATTCTGAATTGAATCGTTACCCCCAGGAATCAAATCGTGTGGTGCCCAAAGACTCACAGCCTTACTAAATGTTAGCAAATTCATAAAACCACAAGTCGAAAAAAACCAACTAAAAATATATAGATAAAGCGCCCGCAAATTCAGGCTTTTTAGGCCGCGAAAATCACATCAAAAGCCCGCGAGGACTGAAGTAGATGGTCCTGTTGCAGGAAGATAAACCAGCAGCCATTTTGTGCAATTTCCTACAAAGTCCTCGTGAAAACAAACATGCTTTCTCCAGGCCAACAGCGGGTGGGATGAAATGAAATGCTATTCACCATGATCTGCACCTGTCCGTTCTTGCAGGAGTCCGGGGAGTTTTCGCTGTCGTCTTTGCACCCGCCCATCCGACAGCGCATGGCATCCTGCACCTGTAGAGCAAGCGGGGGGGCGGGGGTTTGGTGTGGACGAGACAGGGAAGACAGGTAAGAAAAGTGAAGCTGTTGGCTCGTGGAGAGGTTCACACGCACACACCTGAGCACAGAGTCATATTTGATTTCCCACATGCCTCCATGCTTCTTATAACATCCCAGATAACAGAACAATTGGGTCTTGCAGGGTTCTTCCCCGTCCATTCGCATCTGCCTTTTCATTTCGCACTGTCGTCATATCTTGCGAGAGCGTCAAACAAGAGCACTCGTGTAGCGAGCTGTGTAAGAGCGAATAAGAGCGTTCTCTCCGCGGGTGGTCTTATCTGACGCCGCAAATGAATGGGAGTGGAGCAGCATCCATGTCTGATTAATACTGCATGGGCAAGCTTCTAGCCTCTATTGTTTCCTTCCATCCGTCTCCTTCCTTTCGGTCTGCACTCCTCCGCGGACGCTATTGTTCTGCATGCGCATGTGCATCACGTTCCCCTCCAAAAAACACACCGTTCCCTCGTTCCTATCAGCCCTATTCTCAATCGTGTCCCTCACGATAAAACCCTCCCCTCGTCATCCTGTCAGACTGAGCTCAGCAGGGTGCCGGTGTCGCCGTGGTCCTTTCATCCACTCCCGTGTGCCTGCGACTCGGCAGGGTTCGTACTCGCTCTCTTGCAGGGGACGATTTCCATACGTCCACAAAGACTAATGCCTGGACTTCCTGTGCCCGGATCCTCGCCGCTGTTGATACTGATTTAATATTCACTTCAGGCATGTGAGCTCCTTTTGACGAAAAACTGACAAAAAAAAAAAAAGAGAAAAAAAGGAACATTTCTATCGGCACAAAGTGCTGCCGCGCAAGCCCGAAATAAATTTTGAAAATCAAAAACTACATTAGGTGTAATTAGGTGCAATTCTACACTATAGTTTACTTTTAGATTTATTCTCATCTACCAACCTCAAACAAAAATTGAGCTGTTTGGCCACAATACGCCGCAATATGGTAATATTGGAGGAGAAAAGGTGAGGCCTTTAATCCCAGGAACACCATACCTACTAGAGATGCGCGGATAGGCAATTATTTCATCCGCAACCGCATCACAAAAGTCGTCAACCATCCGCCATCCACCCGAACTAACATTTAATCAAAACCGCACCCGCCCGCCATCCGCCACCCGCCCGTTGTTATATATCTAATATAGACGATGCAAGGCATTAGTGAGGTTATAAAGCTTTTGCCTGTTAAAGAAAGGAGACTGATCCAATACAGCAGAGACATTCAATGCGTGCCACGCTGTCACGGCCCAGACGCACACCAGTGCGCAATCATCTGGGAGCCGCGCTGAGCACACCTCCAAGCGCGCTCGCGCCACTCAAACTGCTGCAGGCAGCTGCGTTCACACATGCATCTGTAAGCCTTGTTTTAACATCCTGTGGCACTCTTCTGGGATCACGGCGGACGAAACTGCTCATGCTCAGGGTGTTTGTGGAGATTCGGGGTTTTGCACAAATGTGATGCACCATGTTAGATGTCCCGGTTTTGTGACTGTCGTAGACATAAACAGCGTCGCAGCTCTTGCAAATCACGTAGCCAGCATTACTATCATCCTGATTTACAACCTCATAAAAACGAGTCCACGCTGAACTTTTCTGGCCTTTTTTCCCCCTGGTCTTTAGTATTCCCTTTTTTAGTTTGTCGCGTACCACGTTTGCTGCCGGCGTTGCCATCTCTTTTTTTTTTCTTCTTCTGTTGTGGCATGCTGCAGGTGCCTGCTCGTTTTTCGTATGTGGGTAACAACATTTAACTATGTATATATATTTCCGAATTGGTTTAACTGCCAAAGACATGCACCTGGGGATAAGTTGATTGGCAACACTAAATTGGCCCTAGTGTGTGGATGTGAGTGTGAATGTTGTCTGTCTATCTGTGTTGGCCCTGCGATGAGGTGGCGACTTGTCCAGGGTGTACCCCACCTTCCGCCCGATTGTAGCTGAGATAGGCTCCAGCGCCCCCCACGACCCCAAAGGGAATACGCGGTAGAAAATGGATGGATGGATGGGTTTAACTGCCACCCGCCTGAATCTATTTAAAATCTAATTTTTTTTTATTTCAACCGCCCGACCTGACGCGCGGATAAAATCGAATTTTTTTTTATTTCAACCGCCCAATCCGCGGATAATCCGCGGTTGTGTCCGCAAACCGCGCATCTCTAATAACTACTGTCATGCATGGTGGTGGTAGTATTATGCTTTGGGCCTGTTTTGCTGCCAATGGAACTGGTGCTTTACAGAGAGTAAACGGGACAGTGAAAAAAATGAGGATTACCTCCAAATTCTTCAGGAGAACCTAAAATCATCAGTTGGGCGCAGTTGGGTGTTCCAACAGGACAATGACCCCAAACACACGTCAAAAGTGGTCAAGGAATGGCTAAATCAGGCTAGAATTAAGGTTTTAGAATGGCCTTCCCAAAGTCCTGACTTAAACGTGTGGACAATGCTGAAGAAACAAGTCCATGTCAGAAAACCAACACATTTAGCTGAACTGCACCAATTTTGTCAAGAGGAGTGGTCAAAAATTGGATGGATGGCTACCAAAAGCGCCTTATTGCGGTGAAACTTGCCAAGGGACATGTAAGCAAATATTAACATTGCTGTATGTATACTTTTGGTCACATTTTCAGTAGACCCATAATAAATTCATAAAAGAAGCAAACTTCATGAATGATTTTTGTGACCAACAAGTATGTGCTCCAATCACTCTATCACAAAAAAATAAGAATTGTAGAAATTATTGGAAATTTAAGACAGCCATGACATTATGTTCTTTACTTTTGACAACAACGGTTCATGTCTAATTTAATGGTTTTTTTTTGTAATTTACGAACATTATTATTATTATTGAAAATGTCATGTAAAATTCTCTAACATGCATGCAAAGACCTCAGACAACGTTGGCAACTCTATCCTGTAGCCACGCCCCCTCGGGTAATACTTCCGGTGTTGTGACCTCTGTTTACATTGTCATGTCAAAAATATATTTTCTGGCTGGCTATTAATAATTAGTCTAGAACAGGGTTGCCAAACTTATTTTAGTTCAGGGGCCACATGGAGGAAAATCTGTGCACACGCGGGCCGGACTATTAAAATCATGGCATCAAAACTATAAAATAAAGACAACTTAGATTGTTTTCTTTGTCTTACTTTGGCCTCAAATATCATCCCGGGGGCCGGAACTGGCCTTGGCTTTGACATGCCTGCTCGAGAACTACAACTGCATAGGAACTACAGTGTTTGGATTGTATATATATATATGACGAGCAGCAAAGTACCGCATTTTTCGGAGTATAAGTCGCTCCTGAGTATAAGTCGCACCCCCGGCCAAACTATGAAAAAAACTGCAATTTATAGTCCGAAAAATACGGTAGAAAGCCGTCATCGTTCAATCGATCAACGTGTATTTATATAGCCCTTAATCACAAGTGTCTCAAAGGGCTGCACAAGCCACAACGACATCCTCAGCTCAGATCCCACGTCAGGGCAAGAAAAAAACTCAACCCAATGGGATACAATGAGAAACCTTGGAGGGGACCGCAGATGTGCACCTTGTTTTGGCACTCCTGATGGTCTCTCTGTCCTGCATCTCAGTGCGGCGTTTAGGCATGAGGATTGATTGATTGATTGATTAAAACTTTTATTAGTAGATTGCACAGTGAAGTACATATTCCGTACAATTGACCACTAAATGGTAACACCCCAATAAGTTTTTCAACTTCTTTAAGTCGGGGTCCACTTAAATTGATTCATGATACAGATATGTACTATCAGATATATACTATCATCATAATACAGTCATCACACAAGATAATCATCAGAGTATATACATTGAATTATTTACATTATTTACAATCCGGGGTGTGGGATGTGGAGGGGGTGGGGGGGTTAGGTTTGGTTCTTATCATCACTTCAGTCATCAACAATTGAGAACAAAGAAATGGACATTGAAACAGTGTAGGTCTGACTTGGTAGGATGTGTACAGCAAGTAGTGGAGAGAGAGAGAGAGAGAGAGAGAGAGAGAGAGAGAGAGAGAGAGAGAGAGAGAGAGATCAGAAAGCATAAGAAAAAGTGTCTACATTTGATTATTTACATTTGGTTATTTACAATCCGGGGAGGGTGTTAGTTTAGGGTTGAAGTTGCCTCGAGGTGTACTTTTATTGCAGTTTTGAAGGAGGATAGAGATGCCCTTTCTTTTACCCCTATTGGGAGCGCATTCCACATTGATGTGGAATAAAAAGAGAATGAGTTAAAGGGGAACATTATCACCAGACCTATGTAAGCGTCAATATATACCTTGATGTTGCAGAAAAAAGACCATATATTTTTTTTAACCGATTTCCGAACTCTAAATGGGTGAATTTTGGCGAATTAAACGCCTTTCTATTATTCGCTCTCGGAGCGATGACGTCACGTTAAGCAATCCGCCAATCCGAGTCAAATCAGCTCTGTTATTTTCCGTTTTTTCGACAGTTTTCCGTACCTTGGAGACATCATGCCTCGTCGGTGTGTTGTCGGAGGGTGTAACAACACGAACAGGGACGCATTCAAGTTGCACCAGTGGCCCAAAGATGCGAAAGTGGCAAGTTTGTTCCGCACACTTTACCGACGAAAGCTATGCTACGACAGAGATGGCAAGAATGTGTGGATATCCTGCGACACTCAAAGCAGATGCATTTCCAACGATAAAGTCAAAGAAATCTGCCGCCAGACCCCCATTGAATCTGCCGGAGTGTGTGAGCAATTCAGGGACAAAGGACCTCGGTAGCACGGCAAGCAATGGCGGCAGTTTGTTCCCGCAGACGAGCGAGCTAAACCCCCTGGATGTCTTGGCTCACACCGTCCCTTATGCCACCGAAGATGATCAAGAGAAGAATATCGACCCTAGCTTCCCTGGCCTGCTGACATCAACTCCAAAACTGGACAGATCAGCTTTCAGGAAAAGAGAGCGGATGAGGGTATGTCTACAGAATATATTAATTGATGAAAATTGGGCTGTCTGCACTCTCAAAGTGCATGTTGTTGCCAAATGTATTTCATATGCTGTAAACCTAGTTCATAGTTGTTAGTTTCCTTTAATGCTAAACAAACACAAACCAATCGTTGGTTAGAAGGCGATCGCCGAATTCGTCCTCGCTTTCTCCCGTGTCGCTGGCTGTCGTGTCGTTTTCGTCGGTTTCGCTTGCATACGGTTCAAACCGATATGGCTCAATAGCTTCAGTTTCTTCTTCAATTTCGTTTTCGCTACCTGCCTCCACATTACAAACATCCGTTTCAATACATGCGTAATCTGTTGAATCGCTTAAGCCGCTGAAATCCGAGTCTGAATCCGAGCTAATGTCGCTATAGCTTGCTGTTCTTTCCGCCATGTTTGTTTGTGTTGGCATCACTATGTGACGTCACAGGAAAATGGACGGGTGTATATAACGATGGTTAAAATCAGGCACTTTGAAGCTTTTTTTAGGGATATTGCGTGATGGGTAAAATTTTGAAAAAAACGTCGAAAAATAAAACAAGCCACTGGGAACTGATTTTTAATGGTTTTAACCCTTCTGAAATTGTGATAATGTTCCCCTTTAAGACTTTTGTTAGATCGGAATCTGGGTTTACAGCGACTACCTGCGGCTGAGGTGAGCGTTCAACGCATTTAGTTTAGATCCTATTTTTTAAATTACAATATATTGTAGTGAGTTTATAAAGTTCACTCACAAAACTTTTATTATTGTTAGCGTTCCGGTCGGACGCGTTTTCACGGGGACACATTTCCGGTGTTGCACTGAGAAGCCACCGATGTCTAAATGCTGCTCGAATGCTGATAAGAAAACAAAGTTAGCTCCATCTTTTGACTACCGTCCTCTGACATCCGTCCTTATACGCAACAATATTTCATTTTTCAAAACGCGGAATTGATATTTTGACGCGGAATGTTTAAAAACGGGGATTTCTGCTTTCATTCCTGTGTCTGCGACTCGGCAGCATTCGTACTTGCTCTCCTGCTGGGGAGGATTTCCATACATTCACAAAGACTAATGCCTGGACTTACTGTGCACAGATCCTCGCCGCTGTTGCGATATTGATTTAACGCAGCTAAGCATTTTAATATTCACTTACATGAAGACATCATTGTTCAGTGCACGGTGGCTTTGTGTAAGGCCTACAAAACATGCATGTGCGTAATAAGTTGAAAATGCAGTAACCCCAGGGGGGGGCACAGCAAAGCCTGTGGCAAATACACACTTGGGGCATTAGTGAGGGACTTATCGTCTTATTCCATACAAAATCTTACTAAGCTCCTTAAAGCGGCCTTGGCTCCGATGGACAATACTGCACTGTGATACAGCATTATGAAGACGACACACAACAATATTGGACCTTATGGTGCGATCTATTTGTACTGGGAAGTCGGAAATCCTGAGTTACTCGTCGGGATTTAAACTGGATCGCCCCTTGTTGTCGGATTTCTGACTCGGGAAGTCGGAGCATCCTCACCACCCCCGAGTTCCTTTCAAAGATGGCTGCTATGGATGTAAACAATGATATCCGCTTTTATAATATCCGTTATTAGCACTTCTGCTTAGTTTTTGTCGCAGTAAATCAGTCAGTCAATAATGTATTGTTGCACATTTATATACGGTAACGTCACTGGAGTGTAAACTACATTTATTTGATGTGGTGTCCCAGCAGGCACAAGACAACGTTGATACAATGTTGATTATACATACATGTCCTTTAAAACTGACTTCAAAACAACGTTGCAAAATAGTTGTATTTGTAAATTGAGACAACGTTGGTGTCTAACGTTGGATCAACATTTTTCGTCGGGAAATTACCAAATTTCAATGGTCAAATCAACGTCACAACCGGAAATTGAATAAATGTTGTCAAAAATAATTTCCGTTTTAACGTTGTATTTGTGTTGTAGAATATTGGTTGGGAAGTGACCAAAATTCAACGGTCAAATCAACGTCAGAAACTAACATTGAGTAAACGTTGTCAGAAAGCGTGTTGTGTTAACGTTGTATTTGTTTTTCAGAATATTGGTTGGGAAGATGACCAAAATTCAATGGTCAAATCAGCCTTAGAACCCAACATTGATTAAACGTAGTCAAAAAGCATGTTGTTTCAACGTTGTGTTTTTGTTGTAGAATATTGGTTGGGAACATGACCAAATTTCAATGGTCAAATCAACGTCAGAACCTAACATTGAGTAAACGTCGTCAGAAAGCATGTTGTTTTAACGTTGTATTTGTGTTGTAGAATATTGGTTGGGAAGATGACCAAAATTCAATGGTCAAATCAGCCTTAGAACCCAACATTGATTAAACGTTGTCAAAAAGCATGCTGTTTCAACGTTGTATTTTTGTTGTAGAATATTGGTTAGGAATATGACCAAATTTCAATGGTCAAATCAACGTCAGAACCTAACATTGAGTAAACGTCGTCAGAAAACATGTTGTTTTAACGTTGTATTTGTTTTTCAGAATATTGGTTGGGAAGATGACCAAAATTCAATGGTCAAATCAGCCTTAGAACCCAACATTGATTAAAAGTCGTCAAAAAGCATTCTGTTTCAACGTTGTGTTTTTGTTGTAGAATATTGGTTGGGAACATGACCAAATTTCAATGGTCAAATCAACGTCAGAACCTAACATTGAGTAAACGTCGTCAGAAAGCATGTTGTTTTAACGTTGTATTTGTGTTGTAGAATATTGGTTGGAAAGATGACCAAAATTCAATGGTCAAATCAGCCTTAGAACCCAACATTGATTAAACGTCGTCAAAAAGTATGCTGTTTCCACGTTGTATTTTTGTTGTAGAATATTGGTTGGGAACATGACCAAATTTCAATGGTCAAATCAACGTCAGAACCTAACATTGAGTAAACGTCGTCAGAAACCATGTTGTTTTAACGTTGTATTTGTTTTTCAGAATATTGGTTGGGAAGATGACCAAAATTCAATGGTCAAATCAGCCTTAGAACCCAACATTGATTAAACGTAGTCAAAAAGCATGTTGTTTCAACGTTGTGTTTTTGTTGTAGAATATTGGTTGAGAACATGACCAAATTTCAATGGTCAAATCAACGTCAGAACCTAACATTGAGTAAACGTCGTCAGAAAGCATGTTGTTTTAACGTTGTATTTGTGTTGTAGAATATTGGTTGGAAAGATGACCAAAATTCAATGGTCAAATCAGCCTTAGAACCCAACATTGATTAAACGTCGTCAAAAAGTATGCTGTTTCCACGTTGTATTTTTGTTGTAGAATATTGGTTGGGAACATGACCAAATTTCAATGGTCAAATCAACGTCAGAACCTAACATTGAGTAAACGTCGTCAGAAACCATGTTGTTTTAACGTTGTATTTGTTTTTCAGAATATTGGTTGGGAAGATGACCAAAATTCAATGGTCAAATCAGCCTTAGAACCCAACATTGATTAAACGTAGTCAAAAAGCATGTTGTTTCAACGTTGTGTTTTTGTTGTAGAATATTGGTTGGGAACATGACCAAATTTCAATGGTCAAATCAACGTCACAACCTGATATTGACTAGACGTTGTCAAAAAGCATGTTGTTTCAACGTTGTATTTGTGTTGTAGAATATTGGTTGAAAAATGACCAAATTTCAATGGTCAAATCAACGTCAGAACCCAACATTGATTAAACATCGTCAAAATGCATGTTGTTTCAACGTTGTATTAGTGTGCTAAAATATTGGTTGGGAAAATAACCAAATTTCAATGGTCAAATCAACGTCAGAAACTAACATTGAGTAAACGTCGTCAGAAAGCGTGTTGTTTTAACGTTCTATTTGTGTTGTAGAATATTGGTTGGGAAGATGACCAAAATTCAATGGTCAAATCAGCGTTAGAACCCAACATTTATTAAACGTCGTCAAAAAGCATGTTGTTTCAACATTGTATTTTTGTTATAGTATATTGGTTGGGAACATGACCAAAATTCAATTGTTAAATCAACGTCACAACCTGACATTGAATAAACGTTAAAAAAGCATGTTGTTTCAACGTTGTATTTGTGTTGTAGAATATTGGTTGGGAACATGACCAAAATTCAATGGTTAAATCAACGTCACAACCTGACATTGAATAAACGTCGTCAAAAAGCATGTTGTTTCAACATTGTATTTTTGTTATAGTATATTGGTTGGGAACATGACCAAAATTCAATGGTTAAATCAACGTCACAACCTGATATTGACTAAACGTTGTCAAAAAGCATGTTGTTTCAACGTTGTATTTGTGTTGTAGAATATCGGTTGAAAAATGACCAAATTTCAATGGTCAAGTCAACGTCAAAACCTGACATTGAATAAACGTTAAAAAAGCATGTTGTTTCAACGTTGTATTTGTGTTGTAGAATATTGGTTGGGAACATGACCAAAATTCAATGGTTAAATCAATGTCACAACCTGACATTGAATAAACATTAAAAAAGCATGTTGTTTTAACATTGTATTTGTGTTGTAGAATATTGGTTGGAAAATTACCAAAATTCAATGGTCAAGTTAACGTCAAAACCTGACATTGATTAAACGTCGTCAAAAAGCATGTTGTTTCAACGTTGTATTTTTGTTGAAAAATATTGGTTGGAAAATTACCAAAATTCAATGGTCAAGTCAACGTCAAAACCTGACATTGATTAAACGTCGTCAAAAAGCATGTTGTTTCACGGTTGTATTTGTGTTGTAGAATATTGGTTGGAAAATGACCAAATTTCAATAGTAAAATCAACGTCAGAACCCAACATTAATTAAACATCGTCAAAATGCATGTTGTGTCAACGTTGTGTTTGTGTGCTAAAATATTGGTTGGGAAAATGACCAAAATTCAATGGTCAAATCAACGTCAGAACCCAACATTGAGTAAACGTCGTCAGAAAGCATGTTGTTTTAACGTTGTATTTGTGTTGTAGAATATTGGTTGGAAAATGACCAAAATTCAATGGTGAAGTCAACGTCAAAACTTGACATTGATTGAACGTTAATGTCAAAAAGTATGTTGTTCCAATATTAGGTTTGAGTTGCTAAATGTCAGGACCTAATTCAACAAGTTCTCAACGTTGTTTCAATGTCTGTACTGTACTGTGCAATCTACTAATAAAAGTTCCAATCAATCAATCAATCAGTCAGTCTTGTGCCTGCTGGGATATACGCTGTACATGGCGAGCAATAGTGTCCGTGTTTCTGTTTCATCCATCGTGTTTGAAGGTTGCAGAAAGAGTGCGTCTTTTCCCAGAAGTTGTTTATATTCAGACAAGGCAAGCGCAAAAATAGCTTTCGTGAATATGGCCATTTTTGATTTCCGACATCGTAACTGGAACGCTCACAACTCGGCTGTGACATCACTCCCAGCTTCGACTTCCGAGGTAACTGGAACGCAGCATAAGCAGCGAGCTAATCCCCCCGCCCGCCCCTTCCCTCTTTACCGTGGAGTCTGATCCGCTCGCGTTCTGACGTGACCTCACAGCGACCCAGAATGTAACATGAGATTTGCAAACAGGGATCCCGCCTGTCGAAGGCGAGCGAGCGAGCGCAGCTGAGGTCACGGCGTGTGTGGCACGGATTTACAGATGACCCGCGTGAACTTGCAGATGTCCGGGATCCATGAGCTTCTATGCGGAGGGGGTGAAAGGGGGGAAATAAAAAAGAGGAAATAGGACTCACCTCTCGCCGCATGGCGCAGTGCACGGTGATGATGACAAAACCTTGGACCGAGTCAAAAACGGCAAAGAGGACCTGCAGGAGACATCAGATAAGATCACAAGGAAATATTACGAGTGTAACGGCAATATAAATAGCGAGGTATTAAAATCATGACAACATGGTGACGTGTAGGGTTATTGACGATAAACCGATGCTGTCAGGACCTGTTAGGTCTGACTTTATTTCGTATTTTTTTATTATTTCTGCATTTTAATTTCCATTTCACTTCCTGTTTGCCTTCACCACTCTTCTGGCTTGAGCGCTGTCACCCTCACCTGATCGGCAATCTGGACTCACCTGCTCCACGTTGCCAATCAGGCTCCTTTATAAACCAGCTTGGCTTGACCATTGACTCTTGTTCCTTGTTATTGCATGCTTCCTGTGCACTTCCGAGCTGCACTTTGTTTTTGACATTAACGTAATTTGTACCTACGCATCTTTTGGGTTCAAGACCGACAGAACCTAACAAATGCAACCGGATATCTGCTTCTAAAAGTTGCCGGTTCCAGCCCCCTCAATCGATCAGCTGTGAATCTTTAGGTTAATCGAGTTTAGATACAAACTTGAAATCAGTAGGTTTTTGTCTTTAAAACGAGCAGGGGTTGTCCGTCAAAAGAGTAACATGCTTGTGTGCCGCGGGATACAGTCTGGTGTGCCGTGGGAGATTATGTAATTTCACCTATTTGGGTTAAAAATATTTTTTGCAAACCAGTCATTATAGTCTGCAAATTATGTGTTGTTGTTGAGTGTCGGTGCTGTCTGGAGCTCGGTAATACTCTTCCATATCAGTAGGTGGTAGTCAATATATACCTTGATGTTGCAGAAAAAAGACCATATATTTTTTTAACCGATTTTCGAACTCTAAATGGGTGAATTTTGGCGAATTAAACGCCTTTCTATTGATCGCTCTCGGAGCGTTGTGACGTCACATCAGGAAGCAATCCGCCATTTTCTCAAACACATTACAAACACCGAGTCAAATCAGCTCTGTTATTTTCCGTTTTTTCGAGTGTTTTCCGTACCTTGGAGACATCATGCCTCGTCGGTGTGTTGTCGGAGGGTGTAACAACACGAACAGGGACGGATTCAAGTTGCACCAGTGGCCCAAAGATGCGAAAGTGGCAAGAAATTGGACGTTTGTTCCGCACACTTTACAGACGAAAGCTATGCTACGACAGAGATGGCAAGAATGTGTGGATATCCTGCGACACTCAAAGCAGATGCATTTCCAACTGGACTGGACAGATCAGCTTTCAGGAAAAGAGAGCGGATGAGGGTATGTCTACAGAATATATTAATTGATGAAAACTGGGCTGTCTGCACTCTCAAAGTGCATGTTGTTGCCAAATGTATTTCATATGCTGTAAACCTAGTTCATAGTTGTTAGTTTCCTTTAATGCCAAACAAACACATACCAATTGTTGGTGAGAAGGCGATCGCCGAATTCGTCCTCGCTTTCTCCCGTGTCGCTGGCTGTCGTGTCGTTTTCGTCGGTTTCGCTTGCATACGGTTCAAACCGATATGGCTCAATAGCTTCAGTTTCTTCTTCAATTTCGTTTTCGCTACCTGCCTCCACACTACAACCATCCGTTTCAATACATGCGTAATCTGTTGAATCGCTTAAGCCGCTGAAATCCGAGTCTGAATCCGAGCTAATGTCGCTTTCCCTTGCTGTTCTTTCCGCCATGTTTGTTTGTATTGGCATCACTGTGTGACGTCACAGGAAAATGGACGGGTGTTTATAACGATGGTTAAAATCAGGCACTTTGAAGCTTTTTTTAGGGATATTGCGTGATGGGTAAAATTTTGAAAAAAACTTCGAAAAATAAAATAAGCCACTGGGAACTGATTTTTAATGGTTTTAACCCTTCTGAAATTGTGATAATGTTCCCCTTTAATACATTCAGAAAAATAATCATAAATGGACAAGTTGATTTTAAGTTATTGAAAAAAAAAAACTCAAAACATTACAACTTTTGCCACAACTTTCTGAAAAAGCTGCCACAAATTCTGGCATTTTAGGCCGCAACAATAACAAAAAAGCCTGGAAAATCGTGGAGGGACTATTCATTTATTTATTTTTTAACCTTTATTTAATCATAAAATCCTGTTCAGATTAAAAAAACTAATTTTTAAAGGAATCAAAGGGGCGGCAAAGTTCCACACAAAGTTACAACAAACAACAAAACAATTTGATGAGGAATAACAGACTAATTCAAACTAGCGCATGTTGCAATTACAGCTCGTATGACTAATGTATTCCATGTTTACTTTTCCCTTAAATAGCACCAATTATTTTGCTTTTGTACTTTTACTTTTTCAACTCTACTCATGATAGTTCCACAAATGAACATAATATGAGGGTAATCCAGTCAAAAATGAATAAAACATGTGGATAATTGTGATAATTTGTAATGAAATATAATTAGATTGCATTCTAATTACGGTCATTTTAAGAAGTCACGTAAAAGCACTATTTGCATTTTAATTTCCAAGTGTTCCGATCAGCAATTGGGTATTTTTCATTGAGTTAGTGGTCCATTAGATGCTGAAAAGTAAGCATTTTAATCACACTTACTTTCCAAAGAAATATAGTTTACTGTGTATGTTTTCATATTGCCTGAACATATCACAGGTGCAGATGTTACCTGGAAAAGTGTGGAGCGGCGGTCCGTTATGGCCAACACTGCTGACATCCAGGTGAGGGCCAGCAGGGGAAGAACCACGCAGGAGCTCCACAGAGAGGCCCTGTGAGAGAGCATAGGGAAAGGGGGGGGGGAGGAGAAGCAACAAGGGGCTCAATCTCAAAGCAGTCCATGGCCGCCCGGCGAGGTCACATTATTCCATCTCTCCGTCTCATGCATGCACACGTCCATCAATCAGTGGTGGGTCATTACAGGCTGACTGGTGCACGGAGGTCTGCTTCAGGCTGATGATGATGATGTGCAATCATGTGTATTGTTATCCGACTGACAACTGCACACAATTACCTGGCCGACGCGCACTAAGCGTCACGTGGACGGACTGAGGAGAAGACGGGCCGCCGACGTGTGCGTGTTTAAACGGGAGCACTCGCACGGTTCCATAACTGTCAACGTGGCCAAATGACAGCTCTGTTAAGCGGCACTTAGACATAATAACAACCATCAGAGAGAGCACCAAACAAAGCTATGCTTATCCTCTCTTCTCCATGTTGTCTCAGACGCTTTACTGTTTGACTTGCGCTTGCATATATCCATACATCAGTCTTCTTCCGCTTATCCTAAGTAGGGTCGCGGGGGCAGCAGCCGAAGCAGAGAAGCCCAGACTTCCCTCTATGTATCGCACAAAAACAACTTGCCAGCTATTTAGACAATGATGTTTGTACGTTGTCTTTTCGAGTATATAGTGAACCTGTCATGTCATCGGCGGTCACTCAAACGAGTATGACGATCCTCCTGGTAGGGGTGTATCCCTTTATGGAGGACGCCTGTGCATGACTTTGTTTAACGTGGGGAGACTGGTGCACAGACAGTCACCACACGATCCTTGACAAAATCGGGTCAGGGTCCAGTGACATGGAGTCTAAGACGACTGGGGACCCTTTTCTGCTGCAGCCTTCTTCCGCCGTTGAGGTCTTCACCGTATCCCTGGCTAGGGGGCAGTCAGGTACTAGGCCTTTGCCAAGGGCCACCTGGGGTAACAGTAGTAAAGGTGCCCCAAGACCCCATAGAGGAGCCTCCACTGCCAGATGCACTTTAACGTCATGCCCAGGACACACAAAAATCAAGTGTAGTAGGGAAGTTAAATAGTTAAAGTTAAAGTTAAAGTACCAATGATTGTCACACACAAACTAGGTGTGGTGAAATGTGTCCTCTGCATTTGACCCATCCCCTTGTTCACCCCCTGGGAGGTGAGGGGAGCAGTGGGCAGCAGCGGTGCCGCGCCCGGGAATCATTTTTGGTGATTTAACCCCCAATTCCAACCCTTGATGCTGAGTGCCAAGCAGACAGGTAATGGGTCCCATTTTTATAGTCTTTGGTATGACTCGAACTTTGAACTCACAACCTACCGATCTCAGGGCGGACACTCTAACCACTAGGCCACTGAGTAGGTGGCCTAGTGGTTATAATAGGATTATAAATAGTTATAAATAGGAAACATTTTTATATTTGCCCTCAAATTCCTTCTTTGTCCAGGAAATTATTCCCTTACTGTTTTTACTGTGTGCACTGCAAGAACTAAAATCTAAGTGGTTAAAGTACCTGAATGTTTTTGACCGACAATAGATATTTTTTTAACTACCAGGCACCTTTTGTTAGACAAAAATGCAATTTTTTGAGTAATATTATTGTCAGCATGATTTTGACACCAAATAATGTAATCATAGTCCTTTAAAAAGCAATAAACATATTTCTCATTAGTAGTTTTTACAATTGAAATTGGAAGGTCAAATACTTTTGCCTATCTTAAATACGTAAACAAACATACAACTAAAATAGACTATGGAGGTACATTTTTTTATGACAAAATCTTTTATTTGACACTGAATTTATGTAATTTAATTTTTTTCGTTTGAATTTTGTGAACTGAATTTTTTTTTTTACATCAAATTATGCTGACAATTTAATAAAAAAAAAACAGTGTATAAAAATTAAATGTACAAGAATTCAGTTTATAAAAATTCAGTGTAAAAAAAATTTTGTTTATAAAAATTCAGCATATAAAAATGATTTGCTGAAAAAATTGTGCGCGGAAAAATTGCGGCTTCAAAAAGCAGGACTCACTTGATAATAAATTATTGCCGATATATGGTATTATTGCCAGCATGATTTTGACACCAAATAATGTAATCATTGTCCTTTAAAAAGCAATAAACATATTTCTCATTAGTAGTTTTTACAATTGAAATTGGAAGGTCAAATACTTTTACTTATCTTAAATACGTAAACAAACATATAAATAAAATAGACTATGGAGATAAATTTTTTATAACAAAATCTTTTATTTGACACTGAATTTATGTAATTTAATTTTTTGCGTTTGAATTTTGTGAACTGAATTTTTTTTTATATCAAATTATGCTGACCATTTAATTAAAAAAACAAAACAGTGTATAAAAATGAAATGTACAAAAATTCAGTTTATAAAAATTCAGTGTAAAAAAAATGTTGTTTATAAAAATTCAGCGTATAAAAATTATGTGCTGAAAAAATTGTGTGCGGAAAAATTGCGGCTTCAAAAAGCAGGACTCACTTGATAATAAATTATTGCCGATATATGGTATTATTGCCAGCATGATTTTGACACCAAATAATGTAATCATTGTCCTTTAAAAAGCAATAAACATATTTCTCATTAGTAGTTCTTACAATTGAAATTGAAAGGTCAAATACTTTTACTTATCTTAAATAAGTAAACAAACATACAAATAAAATAGACTATGGAGATAAAAAATTTTTATGACAAAATCTTTTATTTGACACTGAATTTATGTAATCTAATTTTTTGCGTTTGAATTTTGTGAACTGAATTTTTTTTTACATCAAATTATGCTGACAATTTAATTAAAAAAAAAAAACAGTGTATAAAAATTAAATGTACAAAAAATAAGTTTATAAAAATTCAGTGTAAAAAAAATTTTGTTTATGAAAATTCAGCGTATAAAAATTATTTGCTGAAAAAATTGTGTGCGGAAAAATTGCGGCTTCAAAAAGCAAGACTCACTTCCAGTAAATTAAGACTAAAGCAATCGATCCTGTCTCAAAACCAGCCAATGAGATGTCAAGTTTGAAGTCACGTGACACGGGTCTTGCAAAACAGCATAAAAAAGGCAGTTAACTGGGCTACCTGGGCCTAAAACAAAATTAATTTACATTTCAATGAGTGTCGGTGCTGACTCGCGTATTCCGGAAAAAACACGAGTGATGACGTCACGACCATGTCGACACATTATTTGCGGGCGAATGGTTGCACCCCCACTATTGAATAAACACACTTAGATGCCGAGAGCAATGCACAGAGTGAACCCTCTTGCACCCAGTATGAAAGTGAGAAGCAGAGAAAACAAACGGATGTCACAATTTATCGATGAGAGCACATTTATTGGGTTAATTTTATTGGCTTCAAATGTGAAACTAATAAGTGACATATATATCGTAGCGACCTGGCTGTTAAAGTTAAGGAATTGTATGATATATATATATATATATATATATATATATATATATATATATATATATATATATATATACACATACAGTATATATACCTATATTATATATATATACCTATATATATATATATATATATACAGTATATACCTATATATATATATATATATATATATATATATATATATATATATATATATATATATATATATATATATATATATATATATATATACACACACACATATATACATATATGTATATTTATATATACATATCTGAATATACATATATATACATATATATATATACATATATATATACATATCTGAATATATACAGTCGCGATCAAAAGTTTGCATACACTTGTAAAGAACATAATGTCATGGCTGTCTTGAGTTTCCAATCATTTCTACAACTCTTATTTTTTTGTGATAGAGTGATTGGAGCACATACTTGTTGGTCACAAAAAACATTCATGAAGTGTGCTTCTTTTATGAATTTATTATGGGTCTACTGAAAATGTGACCAAAAGTATACATACAGCAATGCTAATATTTGCTTACATGTCCCTTGGCAAGTTTACCTGCAACAAGGCGCTTTTGGTTGCCATCCACAAGCTTCTGCTTGAATTGTTGACCACTCCTCTTGACAAAATTGGTACAGTTCAGCTAAATGTGTTGGTTTTCTGACAGGGACTTGTTTCTTCAGCATTGTCCACACGTTTAAGTCAGGACTTTGGAAGGCCATTCTAAAACCTTCATTCTAGCCTGATTTAGCCATTCCTTTACCACCGTTGACGTGTGTTTGGGGTCATTGTCCTGTTGGAACACCCAACTGCGCCCAAGACTCAACCTCCGGGTTGATGATTTTAGGTTGTCCTGAAGAATTTGGAGGTAATCCTCCTTTTTCAATGTCTTATTTACTCTCTGTAAAGCACCAGTTCCATTGGCAGCAAAACAGGCCCAGAGCATAATACTACCACCACCATGCTTGACGATAGGCTTGGTGTTCCTGGGATTAAAGGCCTCACCTTTTCTCCTCCAAACATATTGCTGGGTATTGTGGCCAAACAGCTCCATTTTTGTTTCATCTTACATCACATGGACAAAGATAAGACCTTCTGGAGGAAAGTTCTGTGGTCAGATGAAACAAAAATGGAGCTGTTTGGCCACAATACCCAGCAATATGTTTGGAGGAGAAAAGGTGAGGCCTTTAATCCGAGAAACACCATGCCTATCGTCAAGCATGGTGGTGGTAGTATTATGCTCTGGGCCTGTTTTGCTGCCAATGGAACTGGTGCTTTAAATGGGACAATGAAAAAGGAGGATTACCTCCAAATTCTTCAGGACAAGCTAAAATCATCAGCCCGGAGGTTGGGTCTTGGGCGCAGTTGGGTGTTCCAACAGGACAATGACCCCAAACACACGTCAAAAGTGGTAAAGGAATGGCTAAATCAGGCTAGAATTAAGGTTTTAGAATGGCCTTCCCAAAGTCCTGACTTAAACGTGTGGACAATGCTGAAGAAACAAGTCTATGTCAGAAAACCAACAAATTTAGCTGAACTGTACCAATTTTGTCAAGAGTGGTCAAAAATTCAGGCAGAAGCTTGTGGATGGCTACCAAAAGCGCCTTATTGAAGTGAAACTTACCAAGGGACATGTAAGCAAATATCAACATTGCTGTATGTATACTTTTGACCCAGCACATTTGCTCACATTTTCAGTAGACCCATAATAAATTCATAAAAGAAGCAAACTTCATGAATGTTTTTTGTGACCAACAAGTATGTGCTCCAATCACTCTATCACAAAAAAATAAGAGTTGTAGCGCAGTGGAAGAATGGCCGTGCGCGACCCGAGGGTCCCTGGTTCAATCCCCACCTAGTACCAACCTCGTCATGTCCGTTGTGTCCTGAGCAAGACACTTCACCCTTGCTCCTGATGGGTGCTGGTTAGCGCCTTGCATGGCAGCTCCCTCCATCAGTGTGTGAATGTGTGTGTGAATGGGTAAATGTGGAAGTAGTGTCAAAGCGCTTTGAGTACCTTGAAGGTAGAAAAGCGCTATACAAGTACAACCCATTTATCATTTATCATTGGATACTCAAGACAACCATGACATTATGTTCTTTACAAGTGTATGTAAACTTTTGATCGCGACTGTATATACATACATACATACATATATGTGTATATATATACATACATACATACTTACATATATATATGTGTGTGTGTGTGTGTGTTACTGTCAGAATAATTGTATCTAAGTTATCACAAAACTTTGTGTTGCCATGAGTTAGCGGCGAGAGGACAAAAGCTGTCTTTGATCTTACCAAGCAAAAGGCTTGTAAAACTCCACTGTGTACGATGGGAGGAGACAGGAGGGGTTCGGTTTCTTTGATCTATTGTAATCCACAGGAAGATCTTGTCTTGACCCGAGATCTACAAAGCGGAGAGGAAACAGGACACGACGCAAGCTCCGGGCATCTTTTCTTTGAACTGTTTTGTGACAAAAGGCGACGGCTGTTTACGACCCCCTCTCCCCTTAGAAACAGTTGTCGCCATGTAATCAGGGAAAGTCCAAATAAAAGAGGAGGCGTGCAATCCTGTCGTCAGAGCGTGGTGGAAGACTGTACAAAGAGTACAGCCCAGACGTTTCTCCTCATTGAGCTAAAATAATCCTGTCTCTGTTTAATTCCTTACTTCTTGTCTGTTTAATAGATGTCATCAGGGTTTGAACCTGACAGTTACTTTACATGGCCCCCTACCAATTTTTTTGGCCCAATGCAGCCGCTAAGTCAGAAAGTTTGGACACCCCTGTATAGCGCTTTATATTGTGTTCAAAGTGTATACATGTTTATTAAAATATGGATTTAAAAAAAATGAATGTTTACATCGTTTCTTGTGAAAAATTAGCTTCAATACGCAAACGTTTCTAAATACGAACCCTGTTCAGGAAGCAACTCAGAACGTGACTGGAACAGTGGTTGCATAAATGCCAGGAACTGAGGACCTGAGCACTGCAGGACTAGTTTTGCAAAATCAAACAAAGGCAGAGTGGCCGGCACTGCTCAAACAGGTCGTCCAAGGACAAGACTGATTAAACGCAGAGGACTGCAGTCCGTTTGATTTAGCGTGATCGGGTTTGAGGCTGCGGGAGCGAGACGACAGTTTACCACATGAGGTATGGCATAACGAGAGCCATAAAGTTTAAACTATGTAATAGGGTGTTTGACAGCAACACAGTTTACACAAACGGGAAAAAAACCTGGCTGACATTGCGCTGCCCCCAAGTCTCAGTAATACAGCACATTAAAAGACAAATGATTCACAAATGCAGCTCGACACGGGTCAGTTTTGTTCTGTGTGACCCGAGGACAATCTGTTTTGCATTGAAACGCAGGCTCATTATTAAATGCTGTTGGCTTGCAGCACTGGTTTTCTTTTTTTTTTTTTGGGGGTCCCTTTCATTATTATGTTTTTCTTTTAATGATTTTTCAAAACCAGCCATGGTTAAATGTCGTCCTGCGTTATTACCGACAGCACAAGATTACAAAGGATGGCACAGAGAGAGAGCAAGGATGGAGAAAGTCTGATGGAGACAGATAAACAGAAAGTGTGTAGTCGCTGCAAAGTGTACACTATTTTATAAGTACTCTTTCTACACGACTCTATATTTTACTGCTGACATTTATTCCTCTGCCACAAAGTAGTTTACTGCATTGATTTTCCCCAAAAAATGTTGGAATTTAGTATCTTTTGCACTTTTTGTAATATATAGTGAGTGTAGCTGTTTTAACATTTAGTAAGCAGTTTCTCTCTGCCTGTATTACTGCTGCATTTCTGCCGCAATAACAATAAAAGGTGATTGATTAGATTATATTAGTGAGGGAGAATGCAGTAGAACTGACAGAAAAACACCCTCAAAGACACAGACGGGGTGTTATCCTGATACAACTACAACATACTTGCCAACCTTGAGACCTCCGATTTCGGGAGGTGGGGGGAGGGGGGTGGGGGTGGTCGGGGTAGGACGGGGGCGTGGTTAAAAGGGGAGGAGTATATTTACAGCTAGAATTCACCAAGTCAAGTATTTCATATATATATATATATAGATGTATATATATATCTATATATATACAATAAATACTTGACGTTCAGTGAATTCTAGCTATATATATATATATATATATATATATATATATATATATATATATATACATACATATATATATATATATATTTATTTTATTATACGTATATATATATATATATATATATATATATATATATATATATATATATATATATACGTATATATATCTATTTTATTATATATATATATATATATATATATATATATATATATATATATATATAAAATAAATACTTGAATTTCAGTGTTAATTTATTTACACATATACACACACATAACACTCATCTACTCATTGTTGAGTTAAGGGTTGAATTGTCCATCCTTGTTCTATTCTCTGTCACTATTTTTCTAACCATGCTGCTCTGATGATGCATTGCTGTGTGGCACGCACAAAAGTGCTTTCATCAAATGCACTAGATGGCAGTATTGTCCTGTTTAAGAGTGTCACAACATTGCTGCTTACGGCAGACAAACTGCTTTACGGTATACAAAAACGTGACTGCTGTTGTGTGTTGTTGCCGCGCTGGGAGGACGTTAATGAAACTGCCTAACAATAAACCCATGAGGACCTGAGTCCGCCTGAATTTCGGGAGATTTTCGGGAGAAAATTTGTCCCGGGAGGTTTTCGGGAGAGGCGCTGAATTTCGGGAGTCTCCCGGAAAATCCGGGAGGGTTGGCAAGTATGAACTACAAGTATTTAACTTCCGTGACGATATTGAAGCCTCGGGTATTGGCCGATAGCCATATTAATCCGATATGATGTCATACATTCTTTAATTATATTGTAGTGTGGAACGTTGGAATAATGGTTGGTATGAAAAACACCAACCTATTCATTATTAATTGGAATGGACTTATGCTATTTTTATTGTAGTGCAATGGTCAAAACAATCCATTAAGTTAAGGCCAACTGGATGATGCGGGCACGTTTGTTACTGGATCATTTTTAATACACTGTAAATTATGATTACCGTATTTTTTGGACTATAAGTCGCAGTTTTTTTCATAGTTTGGCTGGGGGTGTGACTTATACTCAGGAGCGACTTATGTGTGAAATGATTAACACATTACCGTAAAATATCAAATAATATTATTTAGCTCATTCACGTAAGAGACTAGACGTATAAGATTTCATGGGATTTAGCGATTAGAAGTGACAGATTGTTTGGTAAACGTATAGCATGTTCTATATGTTATAGTTATTTGAATGACTCTTACCATAATATGTTACGTTAACATACCAGTTGGTTATTTATGCCTCATATAACGTACACTTATTCAGCCTGTTGTTCACTATTCTTTATTTATTTTAAATTGCCTTTCAAATTGGAATTGGGGGTTAAATCACCAAAAATTATTCCCGGGCGCGGTCACCGCTGCTGCCCACTGCTCCCCTCACCTCCCAGGGGGTGATCAAGGGTGATGGGTCAAATGCAGAGAATAATTTCGCCACACCTAGTATGTGTGTGACAATCATTGGTACTTTAAAAATGTCTATTCTTGGTGTTGGGTTTTATCAAATAAATTTCCCCCAAAAATGCGACTTATATATGTTTTTTTCCTTCTTTATTATGCATTTTCGACAGGTGCGACTTATGCTCCGGTGCGACTTATACTCCGAAAAATACGGTATTTGAAACTTGCTTATATTTACAAATGTGCTGTTTTAGATTGCGATCTTGTTTAATTAAGGACACCTATTACAGATGTTCAGCTTGTGTGCTTTAGTGTGCTTGGATGTTGTGTAGCTGCTAGCTACTGGCAGCATACAGCAGTGTTTCTTAACCCATTGTTGGGCCGGCAATACACATGTGTTTCTCAGCTGTGGTCTGTATGGGCCGCAGCGGTACTCAGTTGTAATACCCTTTTCCACCACTTGTGGCAGTAATGACAAGATTAAACAAACAGAAGTTACAAAGAAGTTTCTTAAGCGCAAAAATGGTGACTAAAATGTTGAGGCTATATTTTTGATTGCACTTTTATTTCTTGCTTTTAATATCAACATTGTATCGGGACACCTCATTAAGTTGGTATTATATATTTTGTTTAGCATTTGGTAGGTTCTTGTATTGGCTTTGGGTCACAATCCTTAAAATACTGAAATACAAACCCCGTTTCCATATGAGTTGGGAAATTGTGTTAGATGTAAATATAAACGGAATACAATGATTTGCAAATCATTTTCAACCCATATTCAGTTGAATATGCTACAAAGACAACATATTTGATGTTCAAACTCAAACTTTTTTTTTTTTTTTTTTTGCAAAAAATAATTAACTTAGAATTTTATGGCTGCAACACGTGCCAAAGTAGTTGGGAAAGGGCATGTTCACCACTGTGTTACATGGCCTTTCCTTTTAACAACACTCAATAAACGTTTGGGAACTGAGGAGACACATTTTTGAAGCTTCTCAGGTGGAATTCTTTCCCATTCTTGCTTGATGTACAGCTTAAGTTGTTCAACAGTCCGGGGGTCTCCGTTGTGCTATTTTAGGCTTCATAATGTGCCACACATTTTCAATGGGAGACAGGTCTGGACTACAGGCAGGCCGGTCTAGTACCCGCACTCTTTTACTATGAAGCCACGTTGTTGTAACACGTGGTTTGGCATTGTCTTGCTGAAATAAGCAGCGGCGTCCATGGTAACGTTGCTTGGATGGCAACACATGTTGCTCCAAAACCTGTATGTACCTTTCAGCATTAATGGCGCTTTCATAGATGTGTAAGTTACCCATGTCTTGGGCACTAATACACCCCCATACCATCACAGATGCTGGCTTTTACACTTTGCGCCTATAACAATCCGGATGGTTCTTTTCCTCTTTGGTCCGGAGGACACGACGTCCACAGTTTCCAAAAACAATTTGAAATGTGGACTTGTCAGACCACAGAACACTTTTCCACTTTGTATCAGTCCATCTTAGATGAGCTCAGGCCCAGCGAAGCCGACTGCGTTTTTGGGTGTTGTTGAAAAACGGTTTTCGCCTTACATAGGAGAGTTTTAACTTGCACTTACAGATGTAGCGACCAACTGTAGTTACTGACAGTGGGTTTCTGAAGTGTTCCTGAGCCCATGTGGTGATATCCTTTACACACTGATGTCGCTTGTTGATGCAGTACAGCCTGAGGGATGGAAGGTCACAGGCTTAGCTGCTTACGTGCAGTGATTTCTCCAGATTCTCTGAACCCTTTGATGATATTACGGACCGTAGATGGTGAAATCCCTAAATTCCTTGCAATAGCTGCTTGAGAAAGGTTTTTCTTAAACTGTTCAACAGTGATCCTCGCCCCGTCCTTGTTTGTGAATGACTGAGCATTCCATGGAATCTACTTTTATACCCAATCATGGCACCCACCTGTTCTCAATTTGCCTGTTCACCTGTGGGATGTTCCAAATAAGTGTTTGATGAGCATTCCTCAACTTTATCAGTATTTATTGCCACCTTTCCCAACTTCTTTGTCACAGGTTGCTGGCATCAAATTCTAAAGTTAATGATTATTTGCACAAAAAAAAATCTTTATCAGTTTGAACATCAAATATGTTGTCTTTGTAGCATATTCAACTGAATATGGGTTGAAAAGGATTTGCAAATCATTGTATTCCGTTTATATTTACATCTAACACAATTTCCCAACTCATATGGAATCGGGGTTTGTAGATTGAGGTAGAATGTTTAATATTGAAACAAATGTAGGCATTTTACTGACTCATATCATTCCCAAAAAACACATACAAAAATCAATAATAATTTAAATAAAACAAATACATATATGTGTTAATACATACATGTGTTAATATGTATATACAGTCGTGGTCAAAAGTTGACATACACTTGTAAAGAACATAATGTCATGGCTGTCTTGAGTTTCCAATCATTTCTACAACTCTTATTTTTTCATGATAGAGTGATTGGAGCACATACTTGTTGGTCACAAAAAACATTCATGAAGTTTGCTTCTTTTATGAAATTATGGGTCTACTGAAAATGTGAGCAAATGTGCTGGGTCAAAAGTATACATACAGCAATGTTAATATTTGCTTACATGTCCCTTGGCAAGTTTCACTG
>NC_084568.2:33010000-33157500 GCF_033978685.3 Nerophis lumbriciformis | reverse complement strand
ATTATTTGTGTATTGTTACAGTTTCACAAATTCCTCAGTAAATTCCTCAAAATGTCACTGTGGAGTTATTGAGTCTGTTTAGCTGATTGGAGAGCTAGCTTTCCGCAGCTAGTGGGTCCATGACGATGACTTCTGTTTTGTTTGATCGGCCGTTTTACTGCCGTGTTACAGACACCGTTTGGAAAAAATTAAGGTATGTAAATAGACATTTACACAATCTTTCTGTGTAAGCAACTTATTAAAGTTAAAGTTAAAGTACCAATGATTGTCACACACACACTAGGTGTGGTGAAATTTGTCCTCTGCATTTGACCCATCCCCTTGTTCACCCCCTGGGAGGTGAGGGGAGCAGTGAGCAGCAGCGGTGGCCGCGCCCGTACTCGTTTATTAGTGAGAATATACTTATTTTAAGGTATTTTTGGGGTTCATTGAGGTTAGCTAATTTTACTTGTTTTGGAAAGTCTTGACAAGCCACATGTTCTTGTTCTATTGGCAGATAATTTTGCTTAGTTCAAATAGAATACCCCTAATTTTTGTATTTTTTTTCTCTTGTTTTTGAACACTGACTTTTTGCAGTGTATTGTTTGTTAGTTTATTTTTTTGAAAAGTAGATGAGAAGAGGACTTGGAAAACACACTTGCATATTAAACACTATTATAATTATTGAGCAAAGGCTGTGAATACTTATGTACATGGGATTTTTTTAGTTGTTTATTTTTCATAAATGCACAACATTTTTGCGAAAACCCTTTTCACATTGTCAAAAAGTTAAAAGTTAAAGTACCAATGATTGTCACACACACACACTAGGTGTGGTGAAATTTGTCCTCTGCATTTGACCCATCCCCTTGTTCACCCCCTGGGAGGTGAGTTGAGCAGTGAGCAGCAGCGGTGGCTGCGCTCGGGAATCATTTTTGGTGATTTAACCCCCAATTCCAAACCTTGATGCGGAGTGCCAAGCAGGGAGGTAATGGGTCCCATTTTTATATTCTTTGGTATGACTCGGCCGGGGTTTGAACTCACGACCTACCCATCTCAGGGCGGACATTCTAACCACTAGGCCACTGATGTGTGAGCATCTACAGTACATCAACAATATAATTTGCCTGAATGGCAGGACAGGACCAATTTGATTGTTTTTTTTCTAAATTGATTTTTTTTAAATTGATTAAGAGTCGTTTTACATCCTTATCATTTACCCATCACTATTAAAAACTACTTGTGTGCACAAATTGTCCGTCTCAATTTGTGTGAAGTAAAAGAATACAGCGATAAGTGAGAAGAGGGGGAAAAATAATGGAGTGAATGGAATCAAAAGCATGGATTTGATTCAGCGCATGGGGTTCATTAAAGATGCATGCTGACTGCTTGGTGGAAAATAACATGGTTGCGTCATTATCGGTTGAAGTGAGAACTGAGATCTTCTACACGCCAGGTTTTAGCATCACTTTAGAGTATTCAATAAGCACCCGGTCTGTGTGTGAATACCACGGACGACCCCCCTCCCAGAACTCCAAGACCCGACAGTAACTAACATGTTTTGTGTCTTGCAGGAGGACATTCCTGCCTCAGAAGAAGAGCATATGGATGGATGAGTGTGCCATTGTTCCAATAAGCTCCGCGCTGTTTGGACCACTTACCCCGCTCGCTGCTTCTTCGACTTGTCTGAGATGCCATCCCGAGACATGAGCTTGTTGAACACCACGATTCCAATGAGCATGTTCACCTGAGGGAGACAAGAGGGGGGAAGGTTTCAGAAACATGGCGCTCACGACTTGCTCAATGGCTTTGTATGTTCCAGTGACGTGCAGTCACTAGAGGCAGGTGAGGCCGGGCCTCACCTGCCATCATGGAAAGAAAAAAAATGTAAAAAGAAAAAAAATTTTTTAATTGTTATATGTATCCAGTGATTATACTATAAAGTTATTTTCCATTTAACTTCACCAGTTTTAGATTATTTTTATTCAAAATCGCTGAATTTTCACATTTGCCGTTCAAATACTGAGAAGAGACGGTGCGGTGATTAGCAGCCAGTTGAGGCACGTCACTCAGTGCCTCAACATGGATTGCGCAATGACTCGGCTAACTGCTGGCCTGCTGTGCAGTGAGACCGTATTGCTATATGAATTATATTATACATTTCCATAGTTTAGTTAGCTGAGGTATATAATGTACAGTGTATTTTGTCAACAACTGTATGTGTGTAACGTATTTCTTGTGCTGAGCGATCATAAAACGGCTGCAAAAGACGCACTGGCTGAGGCTCGCCTCCTGCACCCCCGCCGTAGAATGCACGGCAACCCCTGACGGGAGTGTTATATCAACTAAAGCCCACACTTAAACTTTCCACATGCAAGATTGAATCTATTTAAAAAAAATATTTCATAAGAAGCCAAAAAGTGCAAAAACAATAATGTTGGTGTTGGAGGAGTTGTGAATGACTGCAGGGACACAACATTAGATACACCTGCAGACTGCAGGTGTACCTAATTCACAACTCCTCCAACACGAACATTATTGTTTTTGCACTTTTTGGCTACTTATTAAATAACTTTTGTAACCTATTTTCCTGGGCTTTCCTCTTTGTGATGTTAAGTTCCTGTTATGCGCTGTTATACAGTATATGCCTCGAGCTCTTATTTTGAAGGCGCTAAGAGCGGAAGTGATGACACGTTGCAGAGGTTTTTGCAAGAAGGTAAATAAAGTGGTCCTCGTGTAAACTGGAGCCTCCGTGTTTATTTTGTAGTTTCATACAGTATAGGCGACATTTATAAACCCTCGGTTACACTTTTTTAAATAGATTCAATCTTGCACGTGGAAAGTTTAAGTGAGGGCTTTAGTTGCGGCGCATGGACTTAATTTCTCAGTAAAGGTAAGACCATTATAACGTTTTTTTAATTAAATGTGCTTTTTTGTGTGCTACAGTTTGTATGTGTAAAGTTAAAGTTAAGTTAAAGTACCAATGATTGTCACACACACACTAGGTGTAATGAAATGTGTCCTCTGCATTTGACCCATCCCCTTGTTCACCCCCTGGGAGGTGAGGGGAGCAGTTGGCAGCAGCGGCGCCGCGCCTGGGAATCATTTTTGGTGATTTAACCCCCAATTCCAACCCTTGATGCTGAGTGCCAAGCAGGGAAGAATGCTGGTATGAGCTTTTAAACATAACCCGTTAACTGCTGCCAATCAAATGGTGAATAAGATACTCTTTAGGGTTCATATGTTTGTAAATCTGACTGTGATGAAGTCAGTGCCTCACCAGCCATCAACCTCACCGCACGTCACTGGTATGTTCCAAGAGTTCAGCTGAAGTTGACTGTTTAATTGCAGACCTCGATTCTTGGGGGTAACGATTCGAGTCAGAATCGATTCTCGATTCAAAACGATTCTCCATGTTTATTCAGAAAGAAATGTTTTGAGTACCTGCAAGTCCACATTCGGGGCAGGATTACTGGTAATCTGCAGCAGATAGTGGAACTAAAGTGTGTCACTAAAGCAACTGCTGCATCTCAATGCTGTTTTTCAACTTACAGTACAGGCCAAAAAATTGGACACACCTTCTAATTTCAATGCGTTTTCTTTATTTTCATGACTATTTACCTTGTAGATTGTCACTGAAGGCATCACAACTATGACACCTGTGAAGTGAAAACCATTTCAGGTGAGTACCTCTTGAAGCTCATCGAGAGAATGCCAAGAGTGTGCAAAACAGTATCAGAGCAAAAGGTGGCTATTTTGAAGAAACTAGAATATAAAACATGTTTTCAGTTATTTCACCTTTTTTTGTTAAGTACATAACTCCACATGTGGAGTTATTGAGTCTGTTTAGCTGATTGGAGAGCTAGCTTTCCGCAGCTAGTGGGTCCATGACGATGACTTCTGTTTTGTTTGATCATCTGTTTTACTGCCGTGTTACAGACACCGTTTGTAAAAAATTAAGGTATGTAAATAGACATTTACACAATCTTTCTGTGTAAATAACTTATTAAAGTTAAAGTTAAAGTACCATTGATTGTCACACACACACTAGGTGTGGTGAAATTTGTCCTCTTCATTTGACCCATCCCCTTGTTCACCCCCTGGGAGGTGAGGGGAGCAGTGAGCAGCACCGGTGGCCGCGCTCCGGAATCATTTTTGGTGATTTAACCCCCAATTCCAAGTTTTTCTGCCTTCAGTGACAATCTACAATGTAAATAGTCGTGAAAAAAACAATTTCAAATGTGGACTCGTCAGACCACAGGACACATTTACACTTAGCATCAGTCCATCTCAGATGAGCTCGGGCCCAGCGAAGCGTTTCTGGGTGTTGTTGATACATGGCTTTGGTTTTGCATAGTAGAGTTGTAACTTGCGCTTACAGATGTAGCGACGAACTGTAAAGTTAAAGTACCAATGAGGTGTGGTGAAACTATGTCCTCTGCGTTTGACCCATCCACTTGTTCACCCCCTGGGAGGTGAGGGGAGCAGTGGGCAGCACGGCAATTATTTTTGGTGATTTAACCCCCAATTCCAACCCTTGATGCTGAGTGCCAAGCAGGGAAGTAATGGCTCCCATTTTTATAGTCTTTGGTATGACTCGGGCGGGGTTTGAAGTCACAACCGACCGATCTCAGGGCGGACACTCTAATCATTAGGCCACTGAGTAGGTCTAAGTGCTTTGGAACTGGGGAGGCTCTCACGGCATTAGTCGCCAGTACTCTTGGAGGACAGTAACTACAGCATGCTTTTGCCTCAGAGTCTCCAAGACACAAGAAAAACCTCCAATCACACCGGAACCAGTCGCTACCTTATATTCCAATTTAAGTAGGTATAGTAGTTACTGACAGTGGTTTTCTGAAGTGTTCCTGAGCCCATGTGGTGATATCCTTTACACACTGATGTGAGTTTTTGATGTAGGGATCCAAGGTCACGGACATTCAGTGTTACGTGCAGTGATTTCTCCAGATTCTCCGAACCTTTTGATGATATTCGGTTTTGCATAGTAGAGTTGTAACTTGTGCTTACAGATGTAGCGACGAACTGTAAAGTTAAAGTACCAATGATTGTCACACAGACACTAGGTGTGGTGAAATATGTCCTCTGCGTTTGACCCATCCACTTGTTCACCCCCTGGGAGGTGAGGGGAGCAGTGGGCAGCACGGCAATTATTTTTGGTGATTTAACCCCCAATTCCAACCCTTGATGCTGAGTGCCAAGCAGGGAGGTAATGGCTCCCATTTTTATAGTCTTTGGTATGACTCGGGCAGGGTTTGAACTCACAACCGACCAATCTCAGGGCGGACACTCTAACCATTAGGCCACTGAGTAGGTCTAAGTGCTTTGGAACTGGGGAGGCTCTCACGGCACTAGTTGCCAGTGCTCTTGCATGCTTTTGCCTCAGAGTCTCCAAGACACAAGAAAAACCTCCAATCACACCGGAACCAGTCGCTACCTTATATTCCAATTTAAGTAAGTATAGTGGTGATATCCTTTACACACTGATGTGAGTTTTTGATGTCGGGACCCAAGGTCCCGGACACTCAATGTTACGTGCAGTGATTTCTCCAGATTCTCTGAACCTTTTGATGATATTATGGACCGTAGATGGTGAAATCCCTAAATTCCTTGCAAAAGCTGGTTGAGAAAGGTTTTTCTTAAACTGTTGGACAATTTGCTCACGCATTTGTTGACAAAGTGGTGACCCTCGCCCCATCCTTGTTTGTGAATGACTGAGCATTTCATGGAAGCTGCTTTTATACCCAATCATGGCACCCACCTGTTCCCAATTAGCCTGTTCACCTGTGGGATGTTCCAAATAAGTGTTTGAAGAGCATTCCTCAACTTGCTCAGTCTTTTTTGCCACGTGTGCCAGCTTTGTTGAAACATGTTGTAGCCATCAAATTCCAAATGAGCTAATATTTGCAAAAAATAAAGTTTTCCCGTTTGTAGTTTGCAGTCTATTCAATTGAATATAGGTTGAAAAAGATTTGCAAATCATTGTATTCTGTTTGTATTTATGATTTACACAAGGTGACAATTTCACTGGTTTTGAGGTTTGTATAATTCAGGGGTCGGCAACCTTTACCAGTCAAAGAGCCATTTTGACCAGTTTCACAAATTGAAGATAACAATGGGAGCCACAAATTTTTTTTGAGATTTAAAATTGAATAACACTGCATAAAAAGTATTTTTTTTGATTTGTGCTATGTATAAACCAGGGGTTTCAGGCACGCTGCCCATACCTTAATATGGAATTTGACTGCTGTTGCGGAACGCGGGTTTTATATGATAGGCGCTGCCGTGATGGTACAGCACATATCTCCCACTTCAACCAGCGTGCCTGATCAGCCACACGTTGTAATACGGGGCATCTGCTTGCTCACGTAAGTGACAGCAACGCATACTTGGTCAACAACCACACAGGTTACACTGACGGTGGCCGTATAAAAAAAACCTTTAACACTCTTACTAATAATGCGCCACACTGTGAACCCACATCAAACAAGAATGACAAACACATTTCGGGAGAAAATCTGCACCGTAACACAACATAAACACATCAGGACAAATACCCAGAATCCCATGCAGCCCTAACTCTTCCAGGCTACATTATACACCCCCGCTACCAAACCCCGCCCACCTCAACATAGCACGGGGGGGGGGGGGGCGCTGCATGGGATTCTGGGTATTTGTTCTGTTGTGTTTATGTCGCATGGGATTCTGGGTATTTGTTCTGTTGTGTTTATGTTGTGTTAAGGTGCAGATGTTCTCCCGAAATGTGTTCGTCATTCTTGTTTGGTTTTGGTTCAAAGTGTGGCACATTATTAGTAAGAGTGTTAAAGTTGTGTTATATGGTCACCGTCAGTGTAACCTGTGTGGCTGTTGACCAAGTATGCCTTGCTGTCGTGTACGTGAGCAAGCAGAAAATGCATACTGCATAACAAGGGGTTGGGCTGGCACGCTGTTAATACAGATTGTTTAGGGTGCCAAATGCAGTACCATCATAGTACGCCCTTATTGTAACTGTAAGGACGAAAATCGGAGAATGTTAATCCCGGGAGCTTTCTGCGAGAGGCATTGAAATCCGGAAGTCTCCCGGGAAAATTGGGGGGGGGGTTGGCAAGTAAGCTGCTGAGCCGCATAACAGTGGTCAAAGAGCCGCATGCGGCTCCGGAGCCGCGGGTTGCCGACCCCTGGTATAATCGCTCAGCCCTACTGGACACTTTTCCGTACAGCAAAATGTCCCACTGAAAGTTCCGTGCTTGTAATGACACTTGGCCACGTTGCCAATACTGGTACCTTTTTTGTGGTAGCGTCACAAAAAAAAGCACCTAAAACAGAGCCAAAGAAAAAAATAAATATACTTGCAGAGTTATTTGTTAATGATGCAAAAGTCTTATGACATTACCATATTTTTCATAGTTTGGCCGGGGGTGTGACTTATACTCAGGAGCGACTTATGTGTGAAATTATTACCGTAAAATATCTAATATTATTTAGCTCATTCACGTAAGAGACTAGACCAGAGCCTCCGCCACGGAGGTCAAGACACACTCGACTCATCGTGTAAATAAAAACTTCTCCCTATCGGCATATTATGGATACCCTCAAACAATGTTCCCTCGAATTTTCCATATGCGTGAGCAAACGCAAAAACTCCTTGAGCATTCAGTGGAGCACATGTGAGCACACCTGTCCCAAACCTGATTAAATGTTTTATTATTATAATCAAATGACAGCTGTCATTTCCATGAGATTATTTTCTAATATAAGTGTTTTGGCCCACTTACAATGACAATAACAAAAAATAATGTTTTTCAAGAGCTGTGTACTAGTATTGCATGCCTGGGTGGAAAACGAAGAAAAGAAACAGACTTTGCTGTGAAAATAAATAAATAATTTTATTTTATCATTTAAAATGACATGAGAGTGGCACTTGCCAAGGTGAAGCCACGCATATCTGAACTGGTCCCTCAAAGGCAACAGCAGAAGTCAGACTGATTTGCAGGTGTGTAATTTGTTGTGAGTTCATGCACTGTGTTGGTTTTGTTCTTTGAACAAGGTGATTTTCATGCACGGTTCATTCTGTGCACCAGTAAAAAAAACATAACTTTGCCTTGAATTTGAAAAAATAAATAAATCTATTTTTCACTAAAGAAGCGTTCGGTGAATGCGCATATGAAACTGGTGGGGTTTGGTACCTCCAACAAGGTTAAGAACCACTGGACTAGACGTATAAGATTTCATGGGATTTAGCGATTAGGACTGACAGATTGTTTGGTAAACGTATAGCATGTTCTATATGTTATAGTTATTTGAATGACTCTTACCATAATATGTTACGTTAACATACCAGGCACGTTCTCAGTTGGTTATTCATGCGTCATATAACGTACACTAGAGATGCGCGGTTTGCGGACACAACCGCGGAGTCCGCGGATAAACCGCGGGTCGGGCGGGTAAAAATAGATTTTAAATAGATGCGGGCAGGTTGCGGTTGAACCAATTCGGAAATATATATACATAGTTAAATGTTGTTACCCACATACGAAAAACGAGCAGCACTCTTTGAAACAGTCCATTTTTCATCAGGCACCGCGTCCCAGCAACAAGTGGCGCAAGTGAGCGCTCCTTCAGCGCAGCAGGGCGCATTTTAGAGGCCAGGCGCTCTCGCATGAATCCTGGCACTGTAGATGCCATTTTATTCCTGCATAGTGCTAACAAAAAAAAAAGTAAGTAGACATACGGTTGGATATGTTAAATGAATTAGTCTACGTTACCTATAGGCTATACCAAATAAGCCCATGTCTAACCTATATTGAGTTCGGTCAGCTGAATAATTTTGATGGTTACGTGTTGTTTGGGCGCACTACAATGCAAAGGAATTAAGGCAATTGCGTTGTTTATTGTGTTTTTTTTCTATTGGAGATATACTACTATG
Organism: Nerophis lumbriciformis; assembly: GCF_033978685.3. Classification (NCBI taxonomy): domain Eukaryota; kingdom Metazoa; phylum Chordata; class Actinopteri; order Syngnathiformes; family Syngnathidae; genus Nerophis; species Nerophis lumbriciformis. The sequence goes on along the minus strand of NC_084568.2, from coordinate 33,148,580 downwards.
AGTGAATAATTATTTGGCCTCGCTTTCAAGTGAAGCGCATCTCCGATTGGCGACAATGTAAGGATATTTAGCCTGCTTTGTTTGTCGCGACCGTCTATTTTCATTATAATTCAAGTTTGATGATAAAGTGCAGTCTGATGGGTTTGATTTCCCCCCTTCAGCTTTTTGCCTTGGCCAATAAGTTGCAGGTAATTTGTTATTATTATTTATTTTATTTAGTTTTGTTTAAATAGAGATGACACACATATGTTATTGTATAATTTAAGTTTGTGCGCGTGATTGACAGCCTAAGGCTTATGAGGCACATTTTTTATTTATTTTTTTATTTCAACTTAAAAACGTAAGCCTATACCTAGAACATAGGCTATGTGTTCATCTTTATTTTCCTGCTTGTCGTTGACAATAGAGATTGTCTGATATTTTGTCATGGCTGCAGATCAATCAATAAAGGTTCATCTTTGTCGCAAAATTGTTCACTGCTTCACTGTGCACCCCGCCCTCGTCCCTATTTGAGCATTATAACGTTAACAAGTTAATATTCATTGAAATAAATTCAGAATTTTTTTTTTACCTAACGAAAATATAGGCCTAGTCTTTCTAAAACATTTTTTTATCTTCTTAAAAGCCTCGTTCGGCTTGCTGCAACTGCGCACACAAAGTGTGAGGAACGCACTCCTGATCTGAGGGCATTGGCAACAATAGTCAACACTTTCTTAATGGAAATGACAATAATATTATAATAATGATAAATAATATTATCACGCATTAATATCTCTTAGCCACGAATGCGTGGCCAAGAGATGTGTGGCACGCATTGAATGTCTCTGCTCCATTGGATCAGTCTCCTTTCTTTAACAGGCAAAAGCTTTCTAACCTCACTAATGCCTTGCATCGTCTATATTAGATATATAACAACGGGCGGGTGTGGTTTTGATAAAATGTTGGTTCGGGTGCATGGCGGATGGTTGACGACTTTTGTGATGCGGTTGCGGATTAAATAATTGCCTATCCGCGCATCTCTAACGTACACTTATTCAGCCTGTTGTTCACTATTCTTTATTTATTTATTTTAAATTGCCTTTCAAATGTCTATTCTTGGTGTTGGCTTTTATCAAATAAATTCCCCCAAAAATGCGACTTATACTCCAGTGCGACTTATATGTTTTTCTCCTTCTTTATTATGCATTTTCGGCTGGTGCGCCTTATACTCTGGAGCGACTTATACTCCGAAAAATACGGTACTCAATTTACTTTTGAGACATATTTCCCCAGACAATGTGGGACAAGCACCAATAAATAGCCCTTTCATTGAAGGCTCCACTGTATTTATTCACGAAAGTGATATACAGTAGCTGTTTAGGTGGGTGGCTGATAAAATAATCACATGGCATTTGCATTAGTTGTTCATTTAGTGTATGCTTCTAAGGTTAAGTGACCTTTCGCCCATACACAGTTAACATCATGATGTTCGATACGTTGGAAACTCCCACGCAGCGCTCTAAGAACAACCTTTCCACTGTGGAAACATTAGTAGATCAGATGTTATGTACTGGCAGAGCACAATTCGATTGGTTGTAGATAGGAAGGCATCGTGCAGGTGTACCTAATGTTGTGGTTAATGTCGATGCTGCAAGATAATACTTGAGAAAAAAAACTGCAGATTTGTTCACTCTTCAGAGCAGCTGTTGAGTGTCCTAATTCCTCTCCATGCATTTCCCCTCGGGAACACCTGCGGTACATCGGGCAGATTTTCCTAGCTTGCTAAACACTGATAACACATTTCCCCCCCGCCCCACGCTGACAGCACGCCAGATTGGGCGAGGACTTTTGTCAGGTTGGTCATGTCTGGGCCGAGCTCTGCGTGCCAGCATCATCATGATCTGCTTATTTGTCAGAGGTCGGGTTCATTAATTAGAGACAAGTCCTGTGGGAGGAGCCTGTCTCTCTCTGACCGACATCTGTCTCTCAACAAGTTGGAAGGACCTCCACATTGTCTATGAATATAAATCATACACTAATGCCTGCAAAGAAGAAAGGGTAATATTTAAAAACATAACATAGTAGAACCTCAATTTTTTTAATCCCTCATTCTACAAACTTTTCGATTAAAAATAAAAATGGATGTACAAACGTTTCATCCACTCATTGTGTGCCCGACAAGATGAACCGACAAGGTAAAGTGGATCTGATTTTTTGTTCCGAATCATTGTCGCGACCTGGTTGTTAAAGGTTTAGGCCCCGTTTACACTAAGCCGGATAAGGTTATCCAGGGTAAATCCCACCTAATCTTATACGTGTCCACACACACACACACACACACACACACACACACACACACACACACACACACACACACACACACAATGGTCGTTTAAGACCCCCGCCCCCCTCCGTCCGCCGGTGCAACGCGACCTAGTACGCATGCGCGGAAAATGCACACGTCATATTCACCTCCAGTGTTGCTTTGTGTGCAGATTCTTAAATTTAAAGGGGAACATTATCACCAGACCTATGTAAGCGTCAATATATACCTTGATGTTGCAGAAAAAAGACCATATATATTTTTAACCGATTTCCGAACTCTAAATGGGTGAATTTTGGCGAATTAAACGCCTTTCTATTATTCGCTCTCGGAGCGATGACGTCACAGCGTGACGTCACATCGGGAAGCAATCCGCCATTTCCTCACTTTCGTCGGTGTGTTGTCGGAGGGTGTAACAACACGAACAGGGGCGGATTTAAGTTGCACCAGTGACCCAAAGATGCGAAAGTGGCAAGAAATTGGACGAAATTAGTTCAAAATACGAGGCTGTGGGGAAAGCCGACGAAATGGTCGGTCGTTTGTTCCGCACACTTTACGGACGAAAGCTATGCTACGACAGAGATGGCAAGAATGTGTGGATATCCTGCGACACTCAAAGCAGATGCTGACATCAACTCCAAAACTGGACAGATCAGCTTTCAGGAAAAGAGAGCGGATGAGGGTATGTCTACAGAATATATTAATTGATGAAAACTTTATTCATTACTCGCGGTTTTACGTAAATTATTATACATAAACTGTGTTTACCAATAATTTAGCTTAAAAACATTAATTTTTTCAATCATTTGAGTACATTCGGGTAGTCTTGTGTAATGCAGTATTTTGTGTCTATTTAGGTATGGTTAACCTGAGTGCTGAAATCGTGGAAAAATATATGTTCTTAGCGCGCCTGAAATGGGCTGTCTGCACTCTCAAAGTGCATGTTGTTGCCAAATGTATTTCATATGCTGTAAACCTAGTTCATAGTTGTTAGTTTCCTTTAATGCCAAACAAACACATACCAATCGTTGGTTAGAAGGCGATCGCCGAATTCGTCCTCGCTTTCTCCCGTGTCGCTGGCTGTCGTGTCGTTTTCGTTGGTTTCGCTTGCATACGGTTCAAACTGATATGGCTCAATAGCTTCAGTTTCTTCTTCAATTTCGTTTTCGCTACCTGCCTCCACACTACAACCATCCGTTTCAATACATTCGTAATCTGTTGAATCGCTTAAGCCGCTGAAATCCGAGTCTGAATCCGAGCTAATGTCGCTATAGCTTGCTGTTCTATACGCCATGTTTGTTTGTATTGGCATCACTATGAGCGTCACAGGAAAATGGACGGGTGGTTAAAATCAGGCACTTTGAAGCTTTTTTTAGGGATATTGCGTGATGGGTAAAATTTTGAAAAAAACTTCGAAAAATAAAATAAGCCACTGGGAACTGATTTTTAATGGTTTTAAACCTTCTGAAATTGTGATAATGTTCCCCTTTAACCTATCTGAACAATATCCAGTATTGTGGTATTTCAATTAACTGGAATCCAGTGTGCTGCGGGGCCCTATTGTAGTGAATCACACCTGAGACATCATAAACTAATCAAATCATTATTAGACATGTAAACAATGTGATAAAGAACATTTAACATCAATCAATCTAGCGATCTAGATATCTGGTCAGGACACTCCTCACTCTTTTGCCTTCACCTTCATTGTCCATTCCTTTCTGGTGACTTTATATACTCTGGACCTAGACGTTGAGTCCGCGACATACAGTACATGGCGGACAATAACTGATACAGTCTGCTATGCCAGTCCAAATGGATTCGCCGTTTTCGGTAGTTTTCCCTCGACGGCCAGGTAATACAAAGCAGACGCTAGCTTTTTTTTTAAATCACATCCACGGGAGCTCGCATTCTCGGTGTCTCTCCTTGGACAAATGGACAAAGCTTTTCGCTAAGTAGAATCACAGCTGACCTGGACATTCTAAAGTTATCTTGCCGTTATAGAAGTGTTGTATCCCAAATAGCTGCAATTGCTTTCTCTTAAGGTATTCATGTGTGATTTCCACAAGCGTCTGTACAGACGGAAGGAGAATGGATGACTCGCCTCCATATTTCCAGTGGTTAGCTCTGAGTTACGAAACCGCTTTATTATGAATCTGGCTGTGGCGCGTTATTTCTGACGTCACTTCCTGGCGTCACTTCCTCTCCGAACTCAGTTTGTAAACGATCAATGAATCCATACAAAGCTAAGAGCCGGAGATTTAAGAACTACACGGCGCACTTACCCGTGTAAAAATGTGTCCGAAAAAGGGGGACCTTAAACGATAGTTTAGTGTGGCTGAAACGGGGCTTAGGCTGAATAATTATTCGTTTAAGGGGTTATTTGGCTGAGTGTTTAGCCTTAGACTTTTGTGACAAAAACTTTGGCTGGTGACTGTGTGTGCGTGTCGGCAGGGCGGCTGTCAATGAGGACCGTTCAGCTAGTTGTTGTTTTGGCTTTGTTATTACATACAAAGTTGATCTTTCACCCCTCAAAACTATGTGTTTCTCAGCCGTGGTTTGTATGGGCCACAGCTATGGGCCACAGCTAGAGACGATAAATGCTTTAAAATGTAATATCGTAGATTATCGGTATGGGTTTTAAAATTATCGGTATCGGTTTCAAAAAGTAAAATGTATGACTTTTTACTTTTTGTGTACACGGACATAGGGAGAAGTACAGAGCAACAATAAACCTTAAAGGCACTGCCTTTGTGTGCCGGCCCAATCACATAATATCTACGGCTTTTCACACACACAAGTGAATGCAAAAGAATGACAAACACATTTCGGGAGAACATCCGCAGCGTAACACAACAGAACAAATACCCAGAATCCCTTGCAGCACTAACTCTTCCGGGACGCTACAATATAAACCCCGCCCACCTCAACCTCCTTATGCTCTCTCAGGGAGAGCATGTCCCAAATTCCAAGCTGCTGTTTTAAGGCATGTTAAAAAAAATAATGCACTTTGTGACTTCAATAATAAATATGGCAGTGCCATGTTGGCATTTTTTTCCATAACTTGAGTTGATTTATTTTGGAAAACCTTGTTACATTGTTTAATGCATCCAGCGGGACATCACAACAAAATTAGGCATAATAAAGTGTTAATTCCACGACTGTATATATCGGTATCGGTTGACATCGGTATCGGTAATTAAGAGTTGGACAATATCAGAATATCGGATATCGGCAAAAAAGCCATTATAGGACATCTCTAGCCACAGTGGTACTCAGTTGTAATTAGGGTATTATTTTGTAACAGATTCTCAATTAGACCGGTGGAAGATTCTGGACTAACAACACTGCTATCTGTATGTTTTGTTCCAGCTGACCGACGTTAGTGTGACACGCTGTCACATTCAGTTCAGCTGCCACTGCTTTGCATTAAGATCAACTTTGAACAATGACAAATAAGGGAGCAACACCACACAATGGCCTCATTCGTAACGCAATAATATTTCCTCCTCAAAGTCACGCACGTTTTGTCAACCGTCCTCTGAGCGATCCATTAATCCACAGTCCGATATTAATCCACTCAAAAAAAGGGAAATATAATAATCCATGAAGTTGCTTTGCAGCAAGATAGCATCCGCTGTGACTGACAGGTCTCTAGTTGCCGTCTGACGTCACTCCATTGTGCCGCGTTTACGTGTCAATAAACACATCCAGCTTAAATGTAATAAAATAATAATGGATTAGATTTTATATCGCGCTTTTCCATTATTAGATACTCAAAGCGCTCACAGAGAAGTGGGAACCCATCATTCATTCACACCTGGTGGTGGTAAGCTACATTTGTAGCCACAGCTGCCCTGGGGTAGACTGACGGAAGCGAGGCTGCCAGTTTGCGCCTACGGCCCCTCCGACCACCACCTATCATTCATTCATCAGTGTGAGCGGCACCGGGGGCAAGGGTGAAGTGTCCTGCCCAAGGACACAACAGCAGCGATTTGGATGTCAAGAAATGTGTTTGAGTTCCTTCTGTCTCTTGACTACAAACTGGACGATCGAGCCTTACACTTGCTCACTGAGTCTTTTTGTTTATATAATACACACTACACACTAGGGTTTTATGGTATACCGGTACTAGTATAGTATTGCGGTACTAATGAATTAAAAACGGTACCATACTCTGTTTGAAAAGTACCGGTTCCCCCTTTTTTTTTTTTTTTCACGGGCATGACGGCGCGTCCTCTTGTTATGACAGTGCTGGTTTTACGAGCAGAGGAGCATGTTCGGCAGCGCATAATCACAGAGTACTTACAAGCAGACACAGTGTGTAGACAGAAAAGGGAGAACGGACGCATTATGGCCTAAAAAGTAAAGATAAAAGTGAAGTTATAACACTGAAACACCCTCAGGAAGAGGTGCTTTAAGACATGGCTAGCTAGCTAGCAGCTAACATCCATCCGCCGTCGACAGTGTTTTAGCTACTTCTAAATCACTAATCCTCGCTTCCATGGCGACAAATAAAGTACGTTTCTTACAAGTACCATTATCACTGCAGGACGAGGAATAGCTAAACATGTTACACACCCTAGGACAGGGGTCGGCAACCCAAAATGTTGAAAGAGCCATATTGGACCAAAAATACAAAAACAAATCTGTCTGGAGCCGCAAAAAATTAAAAGCCATATTACATACAGATAGTGTGTCATGAGATATACATTGAATTAAGAGGACTTAAAGGAAACTAAATGAGCTCAAATATAGCTACAAATGAGGCATAATGATGCAATATGTACATATAGCTAGCCTAAATAGCATGTTAGCATGGATTAGCTTGCAGTCATGCAGTGATCAAATATGCCTGATTAGCACTCCACACAAGTCAATAACATCAACAAAACTCACCTTTGTGCATTCATGCACAACGTTAAAAGCTTGGTGGACAAAATGAGACAGAAAAAGAAGTGGCATGAAACACGTTCTAGAAAGTCGGAGAAAGTTATTCATGTAAACAAAGTACGGTGAGTTCAAGGACCGCCAAAATTAGTAGGACAAAACGGCGCTCGCCAAATACTCGAATCAGTGAAGCATGTTTAATATAAACAGTGTGCTTTATAACAATTAGGGAGGTTTGTGTCATGTTTGTCCTTCTACGGAAACCATATTAAAACAAAAAATATATATTTTTCCCCTCATTTTTTTCCATTTTTCATACATTTTTGAAAAAGCTCCAGAGAGCCACTAGGGCGGCGCTAAAGATAGAGCCGTGGGTTGCCGACCCCTGCCCTAGGAGGATACAATAGCTAACCTCTAACAGCAAGCTAGCACCCCTGACTGTAAACAATTGCCATGTGTGGATCAACACCTGACATCCACTGTAATGATACCAAGTACAATAGCGTATCTAGTCGATACTACTGTGATTACATCGGTATTTTCTATCATCACAAAATCTTGTTTCCTTTTTTTAAATTCATATTATGTTTATAAACTCAGGAAATACGTCCCTGGACACATGAGGACTTTGAATATGACAAATGTATGATCCTGTAACTACTTGGTATCGGATCGATACCTAAAATTTGTGGTATCATCCAAAACTAATGTAAAGTACCAAACAACGGAAGAATAAGTGATTATTACATTTTAACAGAAGTGTAGATAGAACATGTTGAAACAGAAAGTAAGCAGATATTAACAGTAAATGAACAAGTAAATTAATAATCCATTTTTACAGCTTGTCCCTCATAATTTTGACAAAATAATAGAATAAGAAATGACACAATATGTCACTGCATCCGTCAGCAGAAAATTAGGAGCCTTTGTTTACTTACTACTAAAAGACAAGTTGTCTAGTATGTTCACTATTTTATTTAAGGACAAAATTGTTATTTTTTTCTTTTCTTTCTTTAGTTTATTTGGAACATGAACACACTTACAGCATAATACATCACACAGTTTCATATAATTTCACTTTACATCATGTCCGAAAAGAAGTAGGAAGAAGCAAAGCTTATTTAATCCTACCCCTTTCCCACTTTAGAGCGTTTACAAATATATAGAATCATTTACTGACCTTTTTATAATAAAATAACATCTGTGAATTAGTATACACAACAGTTTTGTAATATGTAATTAATTAATTCAGTCATTATTAACATACTGAGATGAAGAATATCTTATTTTCAATAAGGTTGAAAGTAGTTCTCATAATTCTTCTTCTTTGTACTTTGTAAGCACTATTCATTTGAACAACCTCTTAAAGTGGATCATATGAGTACAATGTTTAACTTATTTACTTAATCCATTCCATCATTTAATTCCACATACTGATATGCTAAAGGTTCTAAGTGTTGTACGTGCATACAAATGTTTAAAATTAGATTTTCCTCTAAGGTTATATTTCTCTTCTTTAGTAGAGAATAATTGTTGTACATTCTTTGGTAGCAAGTTATAGTTTGCTTTGTACACCATTTTAGCTGTTTGCAATTTTACCAAATCACCGAACTTTAATATTTTTGACTCAATAAATAAAGGGTTTGTATGTTCTCTATATTCAACATTATGTATTATTCTAACTGATCTTTTTTGTAACATGGTTAGCGAATGTAGCGCACAATTGTAGTAATTTCCCCATATTTCTGCACAATTTGATTGCAATAAAAAGCATATGTTTAAAGTATCGTAAAATTTGTTGTTAATATAATGCCAAAAATGCAATTTTTGTGGTCCCCTTTATTTAGAAAAGTAACAAAAAGTATCGAAATATATTTTGTACCGGGACAACCCTACCGCCCACCCACCCACTCTTATTTTAGGACAACATAATCAGCAGGGTGGTGACTTGTCCAGGGTGTACCCCGCCTTCCGCCCGTATGCAGCTGGGATAGGCTCCAGCACCCCCCGCGACCCCGAAAGGGACAAGCGGTTGAAAATTGGATGGATGGATGTAAATATATTTTTGTCAGTTATTTATGAGTTTCTTCTTATGCAGTATTTTTGGTTAGTACTTATTTTTCCAATCAGCCTGACCTAAGCCTAAGCTTTATGTGTTAAATCAATAATAATCTTTATGATTAACACATGCTTTTATACCATTTGACAAGGTTGTAAACTGCAAGTAGGCTAGATATAATTATTGAATACAAAGAGTGAGATTACTAATTCAGTGTGAATAAATGAGAGGGCCTCAGGCCTCTCAGAACCCCTGATAAACAGCACTGTATAGCGCAAACTGTGATAGTGGTACACAGACATCTAGTGCTACCATACTTGCCAACCCTCCCGAATTTTCCGGGAGACTCCCGAAATTCATCGCCTCTCCCGAAAACCTCCCGGGACAAATATTCTCCCGAAAATCTCCCGATTTTCAGCTGGAGCTGGAAGCCACGCCCCCTCCAGCTCCATGCGGACCTGAGTGAGGACAGCCTTTTTTCCCGACGGGAGGGCAACAGGGTGACAAGAACTAAATCATCCAGACTAGAGATAAATTGTATTATTATGTTTATCTTACCTAAAAATAAACATATTTATTAATTAAAAAAAAATAAAAAAATGTTTTACTATATTTTGCTAAAAACATCAAAATTAATTGTATTTTTCTTTGTATTTTTTCCTGACTCCTTATTACATCCAGCCATAGAATTATACATTAAAATAAACATATTTGAAATAATTGATTTTAAATTATCATAATAATTCATTTAAAATGACCATATTTAATTATTAAAATAATTGCTTGTTTATCAACAACTTTAGCATTTTATTCATTACATTTTGAAACTCTCAGAAGCCAAGTTATGTTGTATTCCTTAAGATTTATTTATGCAAGTTTGAAGTATCAATTATCCAAACACAGTTTTGTTTGCATATTTTCAGGATGTATATATATATATATATATATATATATATATATATACAGTGAGGCAAAAAAGTATTTAGTCAGCCACCAATAGTGCAAGTTCTCCCACTTAAAATGATGACAGAGGTCTGTAATTTTCATCATAGGTACACTTCAACTGTGAGAGACATAATGTGAAAAAAAAAAATCCAGGAATTCACATTGTAGGATTTTTAAATAATTTATTTGTAAATTATGGTGGAAAATAAGTATTTGGTCAATAACAAAAATTCAACTCAATACTTTGTAATATAACCTTTGTTGGCAATAACAGAGGTCAAACAATTACTATAGGTCTTTACCAGGTTTGCACACACAGTAGCTGGTATTTTGGCCCATTCCTCCATGCAGATCTTCTCGAGAGCAGTGATGTTTTGGGGCTGTTGCCGAGCAACACAGACTTTCCACTCCCTCCACAGATTTTCTATGGGGTTGAGGTCTGGAGACTGGCTAGGCCACTCCAGGACTTTCAAATGCTTCTTACGGAGTCACTCCTTCGTTGTCCAGGCGGTGTGTTTGGGATCATTGTCATGCTGGAAGACCCAGTCACGTTTCATCTTCAAAGCTCTCACTGACGGAAGGAGGTTTTGGCTCAAAATCTCACGATACATGGCCCCATTCATTCTTTCCTTAACACGGATCAGTCGGCCTGTCCCCTTAGCAGAAAAACAGCCCCAAAGCATGATGTTTCCACCCCCATGCTTCACAGTAGGTATGGTGTTCTTTGGATGCAACTCAGTATTCTTCTTCCTCCAAACACGACGAGTTGAGTTTATACCAAAAAGTTCTATTTTGGTTTCATCTGACCACATGACATTCTCCCAGTCATCCATGTGCTCTCTGGCAAACTTCAGAGGGGCCTGGACATGCACTGGCTTAAGCAAGGGGACACGTCTGGCACTGCAGGATTTGATTCCCTGTTGGCGTAGTGTGTTACTGATGGTAACCTTTGTTACTTTGGTCCCAGCTCTCTGCAGGTCATTCACCAGGTCCCCCCGTGTGGTTCTGGGATTTTTGCTCACCGTTCTCATGATAATTTTGACCCCACGGGATGAGATCTTGCGTGGAGCCCCAGATAGAGGGAGATTATCAGTGGTCTTGTATGTCTTGCATTTTCTGATAATTGCTCCCACAGTTGATTTTTTCACACCAAGCTGCTTGCCCATTGTAGATTCACTCTTCACAGTCTGGTGCAGGTCTACAATTCTTTTCCTGGTGTCCTTCAACAGCTCTTTGGTCTTGGCCATAGTGGAGTTTGGAGTCTGACTGTTTGAGGCTGTGGACAGGTGTCTTTTATACAGATAACAAGTTAAAATAGGTGCCATTAATACAGGTAACGAGTGGAGGACAGAAGAGCTTCTTAAAGAAGAAATTACAGGTCTGTGAGAGCCAGAGACCTTCCTTGTTTGAAGTGACCAAATACTTATTTTCCACCATAATTTACAAATAAATTATTTAAAATTCCTACAATGTGAATTCCTGGATTTTTTTTCACATTCTGTCTCTCACAGTTGAAGTGTACCTATGATGAAAATTACAGACCTCTGTCATCATTTTAAGTGGGAGAACTTGCACAATCGGTGGCTGACTAAATACTTTTTTGCCCCACTGTATATATATATATATATATATATATATATATATATATATATGTATGAAATATTTGACTTGGTGAATTCTAGCTGTCAATATACTCCTCCCCTCTTAACCACGCCCCCAACCACGCCCCGCCCCATCTCCGACCACGCCCCCACCTCCCGAAATCGGAGGTCTCAAGGTTGGCAAGTATGAGTGCTACGCCAAAGAATCACTCGATGAAAGTCGTGTTTTATTTTCCTATATTGAAACACAGTGTTACTGTTTTAACTGTGTGTAATGTTACAGCGGCCAAAATAATAAATATACTTGTTAAATAAAACCCCTGCCTTGTTTTTAATGAATACTTGAGCCTACTACGCTACTGTATTCTAATGTTGGTCACTGTGGTGGTACATGGAAAGCCACATTTTTTCTGAGGTGGTACCTGGCAAGAAAAGTTTGAAATCCACTGGTATAGCGCTTAGAATTGTGTTTTAACTTTTACAAAAAAAATGGACATCATTCATGTTTACATGTTTGTTTTGGAGAATTTTACATACAGCGTAATTTCCGGCCCATAGGGCGCACGCACCGGATTATAAGGCGCACTGCCGATGAGCTGGTCTAGTCAGGTCTATTTTCATACAAAAGGCGCACCGGATTGTAGGGCGCATTAAAGGAGTCTTTTTTTTTTTCTTTTTTCTAAATGTAAAAGGCTTCCTTGTGGTCTACATCAGTATTTTTCAACCACTGTGCCGTGGCAGATTATCTAATTTCACCTATTTGGTTAAAAAATATTTTTTGCAAACCAGTAGTTATAATCCGCAAATAATGTGCCGTTGTTGATTGTCTGTGCTGTCTGAGATCGGCAGACTTACCACGTTATACTCTTCCATATCAGTAGGTGGCAGACGGTAGCTAATTGCTTTGTAGATGTGGGAAACAGCGGGAGGCAGCATGCAGGTAAAAAGGTGTCTAATGCTTAAACCAAAAATAAACAAAAGGTGAGTGCCGCTAAGAAAAGGCATTGAAGCTTAGGGAAGGCTATGCAGAACGAAACTAAAACTCAACTGGCTACAAAGTAAACAAAAACAGAATGCTGGACGACAGCAAAGACTTACTGTGGTGCAAAGACAGCGTCCACAAAGTACATCCGAACATGACATGACAATGTCCCCACAAAGAAGGATAAAAACAACTGAAATATTCTTGATTGCTAAAACAAAGCAGGTGTGGGGAATAGCGGTCAAGGAAGACATGAAACTGCTACAGGAAAATACCAACTAAAGAGGAAAAGCCACCAAAAAAGGAGCGCAAGACAAGAACTAAAACACTACACACAGGAAAACAGCAAAAAACTCAAAATAAGTCACGGCGTGATGTGACAGGTGGTGACAGTACACCTACTTTGAGACAAGAGCTATAGTGATGCATGCTTGGTTATGGTTTGAAGTCCTATTCAACAATTGCGACAATGACTTTTAATTGTCAATATAGGCTGCTGAGTTACATTTTTTAATGATTTCTACTGGTGGTGTGCCTCCGCATTTTTTCAATGAAAAAAATGTGCCTTGGCTCAAAAAAGGTTGAAAAACACTGGTCTACATAACATGTAATGGTGGTTCTTTGGTCATGTTGCATAGATGATGTTTTACACATCATCTTCAAGCTGCTTTCTGACAGTCGCTTCAGGATGCGGCAATTTGTGGGCGGTCTTATTTAGGTGGATCACCTTCGACAGCGTCTTCTCCCCGTCATCTTTGTTGTAGCGGTGTAGCGTGCAAGGACGGGAGTGGAAGAAGTGTCAAAAGATGGAGCTAACTGTTTTAATGACATTCACGCTTTACTTCAATCAATAAAGGAGCAGCCGGTAACAACAATGCCGGAAATATGTCCCGTGAAAAAACGTCCGACCGGAACTCTTTAATAACTAAAGTTCCTTGGGTGAATTATTTAAACTCACTACACCGGTATATTTTAGCGCTTTCATGGCGAGTTTACTGACAGATATAAGTAAGAACTTTACACTACTTTATATTAGAGATGGCAACAGCGGAGGATGAATGTCACATAACAAGAAGATAGAAAAAAAGAAGAAGCTTATCGACTACAAAAGCGGACACGCACACATTTTTAGGACTTATGCAGATCCCAAATACAGATCAGCAGGTACCAGAACGTAAGAAAAGTTGCTTTTGCATAATATTGCAAAACACAACGCCAGATAATATGTCTTACCTTATACACACACCATAATAATACTCCTATGTTGAAGCACAGTACAATCCATCAAGCGGTGCGGCTTCATAGCTTACCAAAGTCGTACTGAAACAATTTGATAGATTTCTGAGCGCCGTGTGTAATGTTCTATATTTTCAATGAGACATTTAAAATGTTGGTGTTGTTTACTTGAGTCATATTGCAGTCTAGACATATCTCTTATGTGTGACTGCCATCATATTGCAGTCTACATGTATCTCTTATGTGTGACTGCCATCTGCTGGTCACACTTATCATTTCACCATGTACGAAATAAAATAGCTTCCAGGCTGGTAAGCACCACCAAAATTATTCCGTACATTAAGCGCACCGGGTTATAAGGTGCGCTGTCGAGTTTTGAGAAAATGAAAGGATTTTAAGTGCGCCTTTTAGTCCGAAAAATACGGTACTGTATAAGTCGCAGTTTTTTTCATAGTTTGGCCGGGGGTGTGATTTATACTCAGGAGCGACTTATGTGTGAAATTATTTACACATTACCGTAAAATATCAAGTAATATTATTTAGCTCATTCACGTAAGAGACTAGACGTATAAGATTTCATGGGATTTAGCGATTAGGAGTGACAGATTGTTTGGTAAACGTATAGCATGTTCTATATGTTATAGTTATTTGAATGACTCTTACCATAATATGTTACGTTAACATACCAGTTGGTTATTTATGCCTCATATAACGTACACTTATTCAGCCTGTTGTTCACTATTCTTTATTTACAAACCCCGTTTCCATATGAGTTGGGAAATTGTGTTAGATGTAAATATAAACGGAATACAATGATTTGCAAATCCTTTTCAACCCATATTCAGTTGAATATGCTACAAAGACAACATATTTGATGTTCAAACTGATAAACTTTTTTTTTGTTGCAAATAACCATTAACTTTAGAATTTGATGCCAGCAACACGTGACAAAGAAGTTGTGAAAGGTGGCAATAAATACTGATAAAGTTGAGGAATGCTCATCAAACACTTATTTGGAACATCCCACAGGTGTGCAGGCTAATTGGGAACAGGTGGGTGCCATGATTGGGTATAAAAGTAGATTCCATGAAATGCTCAGTCATTCACAAACAAGGATGGGGCGAGGGTCACCACTTTGTCAACAAATGCGTGAGCAAATTGTTGAACAGTTTAAGAAAAACCTTTCTCAACAGGCTATTGCAAGAAATTTAGGGATTTCACCATCTACGGTCCGTAATATCATCAAAGGGTTCAGAGAATCTGGAGAAATCACTGCACGTAAGCAGCTAAGCCTGTGACCTTCGATCCCTCAGGCTGTACTGCATCAACAAGCGACATCAGTGTGTAAAGGGTATCACCACATGGGCTCAGGAACACTTCAGAAACCCACTGTCAGTAACTACAGTTGGTCGCTACATCTGTAAGTGCAAGTTAAAACTCTCCTATGCAAGGCGAAAACCGTTTATCAACAACACCCAGAAACGCCGTCGGCTTCGCTGGGCCTGAGCTCATCTAAGATGGACTGATACAAAGTGGAAAAGTGTTCTGTGGTCTGACGAGTCCACATTTCAAATTGTTTTTGAAAACTGTGGACGTCGTGTCCTCAGGACCAAAGAGGAAAAGAACCATCCGGATTGTTATAGGCGCAAAGTTGAAAAGCCAGCATCTGTGATGGTATGGGGGTGTATTAGTGCCCAAGACATGGGCAACTTACACATCTGTGAAGGCGCCATTAATGCTGAAAGGTACATACAGGTTTTGGAGCAACATATGTTGCCATCCAAGCAACGTTACCATGGACACCCCTGCTTATTTCAGCAAGACAATGCCAAGCCACGTGTTACATCAACGTGGCTTCATAGTAAAAGAGTGCAGGTACTAGACTGGCCTGCCTGTAGTCCAGACCTGTCTCCCATTGAAAACGTGTGGCGCATTATGAAGCCTAAAATAGCACAACGGAGACCCCCGGACTGTTGAACAACTTAAGCTGTACATCAAGCAAGAATGGGAAAGAATTCCACCTGAGAAGCTTCAAAAATGTGTCTCCTCAGTTCCCAAACGTTTATTGAGTGTTGTTAAAAGGAAAGGCCATGTAACACAGTGGTGAACATGCCCTTTCCCAACTACTTTGGCACGTGTTGCAGCCATGAAATTCTAAGTTAATTATTATTTGCAAAAAAAAGATAAAGTTTATGAGTTTGAACATCAAATATGTTGTCTTTGTAGTGCATTCAATTGAATATGGGTTGAAAAGGATTTGCAAATCATTGTATTCCGTTTATATTTACATCTAACACAATTTCTCAACTCATATGGAAACGGGGTTTGTATTTTAAATTGCCTTTCAAATGTCTATCCTTGGTGTTGGGTTTTATCAAATACATTTCCCCCAAAAATGCGACTTATACTCGACTTATATATGTTTTTTTCCTTCTTTACTATGCATTTTCGGCCGGTGCGACTTATACTCCGGAGCGACTTATACTCCGAAAAATACGGTACGTATTTTTTTGATTTAGGAACCCTGTTTAAGAACCAATTAGGTGCTTAAATCTAGGTTCCACTGTAAATTATCGTTTTCCCGACCACGCCGCACTTTGAAGGCAATTTAGAAAATAGCTAATCACACATATTCAACATAGTCTGCTTGCATGCCTTGTGCACAAACGAGCACCTGCTGGCAATGTAGACAGATGAGCGCTTATGTCTGACAGGAAATACTCATGCATAAACAAATCCACAACAATAATAGCAGAGGGAGTAAATACTAAGCTCTATTTCAGTGTTCGGCAAGGATGTATGCTGGGAAAGAACATCCTGTGAGTCCCAGTGGAAAAATAACCTGGTCATAGAAGGAGCCACATGCAGCAGGCAACAATATGGAGATATAGTTGTGCAGTGATAAAACACACTGCTCACTGCCACCATAATTGAGATTTTTATTGCAACGTTTGCCGGTTTGTTAGCACGTTTACACAAAAGGTGCTCAATGTGCAGGAGCATGGAACAAGAATGATATCAATTAGAGTCCCACAATGGCTTTTTTGCCTATATCCGATATTGTCCAACTCTTAATTACCGATTCCGATATCAACCGATACGATATATACAGTCGTGGAATTAACACATTATTATGCCTAATTTTGTTGTGATGCCCCGCTGGGGGGGTCGAGGTTGAGGTGGGCGGGGTTTGATGGTAGCGGGGGGTGTATATTGTAGCGTCCCGAAAGAGTTAGTGCTGCAAGGGGTTCTGGGTATTTGTTCTGTTGTTTGTGTTGTGTTACGGTGCGGATGTTCTCCTGAAATGTGTTTGTCATTCTTGTTTGGTGTGGGTTCACAGTGTGGCGCATATTTGTAACAGTGTTAAAGTTGTTTATACGGCCACCCTCAGTGTGACCTGTATGGCTTTGTACCGAGGATGTCGTTGTGGCTTGTGCAGCCCTTTGAGACACTTGTGATTTAGGGCTATATAAATAAACATTGATTGATGATTGATTCCAAAGACATGCACCTGGGGATAGGTTGATTAGCAACACTAAATTGGCCCTAGTGTGTGAATGTGAGTGTGAATGTTGTCTGTCTGTCTGTGTTGGCCCTGCGATGAGGTGGCGACTTGTCCAGGGTGTACCCCGCCTTCCGCCCGATTGTAGCTGAGATAGGCTCCAGCGCCCCCCGCGACCCCAAAGGGAATAAGCGGTAGAAAATGGATGGATGATGATTGATTGATTGTTGACCAAGTATGCATTGCATTCAATTATGTGTGTGTAAAAGCCGCACATATTATGTGACTGGGCCGGCACGCTGTTTGTATGGAGGAAAAGCGGACAAGACGACAGGTTGTAGAGGACGCTAAAGGCAGTGCCTTTAAGGCACGCCCCCAATATTGTTGTCCGGGTGGAAATCGGGAGAAATTCGGGAGAATGGTTGCCTCGGGAGGGGCACTGAAATTCGGGAGTCTCCCAAGAAAATCGGGGGGTTGAAACTGATAACGATAATTTCCGATATCACATTTTAAAGCATAAGCAGGACATCTCTAACATCAATACATCCTAAGCTGCACCATACTGACGCAGAATGAGTCGGTGACGCCAATCAAGGACGTTAAGTTAAGGGGGACGGCGTGGCGAAGTTGGGAGAGTGGCCGTGCCAGCAATGTGAGGGTTACTGGTTCAATTCCCACCTTCTACCATCCTAGTCACGTCCGTTGTGTCCTTGAGCAAGACACTTCACCCTTGCTCCTGATGGGCCTGGTTAGCGTCGTGCATGGCAGCTCCCGCCATCAGTGTGTGAATGTGTGTGTGTGAATGGGTGAATGTGGAAATAGTGTCAAAGCGCTTTGAGTTCCTTAAAAAGGTAGAAAAGCGCTATACAAGTACAACCCATTTACCATTTAAGTATCGAAATGGCGGACATTTATGGGACGGCATGGCGCAGTGGAAGAGTGGCCGTGCGCGACCCAAGGGTCCCTGGTTCAATCCCCACCTAGTACCAACCCCGTCATGTCCGTTGTGTCCTGAGCAAGACACTTCACCCTTGCTCCTGATGGGTGCTGGTTAGCGCCTTGCATGGCAGCTCCCTCCATCAGTGTGTGAATGTGTGTGTGAATGGGTAAATGTGGAAGTAGTGTCAAAGCGCTTTGAGTACCTTGAAGGTAGAAAAGCGCTATACAAGTACAACCCATTTATCATTTATTATTATCCATGAAAATGTGGATAAGCTGCCGATGGTGTGTATGACAGAGGAGCAGCTGTGTGTAGAAACTGTGCAGGTCCACTCTCCAATGGTGTACATTATACTTTGTTAAACTACTGTAGTTGTTTATACTACATTTTAGTGTATTGTGTTCCATACAATATTTTTTATCTAAAAAGTGTCTTTTTCTTTTTAAAGGCATGTTACACGTTAAAATGGTGGTGTTTTTTGGAGGGGGCAAGCACAAATGTAATTGATTTCAACTGATTTAAATTAGGGAATGGATTCATATGGCCCCATTCCTGAGTGGATCTCGCATGAGAGGAAGGTGGGAGGTTAATCATTTCGCAATGCAGTCTGCTGACAATAATGGAAAGTGCTACTCTCGGTCGGAATTGCCACAAAACACAGTTTAAGATATTCGACACTCTACTGCCATCTGGTGGCTCGAGTGAATAGTGCAACCCCCAATTTGTCACGTTCCATGTGTCAGGTTATCCGTGACGAATGGGGCGATGTGATTCCCCTTCCTCCTGTAAATGGGTGACAACGATTTGAGATACAAGCGTTTGGAGTTAAGAGCTCTGTCACTGAACCGTTGAAGGTCGTAAGTGGAGGTACTACCGCACACCTCTCATGGCACGAGGGTTGTCTCGATACCAATATTTTGGTACCGGTACCCGTATCAAAATGTATTTCGATACTTTTTCTAAATAAAGGGGACCACAAAAAATAGCATTATTGGCTTGATTTTAACAAAAAACCGTAGGGTACGTTAAACATATGTTTATTATTGCAGTTAAGTCCTTAAATAAAATAGTGAACATACGAGACAACTTGTCTTTTAGTAGTAAGTAAACAAACAAAGGCTCCTAATTAGTCTGCTGACAAATGCAGTAACATATTGTCATTCATCATTCTATTATTTTGTGAACATTATAAAGGACAAGCTGTAAAAATCGAATATTAATCTACTTGTTCATTTACTGTTTATATCTGCTTACTTTCTGAATCATGTTCTATCTACACTTCTAACTTAATCTTCTGTTGTTTGATACTTTAAATTAGTTTTGGATGATACCACACATTTTGGTATCAATCTGATGTCAAGTAGTTACAGGATCGTACATTTGTCACAATTTAAGTTCTCATGTGTCCAGGGACGTATTTCCTGAGTTTAAATTTTTTTTTTCTGACGATAAAACATATCGATGTAATCATAGTAGTATCGACAAGATACGCTTTTCTACTTGGTATCATTACAGTGGATGTCAGGTGTAGATACACCCATGGCATTTGTTTACATTCAGGAGCGCTAGCTTGTTAGCGGTGATGCCGGTGAGCTATTGTATCCTCCTATTTTTAGCTATTCCTTTCCTGCAGTGATAATGGTACTTGTAAGAAACTGACTTTATTTGTTGCCTTGGAGGCGAGGATTAGTGATTTAGAAGTAGCTAAAACACTGCCGATTGCGGATGGACGGTAGCCGCTAACTAGCTAGCCATGTCTTAAAGCACCTCTTCCTGAGGGTGTTTCAGTGTTATAACTTCACCTTTATCTTTACTTTTTAGGCCAAAATGCGTCCGTTCTCCCTTTTCTGTCTACACACTGTGTCTCCTTGTAAGTACTCTGTGATTGTGTGCTGCCGAACATGCTACTCTGCTCGTAAAACCAGCACTGTCACGACGTGACGACAACGTGCCGTCATGCCTGTAAAAAAAAAATTAAAATATGGCGAACCGGTACTTTTCAAACAGAGTATAGTCCCGTTTTTGATTCATATTCATATTTAAGATAAAGGGGATAATTATCACAATTTCAGAAGGGTTAAAACCATTAAAAATCAGTTCCCAGTGGCTTATTATATTTTTCGAAGTTTTTTTCAAAATTTTACCCATCACGCAATATCCCTAAAAAAAGCTTCAAAGTGCCTGATTTTAACCATCGTTATAAACACCCGTCCATTTTCCTGTGACGTCACATAGTGAAGCCAACACAAACAAACATGGCGGAAAGAACAGCAAGCTATAGCGACATTAGCTCGGATTCAGACTCGGATTTCAGCGGCTTAAGCGATTCAACAGATTACGCATGTATTGAAACGGATGGTTGTAGTGTGGAGGCAGGTAGCGAAAACGAAATTGAAGAAAAAACTGAAGCTATTGAGCCATATCGGTTTGAACCGTATGCAAGCGAAACCGACGAAAACAACACGACAGCCAGCGACACGGGAGAAAGCGAGGACGAATTCGGCGATCGCCTTCTAACCAACGATTGGTATGTGTTTGTTTGGCATTAAAGGAAACTAACAACTATGAACTAGGTTTACAGCATATGAAATACATTTGGCAACAACATGCACTTTGAGAGTGCAGACAGCCCAATTTTCATCAATTAATATATTCTGTAGACATACCCTCATGTCAGCAGGCCAGGGAAGCTAGGGTCGATATTCTTCTCTTGACGGTGTGAGCCAAGACATCCAGGGGGTTTAGCTCGCTCGTCTGCGGGAACAAACTGCCGCCATTGCTTGCCGTGCTACCGAGGTTCTTTGTCCCTGAATTGCTCACACACTCCGGCAGATTCAATGGGGGTCTGGCGGCAGATTTCTTTGACTTTATCGTTGGAAATGCATGTGCTTTGAGTGTCGCAGGATATCCACACATTCTTGCCATCTCTGTCGTAGCATAGCTTTCGTCGGTAAAGTGTGCGGAACAAACGTCCAATTTTTTGCCACTTTCGCATCTTTGGGCCACTGGTGCAACTTGAATCCGTCCCTGTTCGTGTTGTTACACCCTCCGACAACACACCGGCGAGGCATGATGTCTCCAAGGTACGGAAAACAGTCGAAAAAACAGAAAATAACAGAGCTGATTTGACTCGGTGTTTGAGAAAATGGCGGATTCTTCCCGATGTGACGCCACGTTGTGACGTCGTCGCTCCGAGAGCGAATATTAGAAAGGCGTTTAATTCGCCAAAATTCACCCATTTAGAGTTCGTAAACCGGTTAAAAAATATATGGTCTTTTTTCTGCAACATCAAGGTATATATTGACGCTTACATAGGTCTGGTGATAATGTTCCCCTTTAAAGTTAAAGTACCAATGATTGTGACACACACACTAGGTGTGGTGAAATTTGTCCTCTGCATTTGACCCATCCCCTTGATCACCCCCTGGGAGGTGAGGGGAGCAGTGGGCAGCAGCGGTGCTGCGCCCAGGAATCATTTTTGGTGATTTAACCCCCAATTCCAACCCTTGATGCTGAATGCCAAGCAGGGAGGTAATGGCTCCCATTTTATAGTCTTTGGTATGACTCGGCCGGGGTTTGAACCCACAACCTACCGATCTCAGGGTGGACAGTCTAACCACTAGACCACTGAGTGATTCGATACTATACTAGTACCGGTATACCGTACAACCCTACCTCATGTTGATATTTGTGAAGGTATACAATATGGTGAAGTGTGATTTGCAGTCCAAAATAAAGGAGGCACAGACTCACCAAGACTATGACAGCTGCAGGTCCAACAAAAGCATAAAGCAGACCTCCCTCCAGGGATAACCAGCAGCTGAAAGAGAAAATGACACCGGTTACACTTCCTTCTTTGCAGCTGAAAACTTTGTCACTATGGAGATGCCGCGTGCATGCAAGCTTCCGCCGGCTGCCTCTGTTCCAACATTGCACTCTGAGAGGATTCCACCCCCCCGCCTATTTGCCTCTAATGAAGATGCATTGCTGCAGGGGAGGGCTTCGTTCTAATTGCCATTTTCATTCAATCACAATAAATGTTACTCCTCTCTTCCATTTGATGTCTCCTTATTGAACCTCTCCATGGTTTAAACGCCATCTGGAAAGCATGAGTTGAAGTAGAGTGCGGCGTTACGGACCATTTTTTATTCTCTAACGCCCTCCGTGAGCGTGAGTCCTGTCCAAATTGGCGAGCCACCGGAAACAAAACGTGGCAAAACAAAACCGTCCCAATCTGGTCGACGACGTTTCATTTTTTGTTTTCCAGATAAATACAAACTCATGATGTTTTCTCGTCAGCGGTGTGATTGCTTCTTATCTGTACACGACTGTTCAAAGGGGCCGTTTTATTTTTCACAATTATTATTCATATTGAATAAAAATTGCTTGTCGACCTGAGGAAATGGTCGGGCGTTCAGGCTTGTCACTCAGCGCTGTGTCGTACACAAAAGCCGTCTCAGAGAAGTGACAATTTGCAGTCATGTTATGACAGAATAAACATTCAATAATGGCTAACGTTAGCTAGTCAGATTGCTATCGTTAGCTAAAAACAAACAAAGCCAACGCACGTTTTACATATAAATTATTATTTATTAAACATATAAACCAGCACAACGGAAAATTTTAAAATAATAAAATGATGAAAAATTAATTTAGTCATTAATTTAATTTAATAAATGAATTTAACTTCTGCATGAGTCTGATTGTTGGAGCTTGTCATGCATTACTCAGCCAACTGATTCCAAATTACTGCCACAAGTGGTGGAAAAGTGTATTACATCTAGAGTTGTCAAAAAGCGAAATTATTCTCTGCATTTGACCCATCACCCTTGATCACCCCCTGGGAGGTGAGGGGAGCAGTGAGCAGCAGCGGTGGCAGCGCCCGGGAATAATTTTTGGTGATTTAACCCCCAATTCCAACCCTTGATGCTGAGTGCCAAGCAGGGAGGTAATGGCTCCCATTTGTATAGTCTTTGGTATGACTCGGCCGGGGTTTGAACTCACAACCTACCCATCTCAGGGTGGACACTCCCAAACAAGTTATCACATTAATAATTTGGGCTGTCAATCTTTGGGCACGATTCAATTCTTGGGGGTAACAATTTTGTACTCCCTCGTCCCAGGAAGAATGCTTAGCGGAAATCTTTTATTTATAGATCTGTATCGCTCTGGAATAACCTGCCTCGAATTCTCACCGGCATTGAAAATAAACAGGTTTTTATAAGGAAAGTAATATTGTATCTGAGTCTTTAAATTAGCTTGCTTGTTGATGATTTTGTTTGGTTTTGTATTGTGTAGTTATATTTATATGGTAATTATTAATCTGTGACTGTAAATTGTTTGCTTGTTTTCTTATTGATGCTTTTATTTTTTTCTGTATTGTGTAGTTATAATTATATACTTTTACTTGTAATTGTATTGAGTTTGTGGACCCCAGGAAGACTAGTGGGTTGTTGTGGCAACCAGCTAATGGGGATCCTTAATAAAAATAAAAATAAATTCAATTTAGAATCGATTCTCGTGTGGCATACTTCTTTTGTTGCCTTATTTGTATTTGACTTTATTAAATGTTTGTGTAGAATTTTATTAAACAAAACCAGTCTTATTTCAAGTAATATAGATCATATATATATATATATATATATATATATATATATATATATATATATATATATACATATATATATATATATTTATATATATATATATATATATATATATATGTTTAATAAAATTCTACACAAACATTTAATAAAGTCAAATACAAATAAGGCAACAAAATAAGTATATATATATATATATATATATATATATATATATATATATATATACATATATATATATATTTATATATATATATATATATATATATATATATATATATATATATATATATATATATGATCTATATTACTTGAAATAAGACTGGTTTTGTTTAATAAAATTCTACACAAACATTTAATAAAGTCAAATACAAATAAGGCAACAAAAGAAGTATGCCACACGGTACAGATTTACTTTATTAAAGTAAATCTGTACAGCAGATATCAGCATCGACATCAACTATGTAATTATAAATAGGATATCGCAATTCATTAGAAAATCTGTTTTTTTACACCACTATTACCGTATTTTCTGGACTATAAGGCGCACATAAAATCATTTTTTTCCCGCAAAACTCGGCAATTCACCTTATAACCCGGTGCACCTAATGTACGGAATAATTCTGGTTTTGCTTACCGACCTCAAAGCTATTTTATTTGGTACATGGTGTAATGCTAAGTGTGACCAGTAGATGGCAGTCAAACATAAGAGATACATGTAGACTGCACTAGGATGGCAATATGATTCAAGTAAACAACACCAACATTTTATATGTTCCATTGAAAATATCGAACATTACAAACTGCGCTCAAAAATCTATCAAAACGACTTTGGTAAGCTATGAAGCCGCACCGCTTGATGGATTGTACTGTGCTTCAACATAGGAGTATTATTATGGTGTGTGTATAAGGTAAGACATTATCTGGCGTTTTGTTTCACAATATTATGCAAAAGCAACTTTTCTTACCTTCTGGTACGTGCTGATCTGTATTTGTGATCTGCATAAATCCTGAAAATGTGCGCGCGTCCGCCTTAGTGTCGTATTTTTTGGACTATAAGTCGCAGTTTTCTTCATAGTTGGCCGGGGTTGCGACTTATACTCAGGAGCGACTTATGTGTGAAATTATTAACACATTACCGTAAAATATCAAATATTATTTAGCTCATTCACGTAAGAGACTAGACGTATAAGATTTCATGGGATTTAGCGATTAGGAGTGACAGATTGTTTGGTAAAGGTATAGCATGTTAAATATGTTATAGTTATTTGAATGACTCTTACCAAAATATGTTACGTTAACATACCAGTTGGTTATTTATGCCTCATATAACGTACACTTATTCAGCCTGTTGTTCACTATTCTTTATTTATTTTAAATTGCCTTTCAAATGTCTATTCTTGGTGTTGGCTTTTATCAAATACATTTTCCCCAAAAATGCGACTTATACTCCAGTGCGACTTATATACGTTTTTTTTCCTTCTTTATTATGCATTTTCGGCCGGTGCGACTTATACTCCGGAGCGACTTATACTCCGAAAAATACGGTAGTTGGTGCCAACACCGTAGTCGAAAAGCTTCTTCTTTTTCTCTATCTTCTTGTTATGTGACATTCACCCTCCGCTGTTGCCATTTCTAACATAAAGTAGTGTGAAGTTCTTACTTATATCTGTCAGTAAACTCGCTATGAAAGCACTAAAACATACCGCATAGTGACTTTACACCCAAGGAACTTTAGTTATTAGAGAGTTCCGGTCGGACGGTTTTTCACGGGCACATTGCCGGCCTTTTTGTTGTTTCCGGCTGCTCCGTTATTGATTGAAGTAAAGTCTGAATGTCATTAAAACAGTTAGCTCCATCTTTTGACACTTTTCCACTCCCGTCCTTGCACGCTACAACAAAGATGACGGGGAGAAGACGCTGTCGAAGGTGAGCCATGTAAATAAGACCGCCCACAAAACGGCGCATCCTTTTTTTTTTTTCATGTCCTGTCCAGCTTCTCAGGCAAATCATATAGTTGTTTTTTTGTTTTTTTTCATCATATAGTTGATGTAGATGCCCATGTCGGCTGTTCAGATTTACTTTACAAAAGAGAAGTGTAGGATACTTCTCTTGTTGCCTTATTTGTATTTGACTTTATTAAATGTATTTATATTATCATTTAGTGCAGCCGGGCCGGAGCAGGAGGGGATAGAAAGAGAAAAAAAAGAAGACAGAGGGGGAAATTGTGGGGACAAGAGGGGGATTAGACAGAGAGACAAAAACAACAACAGCAAACAACAACAACAACAACAATAGAGCAACATCAGCAAATACGACATGTACAAATATGATGGTAAAAGTGATAGCAAATAAGCAGTTAGCGAAAAATAAAAAATAATACAGAAATGACAATGAGCATTATTACACTACAAATGGATCAATACAAATACCAATAGAAATAGCGCTATTGATAATGAACAATACCAATAATTTACCTTTATTATCAACAATACAGTTGTTTAAATGCAACAATACATATACGTAATGATAACTTGACATACGAAAGAATGCAGAAAAATGGAGGGGGAGAAAGAGAAGCAACCTACATCAACTTTGTAGATTGTTATAGTAACAATAGGTTAAGCTTTGTCAGTGTGCCATGTGTTATACCCAGTTTACCCTAGGGCAGGGGTCGGCAACCCAAAATGTTGAAAGAGCCATATTGGACCAAAAATACAAAAACACATTTGTCTGGAGCCGCAAAAAATTAAAAGCCATATTACATACAGATAGTGTACGTGTCATGAGATATACATTGAATTAAGAGGACTTAAAGGAAACTAAATGACCTCAAATGTAGCTACAAATGAGGCATAATGATGCAATATGTACATATCGCTAGCCTAAATAGCATGTTAGCATCGATTAGCTTGCAGTCATGCAGTGACCAAATATGTCTGATTAGCACTCTACACATGTCAATAACATCGACAAAACTCACCTTTGTGCATTTATGCACAAAGTTAAAAGTTTGGTG
Source organism: Nerophis lumbriciformis (assembly GCF_033978685.3). NCBI lineage: Eukaryota > Metazoa > Chordata > Actinopteri > Syngnathiformes > Syngnathidae > Nerophis > Nerophis lumbriciformis. Next base: position 33,121,501 of record NC_084568.2, on the reverse strand, counting down.
GACAAAATGAGACAGAAAAAGGATAAAACACGTCCTAGGAAGTCAGAGAAAGTTATATATGTAAACAAACTAAGGTGAGTTTAAGGACCGCCAAAATTAGTAGGACAAAACGGCGCTCGCCAAATACTTGAATCAGTGAAGCATGTTTAATACAAACAGTGTGATTTATAACAATTAGGGAGGTTTGTGTCATGTTTGTCCTCCTACAGAAAACATACTAAAACAAAAAATATTTTTTTCCCCCTCATCTTTTTCCATTTTTCATACAATTTTAAAAAAGCTCCAGAGAGCCACTAGGGTGGCGCTAAAGAGCCGCATGCGGCTCTAGAGCCGCGGGTTGCCGACCCCCGCCCTAGAGCAACAACGTTAATATATGTTTGATGAAACGTGATTATGTGCATGAGTGTAAGTATGCATATGTACTTGTATATGTACAGAATGTGTATATGTGTTTGTACAGTGAATGTATATGTACATGTATGTGTATGTTTGTACAGTGAATGTATATGTACAGAATGTGTATATGTGTTTGTACAATGAATGTATATGTACAGAATGTGTATATGTGTTTGTACAGTGAATGTATATGTACAGAATGTGTATATGTGTTTGTACAGTGAATGTATATGTACAGAAAACGGCGCATCCTGAAGCGACTGTTAGAAAGCGACTTGAAGATGATGTGTAAAACATCATCTATGCAACATTTTGACCAAAGAACCACCATTACATGTTATGTAGACCTTTTAGTCTTTTACATTTAGAAAAAAAAATCACAATATGACTCCTTTAATGCGCCCTATAATCCAGTGCGCCTTTTGTATGAAAAAAGATAAAAAAATAGACCATTCATCGGCAGTGCGCCTTATAATCTGGTGCGCCCTATGGAACGGAAAATACGGTAATCATCAATGAACGCAGATTAATCAGACAATTTATTTGGAACGCACCTGGTCCTTTACGTTAACCGCCAATGTACGGCGGTTATATGGTAGAAATGTTGACTTCAAAATGTATCCAACTGAACTTTGGATAAAACCGTTGGCAAGTTTTGTGCAAATAAGTTACATTTTGATTGGTTGAAACTTTTATTAGTAGATTGCACAGTACAGTACATATTCCGTACAATTGACCACTAAATGGTAACACCCCAATAAGTTTTTCAACTTGTTTAAAGGGGAACATTATCACCAGACCTATGTAAGCGTCAATATATACCTTGATGTTGCAGAAAAAAGACCATATATTTTTTTAACCGATTTCCGAACTCTAAATGGGTGAATTTTGGCGAATGAAACGCCTTTCTATTATTCGCTCTCGGAGCGATGACGTCACAACGTGAAGCAATCCGCCATTTTCTCACTTTCGTCGGTGTGTTGTCGGAGGGTGTAACAACACGAACAGGGACGGATTCAAGTTGCACCAGTGGCCCAAAGATGCGAAAGTGGCAAGAAATTGGACGTTTGTTCCGCACACTTTACAGACGAAAGCTATGCTACGACAGAGATGGCAAGAATGTGTGGATATCCTGCGACACTCAAAGCAGATGCATTTCCAACTGGACTGGACAGATCAGCTTTCAGGAAAAGAGAGCGGGTGAGGGTGTGTCTACAGAATATATTAATTGATGAAAACTGGGCTGTCTGCACTCTCAAAGTGCATGTTGTTGCCAAATGTATTTCATATGCTGTAAACCTATTTCATAGTTGTTAGTTTCCTTTAATGCCAAACAAACACATACCAATCGTTGGTTAGAAGGCGATCGCCGAATTCGTCCTCGCTTTCTCCCGTGTCGCTGGCTGTCGTGTCGTTTTCGTCGGTTTCGTTTGCATACGGTTCAAACCGATATGGCTCAATAGCTTCAGTTTCTTCCTCAATTTCGTTTTCGCTACCTGCCTCCACACTACAACCATCCGTTTCAATACATGCGTAATCTTAAGCCGCTGAAATCCGAGTCTGAATCCGAGCTAATGTCGCTATAGCTTGCTGTTCTTTCCGCCATGTTTGTTTGTGTTGGCATCACTTATGTGACGTCACAGGAAAATGGACGGGTGTTTATAACGATGGTTAAAATCAGGCACTTTGAAGCTTTTTTTAGGGATATTGCGTGATGGGTAAAATTTTGAAAAAAACTTTGAAAAATAAAATAAGCCACTGGGAACTGATTTTTAATGGTTTTAACCCTTCTGAAATTGTGATAATGTTCCCCTTTAAGTCGGGGTCCACGTTAATCAATTCATGGTAATTTACGTACATTCAAGGGTTCCTGAATAAAATTGCATTTGTGTGAAAATATTAGTCATGTTGTTGTGATGGTAGAATATCCATTTAATGATAGCTAACGTTAGCTGTCCTAATCGCTATCAGTAGCCAACAACACCCAGAGCTAATGTGCATGCAAGTGTACGTGCGTACAGTAGTTTAAATCATTACGTGCTAAAAGTCGTAAGAGGGCGGAATATAGGGCGGTAGCTATGCATTAGCATACCTGCCAACTTTTGAAATCAGAAAAACCTAGTAGCCAGGGTCCAGGGGCCGCAGGCCCCGGTAGGTCCAGGACAAAGTCCTGGTGGGGGGTTCACTTCGCCCCCCGACGCAAAATGATTATTAGCATTCAGACAGGTTAAAATGTTGCTAAAACCATCACTTTTCTATCATTCACAGTGACTTTTCAAAACAAAAATATTACAGCAAAAATCATATGGGTTGATTGACATGTTTATTCTGTAAGCTAACTTCAATAGTTTGAAATTATTTTGACAGTTAATGCCAGTTATCCTGTCAACCTTTCACAAGACTTCAATTTGTTAATTGAAAGTATAAACAGTATAAACACTTTTTACAGTAAACAAATGGTAAAACAGTACTAAACAATTCCATTAAAAAAAAATTGGTGTCATTATTAACTTTCTGTCCAAGCTTGTATAATCTACTGCCTTGTTCAATTGTAAAAAATATTCTGTGCCTAAAATTCACATTTCTATCACAATGATCATACTGTAAACATGGTAAGCTAACTTCATTAAAATTAATAGTCCTGTCAATAGCATGGAATTACAATTCAAATGTAGTTTTTTTGTAAGCCTTTCAAAAGAATTCAAAATATGAAAAATTAATGAAAATTAATTTAAGCCATCAGACACTTGAAAAGTGGCACATCACATCTCTAATGTAATCATTTTAACTTGTCAACAGAAATAGCACTGCAAAAATATTAAGGACATACTTCTGTATTTTGGTAGTTATGCTGTCAACATTTAACAAGATTTCTTCAACTTGGACTTGAAAGCATAAATAGTATAAACACTTTTAACAGTATAACAGTACTAAACAATTCCAATAGATAACATTGGTGTCATTACCTTTGTGTGGCTAAAATCCAAATTTATTCTATCAGATTGATGTGATCATGCCAGTGCGATTGGAAGTCCATGCTCAATTATTGCCTCCGTAAATAAAACTTCGGCATTTATCACATCCAAATAATCTGTTTGGGCGACGAAAAACATTGAAAGTTTTCCACTTGTATCGCTAGCAACGGCATTAGACTTGTGTTTTTTTGTCCCAACGTGGTCTTTTACATCGCTAATTCCTCCGTGTCCGATCGAAAAATCTTGTCTGCACAAGGTGCAATTCGCGTAGTTTTCACCCTTTTTGGAACGGATAATTATTCCCGGATAGGCTTTTGAATATTCTTCACGGAATGACTGCAGTTTTCTTTTCGGTTTAAGACTCGTTTGCGATTTTTCTCCGGCTGATTCCATGATCGTTCGCTCGTTTGGAAACAATGGCAACTGCTTGGCAGCGGTGCTATAAATAGCCTCGCTCGTGGCATTCGGAATGGCTCGATAGGAAGTTACGGGAAGCAGTGTCGATTGTCATTGTTGTTACGCGATTTCGTGAATAAAACTTAAAAAAAAAAATTTTTTTTTAATTAATGAAAAACCGTATTTTTTATCACTGCAACTGTAACCCGGAATAGGTTGATGAAAACCGTACTAATTACGGGAAAACCGGAGTAGTTGGCAGGTATGCATTAGTTTAGTGATCGAGTAATCTATCGATTCGTTTGTTTGATTAATCGTGTAATCCAGTAAAACACACTTTATCGCATCTGTGCAGGGAACATTTGGGAAAAATCTGCTTGCAATAACAACATTTTTTGTGCATTCATAGAAAAAAACCTTTAAAAAATGCTGTTCGCCACCGCATGTAGGACTATAAAAGTTAAAGGGGAACATTATCACCAGACCAATGTAAGCGTCAATATATACCTTGATGTTGCAGAAAAAAGACCATATATTTTTTTAACCGATTTCCGAACTCTAAATGGGTGAATTTTGGCGAATGAAACGCCTTTCTATTATTCGCTCTCGGAGCGATGACGTCACAACGTGAAGCAATCCGCCATTTTCTCACTTTCGTCGGTGTGTTGTCGGAGGGTGTAACAACACGAACAGGGACGGATTCAAGTTGCACCAGTGGCCCAAAGATGCGAAAGTGGCAAGAAATTGGACGAAATTTGTTCAAAATACGAGGGTGTGGGGAAAGCCGACGAAATGGTCAGTCGTTTGTTCCGCACACTTTACCGACGAAAGCTATGCTGCGACAGAGATGGCAAGAATGTGTGGATATCCTGCGACACTCAAAGCAGATGCATTTCCAACGATAAAGTCAAAGAAATCTGCCGCCAGACCCCCATTGAATCTGCCGGAGTGTGTGAGCTATTCAGGGACAAAGGACCTCCGTAGCACGGCAAGCAATGGCAGCAGTTTGTTCCCGCAGACGAGCGAGCTAAACCCCCTGGATGTCTTGGCTCACACCGTCCCTTATGCCACCGAAGATGATCAAGAGGAGAATATCGACCCTAGCTTCCCTGGCCTGCTGACATCAACTCCAAAACTGGACAGATCAGCTTTCAGGAAAAGAGAGCGGATGAGGGTATGTCTACAGAATATATTAATTGATGAAAACTTTAATCATTACTCGCGGTTTTACGTAAATTATTATACATAAACTGTGTTTACCAATAATTTAGCTTAAAAACATTAATTTTTTTCAATCATTCGAGTACATTCGGGTAGTCTTGTGTAATGCAGTATTTTGTGTCTATTTAGGTATGGTTAACCTGAGTGCTGAAATCGTGGAAAAATATATGTTCTTAGCGCGCCTGAAATGGGCTGTCTGCACTCTCAAAGTGCATGTTGTTGCCAAATGTATTTCATATGCTGTAAACCTAGTTCATAGTTGTTGGTAATTATCTTATCAGACAGTGTTAAGCCGCTGAAATCCGAGTCTGAATCCGAGCTAATGTCGCTATACCTTGCTGTTTGTTTGTGTTGGCATCACTGTGTGACGTCACAGGAAAATGGACGGGTGTATATAACGATGGTTAAAATCAGACACTTTGAAGCTTTTTTTAGGGATATTGCGTGATGGGTAAAATTTTGAAAAAAACTTCAAAAAATAAAATAAGCCACTGGGAACTGATTTTTAATGGTTTTAACCCTACTGAAATTGTGATAATGTTCCCCTTTAAAATGCCAATTATTGTCACACACACACTAGATGTGGCGAAATTATTCTCTGCATTTGACCCATCACCCTTGATCACTCCCTGGGAGTTTGGATATTATAGTGCCAAATAAGATTTAAAATTTTTCTAATCCTGTTTAAATATATTTTCTACTGATTCTACCATGAATTGATTAACGTGGACCCCGACTTAAACAAGTTGAAAAACTTATTGGGGTGTTACCATTTAGTGGTCAATTGTACGGAATATGTACTGTACTGTGCAATCTACTAATAAAAGTTTCATTTAATCAATTAATGCTAACATGTTTACAAGTGTCTGTGTTAGTATTATTGATTTACAATAGCATTCTTTTTGTATTGTTTCACTTTCACAAATTCCTCAGTAAATTCACCAAAATGTCACCGTGGAGTTATTGAGTCTGTTTAGCTGATTGGAGAGCTAGCTTCTGCAGCTAGTGGGACCATGACGATGAATTCTGTTTTGTTTGATCAGCCGTTTTACTGCCGTGTTACATACACCGTTTGGAAATTAAGGTATGTAAAAAAACATTTACAAAATAAATAAGTAGAGATGTCCGATAATGGCTTTTTTCCCCCCGATTTCCGATATTGTCCAACTCTTAATTACCGACTCCGATATCAACCGATACCGATATATACAGTCGTGGAATTAACACATTATTATGCCTAATTTTGTTGTGATGCCCCGCTGGATGCATTAAACAATGTAACTTTACCATGAATTGATTAACGTGGACCCCGACTTAAACAAGTTGAAAGACTTATTCGGGTGTTACCATTTAGTGGTCAATTGTACGGAATATGTACTGTACTGTGCAATCTACTAATATAAGTTTCAATCAATCAATCAATCAAAAGATTAATTGTATTTGCTGGTTAAATGCAGTGGCCGGTAGATGGCGGGTGGCCATTGTGCAACATCAGTACCAGTGCAGTAAGTAAGTGTGCCTTACACTCACTGAAGTGTCATATTTCCATGTGCATTATGTAAAAATGTGCGCGAAGCAACAAGGTGAAAATGAAGAGGCCATGATACTCACTAGCTTGCTGTGCCGTAGCCTCTAGCTCTGGTGAAGCCGACTGACACTGCCACAACCAAGGCTGGAAGACCTACAAGACAAAGCGACAAAGAAGTCCAACGGGTGACACAAAAGATGGAAGACAGTGTTTTTCCAAAATCAGTATATGTGACTGTTGATGTGTGGGTAAGTGCTTTGCATGTGCTCCCTGAGCCCGAGGTCATGCTGCAGGCAGAAAAAATATTGGCTTAGATCCCAGTTTTGGGTGTTATTTATTCATCGCATCACAGTCCTGTTGCACTGGCATTAGAGATGTGACGTTCGCCAGCAAATCAAGTCTTTGCAACGGCTCTTTTAGGTGAACAACGGGAACCGATTTCCAGTTGTGAGCCGTTTGTTTGGAAGCCGTTTTTTATCCACATGCAAATTTAGCGTCGACAATTTCCCATTCTGCACCCGACTGGCAACTGGACTAGAAAATGAGTCAAGGCATTTGGATTTACAAAACCCAAAACCAGTGAAGTTGGCACTTTGTGTAATTCGTAAATAAAAACAGAATACAATGATTTGCAAATCCTCTTCAGCTTATATTCAATTGAATAAACTGCAAAGACAAGATATTTAATGTTCCAACTGAAAAATGTAATTATTTAAAAAAAAAAAATCATTAACTTAAAATTTAATGGCAGCAACACATTGCAAAAAAGTTGTCACAGGGGCATTTTTACCACTGTGTTACATGGCCTTTCCTTTTAACAACACTCAGTAAACGTTTGGGAACTGAGGAGGTCTATTTTTGAAGCTTTTCAGGTGGAATTCTTTCCCATTTTTGCTTGATGTACAGCTTAAGTTGTTCAACAGTCCAGGGTCTCGTATTTTACGATTGATATTGTGCCACACTATGAAGCCACGCTGTTGTAACACGTGGCTTGGCATTGTCTTGCTGAAATAAGCAGGGGCGTCCATGATAATGTTGCTTGGATGGCAACATATGTTGCTCCAAAACCTGTATGTACCTTTCAACATTAATGGCGCCTTCACAGATGTGTAAGTTACCCATGCCCTGGGCACTAATACACCCCCATACCATCACAGATGCTGGCTTTTCAACTTTGCGCCTGTAACAGTCCGGATGGTTCTTTTCCTCTTTGTTCCGGAGGACACAACGTCCACAGTTTCCAAAAACAATTTTAAATGTGGACTCGTCAGACTACAGCATACTTTTGAACTTTGAACTTTTTAACAACATCCAGCGTTTCTGGGTGTTGTTGATAAATGGTTTTGGCTTTGCATAGTAGAGTTTTAACTTGCACTTACAGACATAGCGACAACCTCTAGTTACCGACAGTGGTTTTCTGAAGTGTTCCTGAGTCCATGTGGTGATATCCTTTACACATTAATGTCAATTTTTTGATGCAGTACCGTCTGAGGGATCGAAAGTCCGTAATATCATCGCTTACTTTTAGCGATATCTCCAGATTCTCTGAACCTTTTGATGATATTATGGACCGTAGATGGTGAAATCCCTAAATTCATTGCAATAGCTCGTTGAGAAATGTTGTTCTTAAATTGTTGGACAATTTGCTCACACATTTGTTCAAAGTGGTGACCCTCGCCCCGTCCTTGTTTGTGAATGACTGAGCATTTCATGGAAGCTGCTTTTATACCCAATCATGGCACCCACCTATTCCCAATTAGCCTGTTCACCTGTGGGATGTTCCAAATAAGTGTTTGATGAGCATTCCTCAACTTTCTCAGTCTTTTTTGCCACTTGTGCCAGCTTTTTTGAAACATGTTGCAGGCATCAAAATTCAAATGAGCTAATATTTGCCAAAAATAACATTTTCCAATTTGAACATTAAGTATCTTGTCTTTGCAGTCTATTCAATTGAATATAGGTTGAAAAGGATTTGTAAATCATTGTATTCTGTTTTTTTTTTTTACCATTTACACAACGTGACAACTTCACTGGTTTTTGGGGTTTGTACTTTTTTTGTTTGTTTTTATGAAAAAAAAAAAAAATTTTTTTTTTTACATAATATGAAACAATTTAAAATGTTTTGTTCCATAATATTTTGCAGAAATACATGCATTTTCAAAAGTCATTATTTTCTAACTATTTATTTTTTATTTCATTTAGCAATATTTAGATGCACTTTTCAGTTTCATTAATCTCAACAGGAGTAGTACACACACCAGGTACGGTGATACAATATTGTACTCACATTTTTATTAGATCCAATTTTTTAAAGTTTTATTCATACTTTTTATGTCGAATAATGCATTGAATTCTTACATGTCTGTATTTTTTTTTGTATATTGCTAAAATGCTACTTTTTTTGGGTAAGGAAACATTCAAACTTGTTATGTCACTGCTAAATCATGAAAATATGGCAACGCCTTATGGAATATTTCCAATGAAAACACACCAAGAAATACAATTATAACCAATATTTCAGAATAATTCCCACCAATAGAGTAATATTTGTGTAAATTAAATCATTCTGATCAACATCTTATCGTATAACTGATACTAATGATTAGGTGTGCACAATTTTGAGAAAAAAACCTACCGCTAATTGCGATTTTCCACTCCAAAATTGCCATAGCGATTCGTTTTTTTAGACATTAAAATGCATAAAACTATAAAAATAACAAATGAAAGAAGACATGCCAACATATTCTTGTCTCATCGTGCCACTCAGAACAATATGCAATAATTTACTTTAAATCATACAGTATTTGGCTTGATGCACACAGACTCAGTTATTTTGTCTACATCATGCTCATAAACTGAATAAATAACCCCTAAAAAACATACAGTGTTTATAAAGTAATGTAATCATGATATATAATAATAATGCAAGTACCCATTTTAAAGGATATCAACTTTATCCATTCATTCATTCTCAAAATAATCTTACTCATCTCATCATATGAAATATAACTTACTTCACCAATTACTATTTATTAGAGATGTCCGATAATGGCTTTTTGCCGATATCCGATATTCCGATATTGTCCAACTCTTTAATTACCGATACCGATATCCAGAGGTGGGTAGAGTAGCCAGAAATTGTACTCAAGTAAGAGTACTGTTACTTTAGAGATTTATTACTCAAGTAAAAGTAAGTAGTAGTCACCCAAATATTTACTTGAGTAAAAGTAAAAAGTATGTTGTGAAAAAACTACTCAAGTACTGAGTAACTGATGAGTAACATACACACACATATCATATATATATATATATATATATATATATATATATATATATATATATATATACACACACACACATATATACATATATATATATATATATACATTGATATATACAGTATATAATTTATATTTATTTATTTTGCCGTTTTTGTTTACATGTTAAAGGTGTTTTAATGAATATACATGCATGTTTAACACATATAGATTCCTTTCTTTCATGAAGACAAGAATATAAATTGGTGTATTACCTGATTCTGATGACTTGCATTGATTGGAATCAGACAGCAGTGATGATAACGGCCACGTTTTCAAATGGAGGAGAAAAAAAGTTCCTCCTTTCTGTCTAATACCACATGAAAGTGTTTGGTTTTTGGCATCTAATTTGTCCAGCTTCCATATTCGTTTTTATACACTTTACAAGAAATACTTTGGCGGCAAACTCCGTAGCTTGCTAGCTTGTTTGCGCTGGCATTCGGAGACTCTTATTTTGAAAGCGCATGCGCGATGGAGCGGCACTTTTATTGTGAAGACAGGAACTGTGTAGTCAGTCTTTAGGCTTTTGACGAGATGTACGGTTGAAATAAAAAAGGGTCTTTTTTCCTTCACAATTTTGATTGATTGATTGGAACTTTTATTAGTAGATTGCACAGTACAGTATATATTCCGTACAATTGACCACTAAATGGTAACACCCCAATAAGTTTTTCAACTTGTTTAAGTCGGGTCATGTGACCGCCTGGCTCGATTTGATTGGTTTAACGTCACCAGTGACTGCATCTGATTGGTGGAACGGAGTGAACGTCACCAGTGACTGTATTTGTTGAAACGCAGGCACTATGAAGGTCTGTCTGACAGACCAAAACAAACAAAGCGTGCATTAACAGATCGATAAAAATTAGTAGCGAGTAGCGAGCTGAATGTAGATAAAAGTAGCGGAGTAAGAGTAGCGGAGTAAAAGTAGCGTTTCTTCTCTATAAATATACTCAAGTAAAAGTAAAAGTATGTTGCATTAAAACTACTCTTAGAAGTACAATTTATCCCAAAAGTTACTCAAGTAGATGTAACGGAGTAAATGTAGCGCGTTACTACCCACCTCTGCCGATATCAACCGATATATACAGTCGTGGAATTAACACATTATTATGCCTAATTTGGACAACCAGGTATGGTGAAGATAAGGTACTTTTAAAAAATGTTTATAAAATAAAATAAATAAGTTAAAAACATTTTCTTGAATAAAAAAGAAAGTAAAACAATATAAAAACAGTTACATAGAAACTAGTAATTAATGAAAATGAGTAAAATTAACTGTTAAAGGTTAGTACTATTAGTGGACCATGTGTGCTTACGGACTGTATCCCTTGCAGACTGTATTGATATATATTGATATATAATGTAGGAACCACAATATTAATAACAGAAAGAAACAACCCTTTTGTGTGAATGAGTGTAAATGGAGGAGGGAGAATTTTTGGGTTGGTGCACTAATTGTAAGTGTATCTTGTGTTTTTTATGTTGATTAAAAAAAAACAAAAAAAACAAAAAAAAAGATACCGATAATAAAAAAAACGATCCCGATCATTTCCGATATTACATTTTAACGCATATATCAGACATCTCTACTATTTATATTTATTTTTATTGTGATTACTTATGCAGTATATTGTGAATAAATTGAGAACCGGAAGTGAACAAAAGATTGAGCAACTGTTATGTAAAAGAAATGGGGTAGGATTAAATAAGCTCTGCCTCTTCCTACTCCTTTTCGAACTTGTTGAAAAGAGAAACTGGAAATGGTGATGTATCATGTTGTATGTTCGAAATAAACTCAAACTTGTATTTCTCATTACTGTAGAATTGTTTATCATTGCACTGTAACTGAAAGGTAAATAACTGTTACCCTAAATACTGTAAATAAACAAAAATAAAATAAACCCATTTATGTATGCAAAATTTGAACCTAAATAAATGTTGAACATCTTAAAGTGCATTTTCTTTCCCATTTGGAAAAACTAGGTCTTTTTGTTTGTTGCCATCACGGCATTCTAACTCGTTCGTCCGGTTGAAGCTGAAATATCACATCGGGACATTTGGATTTCTAGTCATATTTTTACCTCCTAACTTTTGTTACTTTGCGCAACTTCCGACTACTCTTACCTCTGTGTGTATAAAGCCGGCGGTCTTGGGCTTCGCCCACCGAGACAAAGATTGTGGATGAGTGAAAAGAGGGCTCACTGCGTTCACTTAATTCTACTCTTAAATATACGCGCAGAGTGAGACCTCTTTCTCCCTGTTTGAAGCGAGAGACGAAGAAACGCGGGTCTCGACAATTCTCATTGGCGATCATGTCTGTCACTCAAATGGTGGTGACGGTGGAGGAAACAACAACAACCGCTACCTCTGGTGGTTACGTTATCGCACTAATTAAAACCTCAATGTCAAATCATCGTGCAGCCCTACTAGCGATTGTTACCTTGATTACCTCAGGGAGCAATACTCGGACCAAAATTGTTCAATCTCTATATAAATGACATTTGTAAAGTTAAAGTTAGTATTATTTGCAGATGATACTACACTATAATATACGATATTTTGTTCAGGAGAGAACACAGAAGATCAATTAAAAAGACGGTTTGACAAAAACAGACTATCTTTGAATCTCAGTAAGACTAAAAAAATGCTATTTGGTAACAGTAGAAGAGAAAGTCAAATGCAAATACAGATAGACGGAGTAAATATTGAAAGGGTAAAAGAAAACACATTTTTGGGGGTAATAATAGATGATGAAATGAATTGGAAATCTCATCTAAAAATATGCAACATAAAGTAGCAAGAAACACGTCAATAAAGAATAAAGTACAACATGTTCTAGACCAAAAATCACTTCATATTCTCTACTGCTCACTAGTGTTACATATCTGAGTTATTGTGCAGAAATATGGGGAAACAACTACACTTCATTCATGCGTTCGTTACGTCTCGTCTCGACTACTGTAACGTATTATTTTCGGGTCTCCCTATGTCTAGCATTAAAAGATTACAATTGGTACAAAATGCGGCTGCTAGACTTTTGACAAGAACAAGAAAGTTTGATCATATTAGGCCTATACTGGCTCACCTGCACTGGCTTCCTGTGCACTTAAGATGCGACTTTAAGGTTTTACTACTTACGTATAAAATACTACACGGTCTAGCTCCGTCCTATCTTGTCGATTGTATTGTACCATATGTCCCGGCAAGAAATCTGCGTTCAAAGAACTCCGGCTTATTAGTGATTCCCAGAGCCCAAAAAAAGTCTGCGGGCTATAGAGCGTTTTCTATTGGGGCTCCAGTACTATGGAATGCCCTCCCGGTAACAATTAGAGATGCTACCTCAGTAGAAGCATTTAAGTCCCATCTTAAAACTCATTTGTATACTCTAGCCTTTAAATAGACCCCCCTTTTAGACCAGTTGATCTGCCGTTTCTTTTTTTTTCTCCTCTGCTCCCCTCTTCCTTGTGGAGGGGGGGCCCAGGTCCGGTGGCCATGGATGAAGTGCTGGCTGTCCAGAGTCGGGACCCGAGGTGGACCGCTCGCCTGTGCATCGGCTGGGAACATCTCTGCGCTGCTGACCCGTCTCCGCTCGGGATGGTGTCCTGCTGGCCCCACTATGGACTGGACTCTTACTATTATGTTAGATCCACTATGGACTGGACTCTTACTATTATGTTGGATCCACTATGGACTGGACTCTCACAATATTATGTCAGACCCACTCGACATCCATTGCATTCGGTCTCCCTTAGAGGGGGGGGGGTTACCCACATATGCGGTCCTCTCCAAGGTTTCTCATAGTCTTTCACATCGACGTCCCACTGGGGTGAGTTTTTCCTTGCCCTTATATGGGCTCTGTACCGAGGATGTCGTTGTGGCTTGTGCAGCCCTTTGAGACACTTGTGATTTAGGGCTATATAAATAAACATTGATTGATTGATTGATTCACTAACTGTGTTACAAAAAAGATAAATTAGAAAAATACATTCTATTGGATATAGAGAACATACAAACCCCATCCATCCATCCATCCATTTTCTACCGCTTGTCCCTTCATTTATTAAATCACAATTATTGAAATTCAACGATTTGGTGCATTTGCAAGAAGCTAAAACGATGTACAAAGCAAACTATAACCTGCTAGCCAAGAATGTACAACAATTCTTCTCAACAAAAGAGGAGACATATAACCTTAGAGGAAAATCTAATTTAAAACATTTGTATGTTCTTAAAACCTTTAGTATATTAGTATGTGGAATTAAATTATGGAACAGATTAAGCAAAGAAATCAAACAAAGCACCAATATGATTCAGTTTAAGAGACTGTTCAAACTACAACTACTCACAAAGTACAATAATTATGATGAACATCTTGAACCCTTTTCTTTTTCTTTATTGAGACAAAGATTATTTATGTATTTAATATTTGTATGCTTACTTTGGTATATTATTTATTTGTTCACTGTTCTGCTACAGAGAACAAAGAAATTGGATTAAATGGCTATGGTATGAAAAGGGGTAGGATTAAATAAGCTCTGCTTCTTCCTACTCCTTTTCGGACGTGCTGTATTGAAACAACTGGAATTGTGTGATGCGTTACATATCGTATGCATGTTCCAAATAAACTGAAACTGAACTGAACTGATAGAGAAAAACAAAAAAACTAACTGTAATAATGAGCCAGAATTGTGAGGGAATGAAGATTCAGCTCCCTTTAAAGGGGAACATTACCACAATTTCAGAAGGGTTAAAACCATTAAAAATCAGTTCCCAGTGGCTTATTTTATTTTTCGAAGTTTTTTTCAAAATTTTACCCATCACGCAATATCCCTAAAAAAAGCTTCAAAGTGCCTGATTTTAACCACCCGTCCATTTTCCTGTGACGTCACATAGTGAAGCCAACACAAACAAACATGGAGGAAAGAACAGCGAGCTATAGCGACATTAGCTCGGATTCAGACTTGGATTTCAGCGGCTTAAGCGATTCAACAGATTACGCATGTATTGAAACGGATGGTTGTAGTGTGGAGGCAGGTAGCGAAAACGAAATTGAAGAAGGAACTGAAGCTATTGAGCCATATCGGTTTGAACCGTATGCAAGCGAAACCGACGAAAACGACACGACACGACAGCCAGCGACACGGGACAAAGCGAGGACGAATTCGGCGATCGCCTTCTAACCAAAGATTGGTATGTGTTTGTTTGGCATTAAAGGAAACTAACAACTATGAACTAGGTTTACAGCATATGAAATACATTTGGCAACAACATGCACTTTGAGAGTGCAGACAGCCCATTTCAGGCGCGCTAAGAACATATATTTTTCCACGATTTCAGCACTCAGGTTAACCATACCTAAATAGACACAAAATACTGCATTACACAAGACTACCCGTATGTACTCGAATGATTGAAAAAAATAAATGCTTTTAAGCTAAATTATTGGTAAACACAGTTTATGTATAATAATTTACGTAAAACCGCGAGTAATGAATAAAGTTTTCATCAATTAATATATTCTGTAGACATACCCTCATCCGCTCTCTTTTCCTGAAAGCTGATCTGTCAAGTTTTGGAGTTGATGTCAGCATCTGCTTTGAGTGTCGCAGGATATCCACACATTCTTGCCATCTCTGTCGTAGCATAGCTTTCGTCGTTAAAGTGTGCGGAACAAACGACTGACCATTTCGTCGCCTTTCCCCACACCCTCGTATTTTGAACAAATTTCGTCCAATTTCTAGCCACTTTCGCATCTGTGGGCCACTGGTGCAACTTGAATCCGTCCCTGTTCGTGTTGTTACACCCATCCGAGAGCGAATAATAGAAAGGCGTTTAATTCGCCAAAATTCACCCATTTAGAATTCGGAAATCGGTTAAAAAAATATATGGTCTTTTTTCTGCAACATCAAGGTATATATTGACGCTTACATAGGTCTGGTGATAATGTTCCCCTTTAAAGAACCATAAATCCCTTCCTGAACTGACATCTTCTATTTGAGCATTTGAAACAAAGAACTAAAGCATCCATGTACAGTATGTACAGTATGTATGTATGACATGGCTTTAGGTGGTAAAAAAGCATGCAAATGGAGTCAGGCTGTGCATACTACAAGAGCCAGTGTCACGTGGCGACACAGTGAACTATGCTCGGCCCATAATGAGCTCGTTTCTGAAATATTCATGTGATTAACAAAGCTGTGATTATGGCCGCCGATGAAAAACAATTAAGAACACGACGCACGGACAAATAAGTCGGCGGGGGAGTCAGGGCCCGGGAAGGAAACACTTTAATTAGACAACATCCGTCTGGCAACATGGATAATTTAGGGACACCTATAGGTCATGTGCATGCGCTGCGCTGACAATCCAACACACAGGCGAGTCTCAGATCTGCTGTTTCCATGGCAACCGATTTCAATCACGTAATTTGGGGGGAAAATTGCAAACTGGATGGTCGGTAGATAAGGCCTACTCTACTGGGTGATTGTTTCATGCATTTTATGCATCTTCGCAAAGCCATTGCTCCCCCGCACGCACGCACGCACACACACACACACACACACACACACACACACACACACACACACACACACACACACACACACACACACACACACACACACACACACACACACACACACACACACATTCTTGTATGTGTTACATTCTTGAGACCTCTGTAAAATACCTACCTCTTTAGGACCAGCCTTTCTAGATATATAAAGATTTGTATTTACAAAATTAATAATATATACATACTATGCATGTATAAAAAAGCTTGTTGTGCAAAATGAGTTGGAATTACAGAAGAAATTTCACAAGAAAAACTTAGAATTTTGGCAGTATTATAATAAAAGTCGTCATTTTACTCAACGCAAGTCAACATTTTACAAGAAAAACTGAACATTTGTGCAATATAATGATAAAAGTTGGAATTTTACTCAATAACAGTCACAATTTTACAAGGTAAGCTTAACATTTTGGCAATCTTATGAAAAGAGTTGTAATTTTACTCGACAAAAGTCACAATTTTATAAAAAAAAACTTCAAATTTTTGGCAATATAATAATCTGAATTTTACTCGGCAAAATATGACAAAAGTCAAAATTTTACTCAAACAATTCAACTATTTTACAAAAACAACAAAAATGTTGCAATATTGTGATAAAAGTCAGAATTTTATATGACAAATGTCACCATTTTGCATTAAAAAGTAATAATTTTATATAAAAAAGTAATAATTTTACGAGAAAATATTGCAATATTACAGAAACAGAAAGAATATGAGAAAAAAGTCGACACATTGTGAGAAAAAAAGACTGCTTTTAGTTTTTTTTTTTTTTTTTTTAATCTTCATTATTTACTTAGTTATTACAGTATGTCTCTATATACATTTTTTAATTTGTTTTATGAATTTTGGCCAGAGGGGGCGCATTTCAATTTCTTACACACACTTGTCATTTTATATGTTGACCAGAGGGGAGAACTTTTAAAACCAACACACAGTCAATTTGAAAAATCCCTCCTTTTTGGGTCCACCCTAATTTTGATAGATTTCACCACCAGGAGTGCAAATGAGACATTCTCTATTAGATGCAACGGTTGTCCTTATTGGGACCATGATTTATGTCCTAACTTGTTCACCGGTCCTCATATGGAAGCTACTTTTCCTTGTTGATGTCTCAAGAAGGGTAGAAATACAAGAACACACACACACACACACACACACACACACACACACACACACACACACACACACACACACACACACACACACACGCACGCACGCACGCACGCACGCACGCACGCACGCACGCACGCACGCTCTTGTATCTGTTTCCTTCTTGAGACCTCCGAAAAATGCCTACCTCTAGTATTATGATAAAAGTCGTAATTTTACTCAACGCAAGTCAACATTTTACAAGAAAAACTGAGCATGTGTGCAATATAATGATAAAAGTTGGAATTTTACTTAACAGTCGCAATTTTACAAGTAAAGCTTAACATTTTGGTAATTTTATGAAAAGAGTCGTAATTTTACTTGACAAAAGTCACACTTTTATAAAAAAAAAAAAAAAAACTTTAAAATTTTGTCAATATAATAATAATAATAATCTGAATTTTACTTGGCAAAATTATGACAAAAGTCAGCTGTTCACCTGGCAGGTTTTTTCGGGGATGAATAGGGAAGTCCTTTAGCTGCCGTCTTGTTTTATCATATATTGCTGCCTTTGCACCTGTCATTGTTTACTTTTGTATGCACATTAAATCAACAAAAATCCTGACTTTGGAGCAATGTTCACAGACTCTAGTATTTGGCTCTCTATTAGATGCAATGGTTTCCCGTATTGGGACCATGACTTTGGTCCTAACTTGTTCATCGGTCCTCATATGGAAGGTACTTTTACTTGTTGATGTCTCAAGAAGGGTAGAAATACAAAAACATACGCACACACACACACGCACGCTCTTGTATATTTTACCTTCTTGAGACCTCTGAAAAATGCCTACCTCTAGTATTATGATAAAAGTCGTAATTTTACTCAACGCAAGTCAACATTTTACAAGAAAAACTGCACATTTGTGCAATATAATGATAGAAGTTGGAATTTTACTTAACAGTCGCAATTTTACAATTTCACAAGAAAAGCTTAACATTTTGGCAATTTTATGAAAAAGTCATAATTTTACTCGACAAAAGTTACACTTTTATAAGAACATTTTAAAATGTTGGAAATATTATAATAATAATCTGAATTTTACTTGGCAAAATTACGACAAAAGTCAACTGTTCACCTGGTAGGTTTTTTCGGGGATGAATAGGGAAGTCCTTTAGCTGCCGTCTTGTTTTATCATATATTGCTGCCTTTGCACCTGTCATTGTTTACTTTTGTATGCACATTAAATCAACAAAAATCCTGACTTTGGAGCAATGTTCACAGACTCTAGTATTTGGCTCTCTATTAGATGCAATTGTTTTCCGTATTGGGACCATGACTTTGGTCCTAACTTGTTCATCGGTTCTCATATGGAAGGTACTTTTCCTTGTTGATGTCTCAAGAAGGGTAGAAATACAAGAACACACATTGTATTTGTTACCTTCTTGAGAGCTCCGAAAAATGCCTACCTCTAGTATTATGATAAAAGTCGTAATTTTACTCAACGCAAGTGATAAATATAAATGATAAATGTGTTATACTTGTATAGCGCTTTTCTACCTTCAAGGTACTCAAAGCGCTTTGACACTATTTCCACATTCACCCATTCACACACACATTCACACACCGATGGCGGGAGCTGCCATGCAAGGCGCTAACCAGCAGCCATCAGGAGCAAGGGGTGAAGTGTCTTGCTCAAGGACACAACAGACGTGACTAGGATGGTAGAAGGTGGGGATTGAACCCCAGTAACCAGCAACACTCCGATTGCTGGCACGCCCACTCTACCAACTTCGCCACGCCGTCCCCAGTAAAAAGTAAAAAAGTAAAGATTTTACAGGAAAAACTGAACATTTGTGCAATATAATAATAAAAGTTGGAATTTTACTCAATAACAGTCGCAATTTTATGAAAATAGTCGTCATTTTATAGGAAAACTTTAAATTTTTTTGGCTATCCATCCATCCATCCATCTTCTTCCGCTTATCCGAGGTCGGGTCGCGGGGGCAGCAGCTTAAGCAGGGAAGCCCAGACTTTCCTCTCCCCAGCCACTTCGTCCAGCTCCTCCCGGGGGATCCCGAGGCGTTCCCAGGCCAGCCGGGAGACATAGTCTTCCCAACGTGTCCTGGGTCTTCCCCGTGGCCTCCTACCGGTTGGACGTGCCCTAAACACCTCCCGAGGGAGGCGTTCGGGTGGCATCCTGACCAGATGCCCGAACCACCTCATCTGGCTCCTCTCGATGTGGAGGAGCAGTGGCTTTACTTTGAGCTCTCCCCGGATGGCAGAGCTTCTCACCCTATCTCTAAGGGAGAGCCCCGCCACCCGGCGGAGGAAACTCATTTCGGCCGCCTGTACCCGTGATCTTGTCCTTTCGGTCATAACCCAAAGCTCATGACCATAGGTGAGGATGGGAACGTAGATCGACCGGTAAATTGAGAGCTTTGCCTTCCGGCTCAGCTCCTTCTTCACCACAACGGATCGATACAGCGTCCGCATTACTGAAGATGCCGCACCGATCCGCCTGTCGATCTCACGATCCACTTTTCCCTCACTCGTGAACAAGACTCCTAGGTACTTGAACTCCTCCACTTGGGGCAGGGTCTCCTCCCCAACCCGGAGATGGCACTCCACCCTTTTCCGGGCGAGAACCATGGACTCGGACTTGGAGGTGCTGATTCTCATCCCAGTCGCTTCACACTCGGCTGCGAACCGATCCAGTGAGAGCTGAAGATCCTGGCCAGATGAAGCCATCAGGACCACATCATCTGCAAAAAGCAGAGACCTAATCCTGCAGCCACCAAACCGGATCCCCTCAACGCCTTGACTGCGCCTAGAAATTCTGTCCATAAAAGTTATGAACAGAATCGGTGACAAAGGGCAGCCTTGGCGGAGTCCAACCCTCACTGGAAACGTGTCCGACTTACTGCCGGCAATGCGGACCAAGCTCTGACACTGATCATACAGGGAGCGGACTGCCACAATCAGACAGTCCGATACCCCATATTCTTTGGCTATATTATAATAATAATCTGAATTTTACTTGGCAAAATTATGACAAAAGTCAACTGTTCACCTGGCAGGATTTTCGGGGAAAAATAGGGAAGTCCTTTCGCTGCCGTCTTGTTTTATCATATATTGCTGCCTTTGCACCTGTCAATGTTTACTTTAGTATGCACATTCGATCAACAAAAATCCTGACTTTGGAGCAATGTTCACAGACTCTAGTATTTGGCTCTCTATTAGATACAATGGTTTTCCGTATTGGTACCGTGATTTCGGTCCAAACTTGTTCACATCCCTCTTTCCTTGTTGATGTCTCAAGAAGGGTAGAAATACAAGAACACACACACACACTCTCACACACGCACACACAACCCCCGGCTCAGTATCTGTCAATCTGCAACTGTACAAAATATACATTGGGCCTGGTCTCCATCAGGGAAGGGCATCGGCAGGGCGTCTGATTAGACCGCTGGGATCAATATGGAGTGGGACGGCGTGAACAGGTGGATCTCGCCAGATCTGATCTTGTATTGATTATCCTAACATTCCTGTACTACACTGAAGGTGGGAAAGACACCTGCTTGATGCGGAGCTGAATACGCCGGGGATGATTCCCACTACATCGATATTAAAAAGCCGCGGCGGCCATTGTGCGAGGACTTTTTTTGCGCATTCACGCCTGGCTATAAATGATATTAGAAAGCATGATGGACGCCTCCTGGTAAATTGGGTCCATGCAGATGCAATTTGCACCGCGCTGCAAAGACGGATGGGGCGGAGGGGAAGGGGATACAAATGAGAATGGAATAAATGAAGGCTTTTACGCATTATGCTGGCAACAATTTCGACAGCGCAAGGACATTATCGGTTACATTTGTATGTAAAATATCTTTGCTGCTCTCCATCAGCGCCTCCTGTCACACAGCCAGTCTTAAAAAGCAACCTCAAATTCTCCTAGGACTGGAGCTCACGGTTACCGTACGATACACTTGAAGGTGTTTTCCGCTGATGTTTAAACAGCAGTATGTGTCCATAGAGGCCATTTATGAGCAACACATGAGAACAAAACATATCTCCTCCCGCACTTGTTACCTCAAACAGCCATCAACAGGACCGATAGATCTTCTTTTTAAAGGGGAACATTATCACCAGACCTATGTAAGCGTCAATATATACCTTGATGTTGCAGAAAAAAGACAATATATTTTTTCAACCGATTTCCGAACTCTAAATGGGTGAATTTTGGCGAATTAAACGCCTTTCTAATATTCGCTCTTGGAGCTAACATCGGGAAGCAATCCGCCATTTTCTCAAACACAGAGTCAAATCAGCTCTGTTATTTTCCTTTTTTTCGACTGTTTTCCGTACCTTGGAGACATCATGCCTCGTCGGTGTGTTGTCGGAGGGTGTAACAACACCAACAGGGACGGATTCAAGTTGCACCAGTGGCCCAAAGATGCCAAAGTGGCAAGAAATTGGACGTTTGTTCCGCACACTTTACCGACGAAAGCTATGCTACGACAGAGATGGCAAGAATGTGTGGATATCCTGCGACACTCAAAGCAGATGCAATTCCAACGATAAAGTCAAAGAAATCTGCCGCCAGACCCCCATTGAATCTGCCGGAGTGTGTGAGCAATTCAGGGACAAAGGACCTCGGTAGCACGGCAAGCAATGGCGGCAGTTTGTTCCCGCAGACGAGCGAGCTAAACCCCCTGGATGTCTTGGCTCACACCGTCCCGAAGATGATCAAGAGAAGAATATCGACCCTAGCTTCTCTGGCCTGCTGACATGAGGGTATGTCTACAGAATATATTAATTGATGAAAATTGGGCTGTCTGCACTCTCAAAGTGCATGTTGTTGCCAAATGTATTTCATATGCTGTAAACCTAGTTCATAGTTGTTAGTTTCCTTTAATGCCAAACAAACACATACCAATCGTTGGTTAGAAGGCGATCGCCGAATTCGTCCTCGCTTTCTCCCGTGTCGCTGGCTGTCGTGTCGTTTGTCGGTTTCGCTTGCATACGGTTCAAACCGATATGGCTCAATAGCTTCAGTTTCTTCTTCAATTTCTTTTTCGCTACCTGCCTCCACACTACAACCATCCGTTTCAATACATGCGTAATCTGTTGAATCGCTTAAGCCGCTGAAATCCGAGTCTGAATCCGAGCTAATGTCGCTATAGCTTGCTGTTCTTTCCGACGTGTTTGTTTGTGTTGGCTTCACTATGTGACGTCACAGGAAAATGGACGGGTGGTTAAAATCAGGCACTTTGAAGCTTTTTTTTAGGGATATTGCGTGATGGGTAAAATTTTGAAAAAAACTTCGAAAAATATAATAAGCCACTGGGAACTGATTTTTAATGGTTTTAACGATTCTGAAATTGTGATAATGTTCCCCTTTAATACATGCTTTAATTCCTGTCCTTTAGACCAGGGGTCCCCAACCTTTTTTGCACCAGGGACCAATGTTGGGTTAGATACTAAAAACCAGTAACTAGTTACAGTTACTAGATACTTTATTTCAAAAGTAACTCAGTAATGCGTTACTGTGAAAAGTAACTATTTAGTTACTTATATAAAAAAAATGTTTTTAAGGCTCCCATTAATGCCCTTTTAGCCTTCATTTCAGTACTGTTATTGCACTGGAGAATAATACAATCTGCTGATCAACTTGACATGCATTTGCATCACTGAACTCTGATGAAGCAATGTGGTCTCCATACAACACACAAAGACAAATACCGTATTTTTCGGACTATAAGTCGCAGTTTTTTTCATCGTTTGGCCGGGCTCCAGTGCAACTTATATATGTTTTTTTCTTTCTTTATTATGCATTTTCGGCAGGTGCGACTTATACACCGAAAAATACGGTATATGTTTCAAAGGGCCAATTTATTTTGGGCCAGAACAAATTGACAAAACTTTTTTATATAGCTGCATGTTTTAATGTTTTAAGAATGTTTTAATGTGGACACATAGAATCATCATACTGCTGTGATTATATGCAAGTGTTTATTCAAGGCTAAGGCAAAATATCCAGATATATATCGTGTATCTTGACATGGCCTAAAAATATTGAGATATTAATAAAAGGCCAGATTGCCCAGCCCTAGTTGAAACGGTATATTATCAAACCTTTAAGTGTGAGAGTGAATGCCACAGACATTCAAATCATTAAGTTGCAGTCTTTACCATTCAGTCTTGTGTAAATGTGCTAAAATGCAACAGCAGAAATGTCGCAAGACTCTTGCATTACCATTCACAGCGTGTCGCTTTTGTCAACACAAACTAAACGACGAGATAAAAGCTATTTTAGTCATAAAAATTCCAATTTGACGAGGAGATGAAAGCACGCGCAAGCCGGCTCCTCTTTGCAAAACTGTTACGTCTGCTTGAACTGTGCCGCTGATGGGAAGAATCTCTGCTTTGAGTTGCCAGTAATAAGCGCTTTGAGCTTCTGGGCAAAAAGGTATATGGATTTATAGATCCCTTGTTATAATTGAAAAACAACAACTTCATAACAGCTGGGGTCCAGCAGGGGTGCCCAAACTTGTTCCACTAAGGGGCCACAGTCTGGCAAATCCAATAATCCGAGAGCAATTTTGGTACCGTATTTTTCGGAGTATAAACTGCTCCGGAGTATAAATCGCACGGGGTTGATGTGTGAGGGAGCAGGGTTGGGGTGGGGGCGGGTTTTGGTGGTAGCAGGGGTGTATAATGTAGCCCGGAAGAGTCAGGGCTGCATGGGATTCTGGGTATTTGTTCTGTTGTGTTTATGTTGTGTCTAGGTGCAGATATTCTCCCGAAATGTGTTTGTCATTCTTGTTTGGTTTTGGTTCAAAGTGTGGTGCATTATTAGTAAGAGTGTTAAAGTTGTTTTATATGGCCACCGTCAGTGTAACCTGTGTGGCTGTTGACCAAGTATGCCTTGCTGTCACTTACGTGTGCAAGCAGAAGATGCATATAACAAAAGGCTAGGCTGGCACGCTGTTTATACAGATTGTAGAGGGCGCTAAATGCTGTACCATCACGGCACGCCCTTATTATTGTTGTAAGGGTGAAAATCGGAAAATATTAATCACGGGAGGTTTCTGCGAGAGGCACTGAAATCCGGAAGTCTCCCGGGAAAATCCGGGGGGTCGGCAAGTATGCAGCTGGTTGCCGCGGGTTGCCGACCCCTGGTCTAGTCTCTTACGTGAATGAGATAAATAATACTATTTGATATTTTACGCTAATGTGTTAATAATTTCACACATAAGTCGCTCCTGAGTATAAGTCGCACCCCCGGCCAAACTATGAAAAAAACTGAGACTTATAGCCTGAAAAATACGGTAGTTTTCACCTTCAAAACCAGTGCAATATGTACATATTTTTAGGTATTAAAAAAACTACAAAATGCAATTTTTGAAGATATTTTGGGTGAATGCTAAATAGCCAAAGACGAACTTAAATGCTAAAAGTTAGCATGCTGGCCAAATAGCGGTCAATAATGAGCTAAAAAAGCTAGCATGCTAAGAGTAGTATGCTGTATGTATGGAATATACTCGATATATCGCGGGTTTGTCTCTGTGCAATATAGAAAATGACTATATCGTGATACTTGAGTATACGTTCTCACGCAGTTGCTTTTAGCTGCGGGCATTACACTACAGGCTCTTCTCACTCTTTCTTGTCTCTCCTTCTCACAGAGACATAAAACAAGCGCACCTTCTTACATACGTCACATACTGTCGCGCGTGCAACATGACGTTGCACATGACACGCCCTGGCGGAGCAGAGAGGTAGCAACACGGGTAACATTAGCTGTGGTGCTAACGTTGCGGTGCGAGTGGTAATACGAGAGAGAGAAGGTGTGAAACTGGTAACAAATGAAGGAAGAATTAATTCCAGCAGGGGGGTCCATCGTCTGGCAGTGGTTTGGCTTCAAGCGGGAAGATGTTGAACAGACAACCATAATATGTCAAGTATGCAGCAAAGCGTTGCTACAAAAAGTAGCACCACTGCTAATGTAGCATTATTTGAAAAGTCACCCGCTAGAGAATAAGGAGTTCTTGAAACTCCGCATGTCAACATCTCGGCCGGTGGCACACCAACAAAATGCCCAAGCAACCATTTCCAGATCAACACCGTATGAAAAAAATAGTCAACAACAGAAGGAGATAACGTCCGCAGGAACCTACCACATAGCGAAGGATTTGATTTCCTATTATGCAGCTCATTTTTATTTGACACTTATTGAAATATCTTGTGTGACATCATGCACAAAAGTGCACTTTATTTGTTTTAAACGATTGTAGTGGCGTTCTGTACAAAAAGTGCACTTTAATTTAGTGTTGTTTTGATACGTCATCTTAGTGACATCATGCACAAAAGTGCACTAATAGCTTGTTTTAAAATGTCTCTGACAATCTTGCACTTTCTGTTTGGAAATGACATGAATGTTTGTGCCACTGCTTAATAACTCTTTAATAAATACACTTTTAGTTGTGATTTCCCTCTCTGCATGAAAGTTTAAAAGGAGCATATATTAATGCAGTATGAAGAAGAACGTTTTAATGTAGACACATAGAACCATCATACTGCTGTGATTATATGCATCAAGTGTTCATTCAAGGCTAAGGCAAAATATGGAGATGTATACCGTGTATCGTGACATGGCCTAAAAATATTGAGATATTAATAAAAGGCCACATCGCTCAGCCCTAGTATGCTAGAATCCTAACAATAGCATGCTTGCAGTTAGCGATAGTGAAATACCAAAATATATGACAATGAAATTACTTTAAAAAGCTAATGATAGCAATATTAACTGTAGCATGGGTTCAGCACCAAAATATATCACTCTGCGATGTTTACCTGAAAAATGTGTAAAAGAAAATGCTAGCATGGTAACAGCATAAGTCAAGTACAAACATCTTGTGTAGAACTATGCAATTTGTTAAAAATACTGGCCTAATAACGTTAGCATACTAACAGGTAGCATAATAACAAAATATTAAGGTGTATACCTGCAAAATGTGCACACAAAAAAGCTATCATGTTAATATTAAAAGTAGGGGTGCAAAAAATGTCAATTCACATCCAAAACATTCTTATACACCCGGAATCAAAATCGATTCATAACATATTTTTTTTCAAATCTAGGTTGGTTTTTTTAAGATTACAAGATGTTTTAGGCCATCTCCATGCAACCAGAAAGAACCTTTTCAAACCAATAACTTGTTTTGCAATAGTTTCATTAAAAAATATTATGCCAAATAATAAATTGCGAGAATCGGTTTGAATAGAGAATCGATTCTGAATTGAATCTTCAGTCAAAATCTAGTTTTAATGCTAACAATTGTGCCGCGAGCAGTCAAACAAATAGCAACGAGACGCATTTTTGCACCGATACCAATATTTTAGTACCGGTACCAAAATGTATTTCGATACTTTTCTAAAAAATGGCATTATTGGCTTTATTTTAACAACAAATCTTAGGGTACATTAAACATATGTTTATTATTGCAAGTTTGTCCTTAAATAAAATAGTGAACATACAAGATAACTTGTCTTTTTGTAGTAAGTAAACAAACAAAGACTCCTAATTAGTCTGCTGACATACGCAGTAACATATTGTGTCATTTATCATTCTATTTGTCATTATTATATATATTATTATTATAAAGGACAAGCTGTAAAAATGTATTATTAATCCACTTGTTCATTTACTGTTAATATCTGGTTATCTTCCGTTTCAACACGTTCTGTCTGTCTACACTTCTGTTAAAATGTAATAATCACTTAGTCTTCTGTTGTTTGGATACTTTACATTAGTTTTGGATGATACCACAAATTTGGGTATCAATCCGATACCAAGTAGTTACAGGATCATACATTGGTCATATTCAAAGTCCTCATGTGTCCAGGGACGTATTTATTGAGTTTGTAAACATAATATGAATTTTTTTTAAAGGAAAAAAGATTTTGTGACGATAAAAAATATCGATGTAATCATAGTAGTATCGACTAGATATGCTATTGTACTTGGTATCATTGCAGTGGATGTCAGGTGTAGATCCACTTATGGCGTTTGTTTACATTGTGACGCGGTGAGCTATTGTATCCTCCTACGGTGTGTAGTGAAGCATGTTTAGCTATTCTTCGTCATGCAGTGATAATGATACTTGTAAGAAACTTACTTTATTTGTCGCCATGGAGGCGAGGATTAGTGATTTAGAAGTAGCTAAAACACTGCAGACTGCGGATGGGCGTTCGCCAGGCTTTTCAGTGTTATAACTTATCCTTTATCTTTACTTTTTAAGCCAAAATGCGTCCATTCTCCCTTTTCTGTCTACACACTGCGTCTGCTTGTATGTACTCTGTGATTGTGCGCTGCCGAACATGCTCCTCTGCTCGTAAAACCAGCAATGTCAGGATGTGACGACGCGCCGTCATGCCCGTTTAAAAAAAATAAACTGGAACCGGTACTTTTTTGATTCATTAGTACCGCGATAATATACTTGTACCGATATAACGTACAACCCTAATCCTGGCACAAAGTATCGACATCAACTCGACTTTAAATTGGTATCGGACCGGACAGAAAATCAATCAATTGGATAATTACTTGCCAAATAGCTGAGCAGCAATGTTGTTAGATCACAATACTGAAAATAAACCAAGTGAGGGCCTTAAAGGGGAACATTATCACCAGACCTATGTAAGCATCAATATATACCTTGATGTTGCAGAAAAAAGACCATATCTTTTTTTAACCGATTTCCGAACTCTAAATGGGTGAATTTTGGCGATTTAAACGCCTTTCTATTATTCGCTCTCGGACGTCACATCGGGAAGCAATCCGCCATTTTCTCACTTTCGTCGGTGTGTTGTCGGAGGGTGTAACAACACGTACAGGGACGGATTCAAGTTGCACCAGTGGCCCAAAGATGCGAAAGTGGCAAGAAATTGGACGAAATTTGTTCAAAATACGAGGCTGCGAGGAAAGCCGACGAAATGGTCAGTCGTTTGTTCCGCACACTTTACCGACGAAAGCTATGCTATGACAGAGATGGCAAAATGTGTGGATATCCTGCGACACTCAAAGCAGATGCTGACATCAACTCCAAAACTGGACAGATCAGCTTTCAGGAAAAGAGAGCGGATGAGGGTATGTCTACAGAATATATTAATTGATGAAAACTTTATTCATTACTCGCGGTTTTACGTAAATTATTATACATAAACTGTGTTTACCAATAATTTAGCTTAAAAACATTTATTTTTTTCAATCATTCGAGTACATAGTCTTGTGTAATGCAGTATATTGTGTCTATTTAGGTATGGTTAACCTGAGTGCTGAAATCGTGGAAAAATATATGTTCTTAGCGCGCCTGAAATGGGCTGTCTGCACTCTCAAAGTGCATGTTGTTGCCAAATGTATTTCATATGCTGTAAACCTAGTTCAGGGGTCGGCAACCCGCGGCTCCGGAGCCGCATGCGGCTCTTTGATCACTCTGATGCGGCTCAGCTGCATACTTGTCGACCCTCCCAATTTTCCCGGGAGATTTCCGGATTTCAGTGCTTCTCGCAGAAAACTTCCGGGACTAATATTCTCCGATTTTCACCCTAATAATAATAATAAGGGCGTGCCATGATGGTACAGCATTCAGCACCCTCTACAATATGTACAGCACCCTCTATAATATGTACAAACAGCACGCCAGCCCAGCCTTTTGTTGTATGCATCTTCTACTTGCACATGTAAGTAACAGCAAGGCATACTTGGGCAACAGCCACACAGGTTACACTGACGGTGGCCATATACAACAACTTTAACATTCTTACTAATAATGCGCCACACTTTGAACCAAAACCAAACAAGAATGACGAACACACTTCGGGAGAACATCTGCACCTTAACACAACATAAACACAACAGAACAAATACCCAGAATCCCATGCAGCACTGACTCTTCCGGGCTACATTGTACACCCCTGCTCCCACCAAACCCCGCCCCCACCCCAACCCTGCCCCCCCCCCCTCCGTGCGTCGGTTGAGGTGGGCGGGGTTTGGTAGCAGGGGTGTATAATGTAGCCCGGAAGAGTCAGGGCTGCATGGGATTCTGGGTATTTGTTCTGTTGTGTTTATGTTGTGTTACGGTGCAGATGTTCTCCCGAAATGTGTTTGTCTTTCTTGTTTGATGTGGGTTCACAGTGTGGCGCATATTAGTAAGAGTGTTAAAGTTTATACCGCCACCGTTAGTGTAATCTGTGTGGTTGTTAACCAAGTATGCCCTGTTGTCATTTACGTGAGCAAGCAGAAGTCCCATACCACGTGTGGTTGGGCCGGCACGCTGGATATAGTGGGCGCTAAATGCTGTATCATCATGGCACGTTCGAGAGAATAGTTTCCCAGAATTTCGTAGTATGCTGGAAAAATCGGGAGGTCGACAAGTATGACGCTGTCAAGCGCCAAAACTCGAGACCCTTGGCATATACATAACACAAAGCAAAAAAAAAACTTTGTTGCAGTGTCATTTCATTTTAAATTCCAAAAGATTTTTGTGGCTCCCATTGATTTCTTTGATTTGTGAAACTGGTCAAAATGGCTCTTTGACTGGTAAAGGTTGCCGACCCCTGACCTAGTTCATAGTTGTTAGTTTCCTTTAATGCCAAACAAACACATACCAATCGTTGGTTAGAAGGCGATCGCCGAATTCGTCCTCGCTTTCTCCCGTGTCGCTGGCTGTCGTGTCGTTTTCGTCGGTTTCGCTTGCATACGGTTCAAACCGATATGGCTCAATAGCTTCAGTTTCTTCTTCAATTTCGTTTTCGCTACCTGCCTCCACACTACAACCATCCGTTTCAATACATGCGTAATCTGTTGAATCGCTTAAGCCGCTGAAATTCGAGTCTGAATCCGAGCTAATGTCGCTATAGCTTGCTGTTCTTTCCGCCATGTTTGTTTGTGTTAGCTTCACTATGTGACGTCACAGGAAAATGGACGGGTGTTTATAACGATGGTTAAAATCAGGCACTTTGAAGCTTTTTTTTAGGGATATTGCGTGATGGGTAACATTTTGAAAAAAACTTCGAAAAATAAAATAAGCCACTGGGAACTGATTTTTAATGGTTTTAACCCTTCTGAAATTGTGATAATATTCCCCTTTAATACCGCAGTACGTACCAAATCGGAAGGACTAGCTAAAATACTGCCGACTGCGGATAGACGTTAGCTACTAGCTAGCTAGCCATATTTTAAAGCACCTCTTCCTGAGGGCCTTTCAGTGTTATAACTTCACCTTTATTGTTAGTTTTTAAGCCAAAATGCGTCCATTCTTTTTTCTGTCTACACACTGTGTCTGCTTGTCAGTACTCTGTGATTGTGCGCTGCCGAACATGCTCCTCTGCTCGTAAAACCAGCAATGTCACGACGTGACGACGCGCCGTCATGCCCGGGAACCGGCACTTTTCAAACAGAGTACAGTACTGTTTTTGATTCATTAGTACGGCGATACTATACCAGTACCAGAATCAGGGGCGCCGCTAGGGATTTTGGGCCCCATGAAAAGAATCTTTACAGGGCCCCCAACACAGTGTCATTATTTTTTCTGTATTATAATTTCATCATCATTAGGGGCCTCTCTGGGCCCCCCTCCATCATGGGCCCCTAGAATCCGTCTCCTTTACCCCCCCTTTTCGGCGCCCCTGACCAGAATATTGTACAACCTTAACCCTGGGTTATAATGTCCGTAACACTGGCGCACACTACATTTAGAGCATATCAGGATCAATTTTCCATGATGTATTATTTCCATTCATACTTTTTACAGCACCCATGTTGCATCAGCATGCCTTCCATGATATTTGACTTGCTGGGATGTTAAGGTTTTTATTAATAAGCATATAAAAGGCTCCAACAGTGTATAGGTCTCCTCCCAATGTAATAAGAAGAAGCAATAATGCAGACTGTCCATTCTTAATATTTTCTCTTATGTTGGATTTACAGTAATCCATAAAGCAAAGAAACTGTGCTGCATGACTTTCATCGATTGAAACCAAAACACTACAAATCAGGTGCAAACAGACATCTCAACATTGTGGTTATTTGTGTGTTGTGTGTGTGTGTGTGTTTGCTCACCCCAGCCGAGGCACAGAAAGCGCTTGCGAATGAGTCGTGACCTCACTTTGCCGATGACCGCCAGGTAGGACTGCCAAGCCTCCGTCAGCACCCAGCAGAAGGAGGCCAGGAAGAAGAAATGGAGAAAGGCAGCAGTCACGGCACACAGGCCCTGAGGGGAGAAACATTGCTCAATGTAAATGAAATGCACGTCAACAATACTGAAATATTGCGATAACTGATGAAAACGTTGCAAAAGGGCAATGTACGGTTCTAATTTTCACTAAAAGTTCGGCTAAACACCCCAAAGTTACAGTAGGGGATTTTGTGGACATGCTGTGTGAGAAATTTCAAGTCAATCCGACTAATGTGTAACGCAGTTCAGGAGTATAAGAGTTAGCTTCCACAAACAAATATAGGGTTGTACAATATATATGTACTACTGACTTCAAAATGTACTATACTGCCTTTGAAAAACAGCAGTACTTTTTATTCATGGACATGACATGCCATGGTGAACGTTGCTGGTAATACGAACAATGTACAAACCCCGTTTCCATATGAGTTGGGAAATTGTGTTAGTTGCAAATATAAACGGAATACAATGATTTGCAAATCATTTTCAACTCATATTCAATTGAATGCACTACAAAGACAACATATTTGATGTTCAAACTCATAAACTTAATTTAAAAAAAAATAAAAAATAATTAACTTAGAATTTCATGGCTGCAACACGTGTCAAGGTAGTTGGGAAAGGGCATGTTCACCACTGTGTTACATGGCCTTTTCTTTTAACATCACCCAGTAAACGTTTGGGAACTGAGGAGACACATTTTTTAAGCTTCTCAGGTGGAATTCTTTCCCATTCTTGCTTGATGTACAGCTTAAGTTGTTCAACAGTCCGGGGGTCTCCGTTGTGGTATTTTAGGCTTCATAATGCGCCACACATTTTCAATGGGAGACAGGTCTGGACTACAGGCAAGCCAGTCTAGTACCCGCACTCTTTTACTATGAAGCCACGTTGATGTAACACGTGGCTTGGCATTGTCTTGCTGAAATAAGCAAGGGCGTCCATGGTAACGTTGCTTGGATGGCAACATATGTTGCTCCAAAACCTGTATGTACCTTTCAGCATTAATGGCGCCTTCACAGATGTGTAAGTTACCCATGTCTTGGGCACTAATACACCCCCATACCATCACAGATAGTGGCTTTTCAACTTTGCGCCTATAACAATCCGGATGGTTCTTTTCCTCTTTGGTCCGGAGGACACAACATCCACAGTTTCCAAAAACAATTTGAAATGTGGACTCGTCAGACCACAGAACACTTTTCCACTTTGTATCAGTCCATCTTAGATGAGCTCAGGCCCAGCAAAGCCGACGGCGTTTCTGGGTGTTGTTGATAAACGGTTTTCGCCTTGCATAGGAGAGATTTAACTTGCACTTACAGATGTAGCGACCAACTGTAGTTACTGACAGTGGGTTTCTGAAGTGTTCCTGAGCCCATGTGGTGATATCTTTTACACACTGATGTCGCTTGTTGATGCAGTACAGCCTGAAGGATCGTGCAGTGATTTCTCCAGATTCTCTGAACCCTTTGATGATATTACGGACCGTAGATGGTGAAATCCCTAAATTCCTTGCAATAGCTGGTTGAGAAAGGTTTTTCTTAAACGGTTCAACAATTTGCTCACGCAAAGTGGTGAACCTCGCCCCATCCTTGTTTGTGAATGACTGAGCATTTCATGGAATCT
This sequence comes from Nerophis lumbriciformis, assembly GCF_033978685.3. Taxonomy (NCBI): domain Eukaryota; kingdom Metazoa; phylum Chordata; class Actinopteri; order Syngnathiformes; family Syngnathidae; genus Nerophis; species Nerophis lumbriciformis. The sequence goes on along the minus strand of NC_084568.2, from coordinate 33,088,141 downwards.
ATTTTTATACCCAATCATGGCACCCACCTGTTCCCAATTTGCCTGTTCACCTGTGGGATGTTCCAAATAAGTGTTTGATGAGCATTCCTCAACTTTATCAGTATTTATTGCCACCTTTCCCAACTTCTTTGTCACGTGTTGCTGGCATCAAATTCTAAAGTTAATGATTATTTGCAAAAAAATATCAGTTTCAACATCAAATATGTTGTCTTTGTGGCATATTCAACTGAATATGGGTTGAAAATGATTTGCAAATCTTTGTATTCCGTTTATATTTACATCTAACACAATTTCCCAACTCATATGGAAACGGGGTTTGTAAGTCAACACACACACAGAGCACTTACAAGCTGAAAACAGTGTGGTGACAGTAAAGTGAGAATGGATGCATTTTGGCCTAAAAACTAACCGTAAAGGTGGAGCTGTAAACCCTGAATTGAATGAAAATGAACCCCCATTGTTTACCTGTATCTCACCTTTGTTTTTTATAAGGGGCGCCGGAAGTTGGCAGACCCGTCAGTAGAGATGTCCGATAATATTCCGATATTTTCCAACTCTTAATTACCGATTCCGATATCAACCGATACCGATATATACAGTGGTGGAATTAACACATTATTATGCCTAATTTTGTTGTGATGCCCCGCTGGATGCATTAAACAATGTAACTTTACCATGAATTTATTAACGTGGACCCCGACTTAAACAAGTTGAAAAACTTATTCGGGTTTTACCATTTAGTGGTAAATTGTATGGAATATGTACTGTACTGTGCAATCTACTAATACAAGTTTCAATCAATCAATCAAAAACAAGGTTTTCCAAAATAAGAGAACAACTTCAACTCCAGTTATGGAAAAAAGTGCCAACATGGCACTGCCATATTTATTATTGAAGTCACAAAGTGCATTATTTTTTTTAACATGCCTCAAAACAGCAGCTTGGAATTTGGGACATGCTCTCCCTGAGATAATCCTAATACCCACTACAACTATGGGAAATACTATACTTTGACTTTCACAAAGTGCATTATTTTTTTTATTTGTTTTAAACATGCCTCAAAACAACAGCTACAAAAACAATGAAGGCACACAGCTTCAGTCTAGAGTATACTAGAGCATACTTGCCAACCTTGAGACCTCCGAATTCGGGAGATGGGGCGGGGTTGGGCTTTGGTGGTAGCGGGCGTGTATATTGTAGCGACCCGGAAGAGTTAGTGCTGCAAGGGGTTCTGGGTATTTGTCCTGTTGTGTTTATGTTGTGTTACGGTGCGGATGTTCTCCCGAAATGTGTTGGTCATTCTTGTTTGGTGTGGGTTCACAGTGTGGCGCATATTTGTAACAGTGTTAAAGTTGTTTATACGGCCACCCTCAGTGTGACCTGTATGGCTGTTGACCAAGTATTTGTTACACGTGTGTGTGTAAAAGCCGCATATATTATGTGACTGGGCCGGCACGCTGTTTGTATGGAGGAAAGGGGGACGTGACGACAGGTTGTAGAGGACGCTAAAGGCAATGCCTTTAAGGCACGCCCCCAATATTGTTGTCCGGGTGGAAATTGGGAGAATGGTTGATTTTCCGGAGGGGCACTGAAATTCGGGAGTCTCCCGGGAAAATCGGGAGGGTTGGCAAGTATGCCCGACATCTGTGTTTTACCGGATATGTACCGCTCCGTAAAGCGGCGTTTTAAAAAGTCATTAATTTTACTTTTTGAAACCGATACCTTTAATTGGCAGGCCAATATTATCGGACATCTCTACCCGTCAGCGATCCTGTTCTGTCTCCCTGTAATGTTTGATCCTGTTCTGTCTCCCTATAATGTTTGTCTGATCTTGAATGGGATTGTGCTGAAATTTTTAATTTCCCCTCGGGGATTAATAAAGTATTTCTGATTCTGATTCTGAAGCGGCGCTCTAGCGGTTTTTTAAAACATAGCTAGCTAGCGGCTAACGTCCATTCAGTGTTTTAGCTACATCTAAATCCCTAATTGTTGCCTCCATGCCAACAAATAAAGTAAGGTTCTTACAAGTATCATCCCTGCAGGACGAGGAATAGCTAAACATGCTTCACTACATGTCGTAGAAGGATACTATACAGTCCTCGAATTGCCTTAAATGAGGGCTCATATTTTAGGGCACCAAGGCAAATTAGAAGAATTATTAAACATTATTTCGAGACAGATACATTAACAGTTTAAGCAGAAATATGTTGTATAGGAATTAACTATACCCAATAAGACTTTAACAAAATGCTGTGTCACATAAATGGCTTTTGAACTAATACCTTTGTGACATGAAAAAACAAGTCATGTATAAAAACCTTGTGTTTACTTTTTGATATTCAAATAAAACACAAATCAGTTTGGCTAATAATGAAAAGCTCTTGGTTTAGTACAACAGTTTGGCCAACACAAATAAAAAGGAGTGACAACTCTCACATCGAATACACAATCTTCACAGCCTTCGTTCAGTTCAATCAGATGACAAAACATTTGAGCCGGTATTGATGTTGTTTGAACACTAATACATTTTGCAGATGAATAAAGGAGGAGTGAACATCCCAGTAAACAAAGTAAAGACTTTATAAACAAGTTGTGACAACGTTCAAGACACATCGCCTGCTGCAAAACATCAAAAGGTTTCTTCCTTCGCTGTATACTTTTTAAGTGTAGGGACATGTGTCTCCAATATTGTTCACACCTGTCTCCATCTAAACACAGCAGTGCACTCTTAAATGCACGACGGGAAGCGAGGGAAAATGACGTTAAACCAAGCGCTTGGCTCCGTTTAGTCTGAAGGGAAATCTCCGGAGCAAAGACTGTGTCATTAGTCCGCCATGATTATCTAGTCAAACGACGCTAGTGCGCATCCGCCTGACTTTGTGTTGCCTAAAATGCATTAATAAATGATATTTTGGTAATTAAAAAACTAGACGGTATTACTAACCGTCGGGAAATACCGTTTATTGTTACATTCATACATACATATCTCTCGCTGGATCGGTTCGCAGCCGAGTGTGAAGCGACTGGGATGAGAATCAGCACCTCCAAGTCCGAGTCCATGGTTCTCGCCCGGAAAAGGGTGGAGTGCCATCTCCAGGTTGGGGAGGAGATCTTGCCCCAAGTGGAGGAGTTCAAGTACCTCGGAGTCTTGGTCACGAGTGAGGGAAGAGTGGATCGTGAGATCGACAGGCGGATCGGTGCGGCGTCTTCAGTAATGCGGACGCTGTATCGATCCGTTGTGGTGAAGAAGGAGCTGAGCCGGAAGGCAAAGCTCTCAATTTACCGGTCGATCTACGTTCCCATCCTCACCTATGGTCATGAGCTTTGGGTTATGACCGAAAGGACAAGATCACGGGTACAAGCGGCCGAAATGAGTTTCCTTCGCCGGGTGGCGGGGCTCTCCCTTAGAGATAGGGTGAGAAGCTCTGCCATCCGGGGGGAGCTCAAAGTAAAGCCGCTGCTCCTCCACATCGAGAGGAGCCAGATGAGGTGGTTCGGGCATCTGGTCAGGATGCCACCCGAGCGCCTCCCTAGGGAGGTGTTTAGGGCACGTCCGACCGGTAGGAGGCCGCGGGGAAGACCCAGGACACGTTGGGAAGACTATGTCTCCCGGCTGGCCTGGGAACGCCTCGGGATCCCACGGGAAGAGCTGGACGAAGTGGCTGGGGAGAGGGAAGTCTGGGCTTCCCTGCTTAGGCTGCTGCCCCCGCGACCCGACCTCGGATAAGCGGAAGAAGATGGATGGATGGATGGATGTTACATTCCTCGTCCATTAACAAGTAAAAAGTCAAGAACGGTCACAGCATTTTCTTGCCGCCGATGTTGGTCAATTTTTTAGAGCTTGCGCCAAATGACGAGGGTGGTTGCGGCTATTGCTGCAGTTGCCGTGGTTAAATTCAAGCCCTGACTATAGCTAACCGCTGACAACAAGCTTGCGCTCCTGAATGTAAACAAATGGGCGGATCTATGCAAACTTCGACCAAGTACAAGACTCCTATATAGTCAATGCAACAATTACCGTATTTTTCGGACATAAGTCGCAGTTTTTTTTCATAGTTTGGCCGGGCTCCAGTGCGACTTATATATATTTTTTTCCTTCTTTATTATGCATTTCCGGCAGGTGCGACTTATACTCCGGTGCGACTTATACTCCGAAAAATACGGTACTTCTATCTTTTGTGTTATGGTTTATAAAGTCCGGAAATACATCACTGGACACAGGTGGACTTTATTTATGACCAATGTATGATGCTGTAACTACTTGGTATTGGATTGATATCAACATTTGTATTATCATCTAAAACTACCGTATTTTCGGAGTATAAGTCGCACCTGCCGAAAATGCATAATAAAGAAGGAAAAAAACATAAATCGCACTGGAGCCCGGCCAAACTATGAAAAAAACTGCGAATTATAGTCCAAAAAATACGGTAATGTAAAGTATAAAACAAGAGAATAATAAGTGATTATTGCATTTTAACAGAAGTGTAGACAGATCAGGGGTGTCAAACTCATTTTAGTTCAGGGGCCGCATGGAGGAAAATCTGTGCACACGCGGGCCGAACTATTAAAATCATGGCATTAAAACTAAAAAAATAAAGACAACTTCAGATTGTTTTCTTTGTCTTACTTTGGCCAAAAATAGAACAAACTCATTCTGAAAAGATTACAATAAAAATATAGAAAAAAATACCGGCAGCGGTAAAGTTTAGATCCATGAAGGAAAGAAGTAAGGGAATGAATGTTTATAACTGAATACAATTACATGTGCATAAAAATGTGTTTTCTTTTGTATTTTTTTTTTTTTATGAATTAAGTAACGTTTATGACAACCTTTTTCCAAAACACAATATAGAATGTGAGATATAACAGGATAATGCATGCATTTATCATTTGTTTTCAAAACGATTACAAAAAAGTGGAACCACAAAAATGTACAGAGGACCCCAATTCTATGACTTGATGGGACCCCATTTTGAAAATTCCTAGCGTCAACACTGATGGAGTATTGGTGCGTGCAAAACACCCGCAGACGGCTGTGGCCTGCGGGCCGGTTCTAATACTAATCAAATATCATCCCGGGGGCCATAGATAATTAATTTGTGGGCCGGATCTGGCCCGCGGGCCTTGACTTTGACACGCCTGGTTTATAAAGTCAGGAAATACACTGGACACAGGTGGACTTTAATTATGACCAATGTATGATCCTGAAACTACTTGGTATTGGATTGATATCAACATTTGTAGCATCAGCCAAAATGTATGTCAAGTATAAAACAACAGAATAATAAGACATTATTACATTTGAACAAAAATGTAGATAGATTATTCTTCCATCATAATGTTGACAAAATAATAGGTAGATAAATGACACAATATGTCACTGCATATGTCAGCAGCTAATTAGGAGCCTTCGTTTGCTTAATATTAAAAGACAAGTTGTCTAGTATGTTCACTATTTTATTGAAGGCCGAAATTGTTCTCTGAGTGCAATAAAAAACATTTCTTCCGTTAAAAAAAAAATCATGACATTTTTGTGTGCTCCCCTTTGTTTTGAAAAATATCGAAATACATTTTGGTACCAGTCCAGATACCAACAACACTGTCCTAATGTATGTATGTATGTATGTATATATGTATGTATGTATGTACATATGTATGTATACATGTATATACAAACCCCGTTTCCATATGAGTTGGGAAATTGTGTTAGATGTAAATATAAACGGAATACAATGATTTGCAAATCCTTTTCAACCCATATTCAATTGAATATGCTACAAAGACAACATATTTGATGTTCAAACTGATCAACTTTTTTTTTGTGGCAAATAATCATTAACTTTAGAATTTGATGCCACCAACATGTGACAAAGAAGTTGGGAAAGGCGGCAATAAATACTGATAAAGTTAAGGAATGCTCATCAAACACTTATTTGGAACATCCCACAGGTGAACAGGCAAATTGGGAACAGGTGGGTGCCATGATTGGGTATAAAAGTAGATTCCATGAAATGCTCAGTCATTCACAAACAAGGATAGGGCGAGGGTCACCACTTTGTCAACAAATGCGTGAGCAAATTGTTGAACAGTTTAAGAAAAACCTTTCTCAAGCAGCTATTGCAAGGAATTTAGGGATTTCACCATCTACGGTCCGTAATATCATCAAAGGGTTCAGAGAATCTGGAGAAATCACTGCACATAAGCAGCTAAGCCCGTGACCTTCCATCCCTCAGGCCTCAGGCTGTACTGCATCAACAAGCGACATCAGTGTGTAAAGGATATCACCACATGGGCTCAGGAACACTTCAGAAACCCACTGTCAGTAACTACAGTTGGTCGCTACATCTGTAAGTGCATGTTAAAACTCTCCTATGCAAGGCGAAAACCGTTTATCAACAACACCCAGAAACGTCGTCGGCTTCGCTGGGCCTGAGCTCATCTAAGATGGACTGATACAAAGTGGAAAAGTGTTCTGTGGTCTGACGAGTCCACATTTCAAATTGTTTTTGGAAACTGTGGATGTCGTGCCCTCCGGACCAAAGAGGAAAAGAACACATCCGGATTGTTATAGGCGCAAAGTTGAAAAGCCAGCATCTGTGATGGTATGGGGGTGTATTAGTGCCCAAGACATGGGTAACTTAGACATCTATGAAGGCACCATTAATGCTGAAAGGTACATACAGGTTTTGGAGCAACATATGTTGCCATCTAAGCAACGTTATCATGGACGCCCCTGCTTATTTCAGCAAGACAATGCCAAGCCACGTGTTACATCAACGTGGCTTCATAGTAAAAGAGTGCGGGTACTGTAGTCCAGACTTGTCTCCCATTGAAAATGTGTGGCGCATTATGAAGCCTAAAATACGACAGCGGAGACCCCCGGACTGTTGAACAACTTAAGCTGTACATCAAGCAAGAATGGGAAAGAATTCCACCTGAGAAGCTTCAAAAATGTGTCTCCTCAGTTCCCAAACGTTTACTGAGTGTTGTTAAAAGAAAAGGCCATGTAACACAGTGGTGAACATGGCCTTTCCCAACTACTTTGGCACGTGTTGCAGCCATGAAATTCTAAGTTAATTATTATTTGCAAAAAAAAAATTAAGTTTATGAGTTTGAACATCAAATATGTTGTCTTTGTAGTGCATTCAATTGAATATGGGTTGAAAAGGATTTGCAAATCATTGTATTCCGTTTATATTTACATCTAACACAATTTCCCAACTCATATGGAAACGGGGTTTGTATGTATGTATGCGTGCATGTATGCATGTATATATATGTATGTTTTGCATGAATATAAGTATGTATGCAAGAATGTACCTTTCTGAAAGTGTCTTACCTTGCTGAGCGTTTGTGATTGTCCCACCAAAATCAGTAAATTTGAGGCCAGGATGGAGAGGCAGAAATTCACCAAGATGATGGACCTCTCCGAGCGGATGTACCTGCAGGGAGCAGAGTGAGACAAGAAGTGTGAGAAGAATTAGATGGATTGATAAGCACCTTGGAGTTATTTTGTCGTGTAGAAAGCAGATTAGGCGATATGCGTGGGGCCCCATTTGGTGCCAAGAAGCGCATGTAAAACCTCAATTAACGAATAACAGTGCGCTTCATGCGAAATTGTCACGCAAATGTATTCTTAGCCCCTCCCTGCTCCGTCACTGATAAGAAAACATCAAATTCCCTAAACGACCGTGCTGGGTTCCGTCGCCAGTCGGAGTCATGTCAGCAAGGTTTGCAAATTTATGTTTATTATTTTGCACTAAAACAATGAAATACCCCATTTATTTCCTATTATTTTCGTACAAAAAATGCATCAAATCAACTTGGAGTTTGATTAAAAAAATAAAACAATTGTTTCACATTAAAAACATGTGTGCAATAATCGGGTTGTAATGATATCAAAATCTCACGTTTTTTAATGAGTTTGGAAAATGCTATCTCCCCAGAAAAGGTAACTAAAAATGTCAATTGTATTAACGTAAATACATCACAAACTGATGTTTAGCCTCATTGGCTGTAAATATGTTTTCCGGGTGGTGGTTTATAAAGTAGGTTGTCATATTACTAGTATTTCTGAGTCAGCTTGGAAACACTCGAGACGAAGGTGCCGCGCTTTGTTTGTTTTTCGCCAGGGTTTGTTTGTCAGTTTGTTAGCAACATAACCTAAAAAGTTATGTACTGATTTTGATGAAATTTCTGGTGATAAAACATGTCCTCTTATCTACTACGAAAAACTTCTCTCACCTGCTTCCTCGTCTCCCCCCCACCCCACACTTTCCCGGACCAGCGCAGACGATTTTGAGGGATGTAGTATATTTTTAGTCCGGCCCACGCAAAAGCGCCAGAAAAAAACTACACGCACCAAGTTTTCGTTTGATACCATCACGGCATTATTGGAGGGTGCTCCAAATAAAATTCTGCAGAGAGCCAGAATATAGTCAGGATGTAGATGTTAAAATAACAATAATGTTGATAAATGTGACATAAAATAAATACAAAAAACAGTGTTGTTTATATAAATTTGATAATATTTTTATGAATGTAAAGTAAGAAGACAAAAATTGTGAATTTCTAATTGTTGAATGGTGATATTTTGGCTGACACACTGTAACTGTAAAAGATGTGTTTGGAAATGTTTATGTGTGCGTGTTTGCAAGATATTCCTGATAACCAAAGTGAAATTATTGGAGGTGTGTCGATCGATCAGCCAGAGAATCAATTATCAGCCGACTTTCATGAAAAAGTATGTGATCCCTCTGGCTGACACCAGTGTTGCCAACTCGGTGACTTTGTCGCTAAATCCGGCGACGTTCCAAATCCTCTTAGCGACTTTTTTTTTTGTCTACAGCTACTCTTGACAAATCCCTCATAAATTCCAGACGATAAGCCGGTATTTTTTTCCCCCTACGCTTTGAATCCTGTGGCTTATAAAACGGTGCGGCAAATTTATGGATTTTTCTACGCTGCAAATATTTCTATATTTTTTTTAAAACAAGCTAAGACAATGAAAATGTGTGTTATTGTTTGTGCTATGGCGCCATCTTTTGGACGAGTTTGCTCATTGCAGGTGCTGCAACGGCCTTCTGTTTTTAACAGTGCCGTCCAGTCTTATTGTCGTCCGTGGCGTTTCTCCTCGTAAGGATTCTTCATTCATCACTCCAAGCAACGTTTGTAAGTTTTACAATATAACTAAAACTATTATATGTGTGATGTCTGTAGGAGTGTTTTCTTGCATATTTGTACATGCTATTGGAACGTAATTAAGCCAGCGTCGTTAGCAATAGCTAATATGCTGACACATTTACAAAAGCCTGTGTTAGTATTATTAACTTACAATTGAATTTTTTTTTTAATTGTTTCAGTTTCACAAAATCCTCCGTAAATTCACCGAAACATCACCGTGGAGTTATTGAGTCTGTTTAGCTGATTGGAGAGCGAGCTGTGTTTTTTCTAAAACACAGGTGTCAAACTCAAGGCCCGGGGGCCAAATATGGCCCACCACATTATATTATGTGGCCCGTGAAAGCCTGGAAATAATATGCGTTAATAAAAAGCTTTTCTTACTAAATATATTCGTTCTTTCCCCTGCAGTACATTAAAAATCATGTACTGCATGCAATTGCATATATTTTAAAATGAAATATGATCAAAATCAAAATATTATATTATCATGCATCCCAAAAATATTTTTTGTTAAATTAAAGATAAAAACTGTACTTAAATATCTGCTTGACTTATGAGTTCAAAACAAATTTTCAATCAAATTGTAGACTGTAAAATTGACAATAGATTTCATGGTTATACTCCGCCGAGTTTTTTACCGTAAAATCTACTTTGGTACTGTTTTTTTCCATATAAAGTAAGACGCTAAAACGTAAAAAAAAACATTAAAAAAAAAACATTAAAACCAGATTTTAAGGTAAAAACAAAAACTGGCAGCTCTGTTGCTTGAATTGTACTGCTAAAAACAGTGGTATTGTTTTTCCATTCCATTTATTTAATTTTTTTACATGCTGTAAAAAAAACCATTGCTTTTACTGTAAAATTCTGGTGACTGAGCTGCCAGTTTTTAAAGTAAAATTTTAATATTTTTTTTGCAGCTTCTGTAAAAAAATATATTGTTAATGTATTATATATATACATGTTAGGGCTGGGCGATATATCAAGTTTGTAAGATATATCGATATAGTTGTAAATAAGATATGAATCAAGAAAATATCGTAATATCGATCAAATTTACCGTATTTTTCGGACTATAAGTCGCAGTTTTTTTCATAGTTTGGCCGGGCTCCAGTGCGACGTTTCCTGCTGACCCCACTTTTTCTTTAATATGCATTTTCGGCAGGTGCGACTTATACTCCGGTGCGACTTATACTCCGAAAAATACGGTATTTCACGTTGAAATGAACAAACATGGTAACATGGTAAAATGACCAAACATGGTAACAGTTAGGGTTGGGCGATATAACAAGTTTGTAGGGTGTATCGATATATTTTTAAACAAGATATGAATCAAGAAAATATCGTAATATCGATCAAATGTATTTCACGTTAAAATGACGCCGCTTACTTGTTGTGTTCCTTGTTCTCCCCCGCTCCTCACTTCCTCTCATGGGCTACTAAACCCCTCCCCTTCCTCCTTCCAAGACGTGCTTGCACGTATAAGAACATCCATGATTGGTTGGTTGTTTACTATGATGAGTCACGATTGGTTGGGGAAAATCACCACAGACATCCCAAATGACGGCGAGAGAGTCATAGAAGAGAAGAGCGATTTATATATTAAACTAGTGGAAGATGGCAGAGGGATTGTCTTCTTTAGATGTTTCTTTTAGCGACGTTGACAACATCCAGGAAACCCACAACGTCTACAAATGTCTGCGTCTGGATAAAACATTCATTTGAGTTGTTTACCATGTAAGCCCAAATCCAAACTGTTCTCCAGTTGCCAAGCTGGGGATATATTTCGCAGGAGAAATGCTGCCAAAAATGTATTATTTGCACAGCAATGTTATTTATTTTACATAGAAATAATATTTTTCTAACTTATTTATGTTATGTAATTATGTGCTACTTAAACAGTTTATTTTCTGTGCTGTTAATACCCATCTTGACTAACTGGGTTAATAAAAGTGCCACTGATTGTTTACAGTACACTTGTCATTCACTTCAATTTCACTGAATCTCACTCAAAAATTAATATCTTTATATGTATACTTTCACTGAAAAATATATAGAAATATACATCGAGTTAAAGTAAAAATATAGTCCATATCACCCAGCCCTTATACATGTATATTCATATATTACTCATTGTTCTGAGGTCCGAGAGCCAGCTCCAGCTCATGGTGCCCAGGACGAGACTTAAAAAAACAGGGGAGACAGGGCCTAAGCTCTGGAACATTCTGCCCCTCCATGTTCCAACTGCTCCCACAGTGGAGTGTTTTTAAGTCTCGTCTTTAAGACTGTTGCGTTCAGACCAGATGTTCCTCCCAGGGAATTTAAGTTGCCAGACACTCCCAAGTTCTTTTGATGACACATAAGCTGAGTAAGAAGGACCACCAGAGACAGAATAGGTATTTTGTAATTTATTTCCAAAGCCTTGGAAATAAACGTGAGACCAAATCCAGTACAGAAGCATTCACTAGCGCAGCTAAAATGGTCTAATCCAACATCACGGAAAACACTCTTCTATAATGTGTCCCTCGCCCCCACCCTCCAGAAGTAATACAAACGTCCATTGTTCAACTCTGAGAAGAGACAGGACAGGATAAGAGCAGAAGTCAATGTAACTCATAGTGGACATGAGGATAACCAGAAAGAAAATAACATGGAAAAACACTCTCTTCTATAATCCCCCCCGCCCTCATCTCTCTCACCTTAACACAAGCCTATTGTGCCTCTTATCTAGAGCCGGCCTGAGACGAAAAGCAGAGAGGACTCCTCCCCACATTTCCAAGTTTCAAGGCTGGCACACAGCACTTGCAGACAACCAAAAGAGAACAAATGGAAGAACACTAGCTGTTTTGTAATATGACTATGAAAGTAAAGAAGTAACACTTAAATATGGATATATGTAAATATCTGCCTCCGACAAGACCCACTTACAGGTAAAAGCCAGTAAATTAGAATATTTTGAAAAACTTGATTTATTTCAGTAATTGCATTCAAAAGGTGTAACTTACTTGTACATTATATTTATTCATTGCACACAGACTGATGCATTCAAATGTTTATTTCATTTAATTTTGATGATTTGAAGTGGCAACAAATGAAAATCCAAAATTCCGTGTGTCACAAAATTAGAATATTACTTAAGGCTAATACAAAAAAGGGATTTTTAGAAATGTTGGCCAACTGAAAAGTATGAAAATGAAAAATATGAGCATGTACAATACTCAATACTTGGTTGGAGCTCCTTTTGCCTCAATTACTGCGTTAATGCGGCGTGGCATGGAGTCGATGAGTTTCTGGCACTGCTCAGGTGTTATGAGAGCCCAGGTTGCTCTGATAGTGGCCTTCAACTCTTCTGCGTTTTTGGGTCTGGCATTCTGCATCTTCCTTTTCACAATACCCCACAGATTTTCTATGGGGCTAAGGTCAGGGGAGTTGGCGGGCCAATTTAGAACAGAAATACCATGGTCCGTAAACCAGGCACGGGTAGATTTTGCGCTGTGTGCAGGCGCCAAGTCCTGTTGGAACTTGAAATCTCCATCTCCATAGAGCAGGTCAGCAGCAGGAAGCATGAAGTGCTCTAAAACTTGCTGGTAGACGGCTGCGTTGACCCTGGATCTCAGGAAACAGAGTGGACCGACACCAGCAGATGACATGGCACCCCAAACCATCACTGATGGTGGAAACTTTACACTAGACTTCAGGCAACGTGGATCCTGTGCCTCTCCTGTCTTCCTCCAGACTCTGGGACCTCGATTTCCAAAGGAAATGCAAAATTTGCATGGTTGGGTGATGGTTTGGGGTGCCATGTCATCTGCTGGTGTCGGTCCACTCTGTTTCCTGAGATCCAGGGTCAACGCAGCCGTCTACCAGCAAGTTTTAGAGCACTTCATGCTTCCTGCTGCTGACCTGCTCTATGGAGATGGAGATTTAAAGTTCCAACAGGACTCGGCGCCTGCACACAGCGCAAAATCCACCCGTGCCTGGTTTACGGACCATGGTATTTCTGTTCTAAATTGGCCCGCCAACTCCCCTGACCTTAGCCCCATAGAAAATCTGTGGGGTATTGTGAAAAGGAAGATGCAGAATGCCAGACCCAAAAACGGAGAAGAGTTGAAGGCCACTATCAGAGCAACCTGGGCTCTCATAACACCTGAGCAGTGCCAGAAACTCATCGACTCCATGCCACGCCGCATTAACGCAGTAATTGAGGCAAAAGGAGCTCCAACCAAGTATTGAGTATTGTACATGCTCATATTTTTCATTTTCATACTTTTCACTTGGCCAACATTTCTAAAAATCCCTTTTTTGTATTAGCCTTAAGTAATATTCTAATTTTGTGACACACGGAATTTTGGATTTTCATTTGTTGCCACTTCAAATCATCAAAATTAAATGAAATAAACATTTGAATGCATCAGTCTGTGTGCAATGAATAAATATAATGTACAAGTTACACCTTTTGAATGCAATTACTGAAATAAATCAAGTTTTTCAAAATATTCTAATTTACTGGCTTTTACCTGTATATTCTCTGGCTTTTAACACTACGTGAGTTGTGTGGTCCTCTGTGTTTTGAAATTTGTATTTCTTTCTTTCTTTCTTTTAGTTTATTTCGAACATGAACACACTTACAGTTTAATACATCACAATTTCATATCATTTCACTTTTCATCATGTCCGAAAAGGAGTAGGAAGAAGCAAAGCTTACTTAATCCTACCCATTTCCCACTTCAGAGCGTTTACAAATATATAGAATCATTTACTGACCTTTTTATATAATAAAATAACATCTGAATTAGTATACACAACAGTTTTGTAATATGTAATTAATTAATTCAGTCATTATTAACATACTGAGATGAAGAATATCTTACTTTCAATAAGGTTGAAAGTATTTCTCATAATTCTTCTTTGTACTTTGTAAGCACTATTCATTTGAACAACTTCTTAAACTGGATCATATCAGTACAATGTTTAACTTCTTTACTTAATCCATTCCATCATTTAATTCCACATACTGATATGCTAAAGGTTCTAAGTGTTGTACGTGCATACAAATGTTTTAAATTATTTTTTCCTCAAAGGTTATATTTCTCCTCTTTAGTTGAGAAGAATTGTTGTACATTCTTGGGTAGCAGGTTATAGTTTGCTTTGTACATCATTTTAGCTGTTTGCAATTTTAACAAATCACCGAACTTTAATATTTTTGACTCAATAAATAAAGTATGTTCTTTATATCCTATTTCTATTTATTGTTTTCATTGGTTTTAACCTTTAAAATCGTTTTTAATCATATGTATTTATTTTGTTTTTATTCAGTCATTGGTGGAGCTAAGAATCTTGTTTTTAATATTTTGGTGCAGCACTTTGGTAACATTTTTGTTGTTTAAATGTGCTACATAAATAAAGTGGATTGGATTGTTAAAAGCGGCCCTCTGAGGGCAACCATAACTGCGATGTGGCCCTCAATGAAAACCTGTTTGACACCCGTGTTCTAAAATGTAGTACCGGTGCACTCTATAGTCTGGAATATAAGGTAGCGACTTGTTACGGTATGCCCATCCATCCATTTTCTACCGCTTGTCCCCTTGGGAGTCGCCGGGGGTTGTTTCGGTATGATTGGAGGTTTTTCTTGTGTCTTGCAGACTTCGAGGAAAAAGCATACAGTCAATAGGCGACAGTAATGTCACAACTAGGGCTGGACGATATATGGAATATACTCTATATATCGCGGGTTTGTCTTTGTGCGATATAGAAAATGACTATATCGTGATATTGGAGTATACTGTATGTTCTCATGCAGTTGCTTTTAGCTGCGGGCATTACACTACAGGCTCTTCTCACTCTTACTTGTCTCTCCTCACAGAGACATAAAACAAGCGCACCTTCTTACATACGTCACATACTGTCGCGCGTGCAACGTCATACGCTCTCGCGGAGCAGACAGGTAGCGGCATTGGTAATATTAGCTGTGATGCGCGAGTGGTAATACGAGAGAGAAAAGGTGCAAATCTGGTAACAAATGAAGGAAGAAAAATTAATTCCCAAGAAAAACAGCAGGGGGTCCATCGTCTGCCGGTGGTTTGGCTTCAAGCGGGAAGATGTTGAACAGACAACCGTAATATGTCAAGTGTGCGGCAAAAGCGTTGTTACAAAAAGTAGCATTACTGCTAATTTGTAGCATCATTCAAAAGTCAACCGCTAGAGAATGAAGAGTGCTTGAAACTCTGCATGTCAACATCTCTGTTCGGTGCCACACAAACAAAATGCCCGAGCAACCATTTCCACATCAACACCGTATGAAAAAAATAGTTAACAACAGAAGGAGATAACGTCCGCAGGAACCTACCACGTAGCGAAGGACATACACTATTTGATTTCCTATTATGCAGCTCATTTTTATTTGACACTTATTGAAATATCTTGTGTGACATCATGCACAAAAGTGCACTTTATTTGTTTTAAACTATTGTAGTGGCGTTCTGTACAAAAAGTGCACTTTAATTTAGTGTTGTTTTGATATGTCATCTTAGTGACATCATGCACAAAAGTGCACTAATAGCTTGTTTTAAAATGTCTCTGACAATCTTGCACTTTGTTTTGGAAATGACATGAATGTTTGTGCCACTGCTTAATAACTCTTTAATAAATACACTTTTGGTCAATTTACTTAGTTGTGAGTTTACAAGTAGCATATATTAATGCAGTATGAAGAAGAATGTTTTAATGTAGACACATAGAATCATCATACTGCTGTGATTATATGCATCAAGTGTTCATTCAAGACTAAGGCAAAAATATGTAGATATATATCGTGTATAGTGACATGGCCTAAAAATATTGAGATATTAATAAAAGGCCATATCGCCCAGCCCTAGTCACAACCCTCCACATTTGATACGCTAACATTTGATTTTATTTGAATTTAAATAAAAAATCAACAGAAGAAAAGTTAACTAGCAGTTCTGATCATATATTTTTTTCTCTGCCACAGCATCCATAGCAGTCAATTAAGTAAATGAGGCGATGACATCATCTAACGAGTTCACGGACAGCCAATAGCAACTCTCCTTACTGAGGGGTTGGCAACACCATAGACATCTTATAAGGGTACGCAGCATCGAGCGCTACTGCCTACTGGCGCTGACGAGACGCGGGGCCGCCATCTTGGAGTGGTGATCCGCTCCACTCAGTGCAATTCATTAGGCAGGAGCAATGAACTGTCAGCGCATTTAATTCATCTTACCTCACTGAATACCACTGATTTTCACACATTTTTTGTCACATGTGTAGCTATGATAAAGGACACATGTTTTATTATTCATAGTTTGCTTAACAGTACCGTAATAGAATTTTCTTATATGCTATAAGTGACCAGACGTCCGAGATCAAACCTGGGAATATAATCCCAGAGAAGGGGGGGAAAAAAACGGTCAGCTATTTTTAAATTCAAGAAACAATAATAATAGGTTATATATACATGCGTATATCCTACATAAACAATGTATGAACACATTAGATATCCATATATATTATAGATATATCTCTGCGCTGCTGACCCGTCTCCGCTCGGGATGGTGTCCTGCTGGCCCCACTATGGACTGGACTCTTACTATTATGTTGGATCCACTATGGACTGGACTCTCACAATATTATGTCAGACCCACTCGACATCCATTGCTTTCGGTCTCCCCTAGAGGGGGGGGGTTACCCACATATGCGGTCCTCTCCAAGGTTTCTCATAGTCATTCACATCGACGTCCCACTGGGGTGAGTTTTTCCTTGCCCGTATGTGGGCTTTGTACCGAGGATGTCGTTGTGGCTTGTGCAGCCCTTTGAGACACTTGTGATTTAGGGCTATATAAATAAAGATTGATTGATTGATTGATTGATAGACTGTATCTCTGTTGCTGCAGCAGCAGAGAGTTTATTCTGTCTTGACACTTTGTATTGATATTTTCTATTACATTCTTCCCTTAAATGATCATGTTTACAGTGATTGTTTTATATGTATTTTTTATGTATGTCGCTTTGGATAAAAGTGTCTGCCAAATACTTAAACATAAACATACAATATATAAACACCTGAAAGTCTTTATATCAGCTAACACCACCAAACTGTTTCACTGGATTCAGAATAAAACCAAATTCTGTTTTACCCAACAACGTCAGTATTTGAATATTGTTACTTGAAGAATTATTTATGGTTACAATTATACTGTTAAGAAAGTATTGTCTTATACTTTGCCTAAAATGAGAACGCATCATAATCAGTGGCGGCTGGTGAATTTTTTTTTTAGGTGGGGCTGAATGTTTGTAAACCAAACCCATACCTGCCAACTTTTGAAATCAGAAAAACCTAGTAGCCAGGGTCCAAGGGCCGCAGGCCCTGGTAGGTCCAGGACAAAGTCCTGGTGGGGGGTTCCTTCGCCCCCCCGACGCAAAATGATTATTAGCATTCAGACAGGTTAAAATGTTGCTAAAACCATCACTTTTCTATCAGTGACTTTTCAAAACAAAAATATTACAGCAAAAATCATATGGGTTGATTGACATGTTTATTCTGTAAGCTAACGTCAATAGTTTGAAATTATTTTGACAGTTAATGCCAGTTATCCTGTCAACCTTTCACAAGACTTCAATTTGTTAATTGAAAGTATAAACAGTATAAACACTTTTTACAGTAAACAAATGGTAAAACAGTACTAAACAATTCCATAAAAAAAACAATTGGTGTCATTATTAACTTTCTGTCCAAGCTTGTATAATCTACTGCCTTGTTCAATTGTAAAAAATATTCCGTGCCTAAAATTCACATTTCTATCACAATTATCATACTGTAAACATGGTAAGCTAACTTCATTAAAATTAATAGTCCTGTCAATAGCATGGAATTACAATTCAAATGTAGTTTTTTTGTAAGCCTTTCAAAAGAATTCAAAATATGAAAAATTAATGAAAATTTATTTAAGCCATCAGAAAAGTGGCACATCACATCTCTAATGTAATCATTTTAACTTTTCAACAGAAATAGCACTGCAAAAATATTAAGGACATACTTCTGTATTTTGGTAGTTATGCTGTCAACATTTAACAATATTTCTTCAACTTGGACTTGAAAGCATAAATAGTATAAACACTTTTAACAGTATAACAGTACTAAACAATTCCAATAGATAACATTGGTGTCATTACCTTTTTGTTTGCTCAATTATTGCCTCCGTAAATAAAACTTCGGCATTTATCACATCCAAAGAATCTGTTTGGGCGACGAAAAACGTTGAAAGTTTTCCACTTGTATCGCTAGCAACGGCATTAGACTTGTGTTTTTTTGTCCCAACGTGGTCTTTTACATCGCTAATTCCTCCGTGTCCGATCGAAAAAACTTGTCTGCACAAGGTGCAATTCGCATAGTTTTCACCCTTTTTGGAACGGATAATTATTCCCGGATAGGCTTTTGAATATTCTTCACAGAATGACTGCAGTTTTCTTTTCGGTTTAAGACTCGTATGCGATTTTTCTCCGGCTGATTCCATGATCGTTCGCTCGTTTGGAAACAATGGCCTCGTGCTTGGCAGCGGTGCTATCAATAGCCTCGCGCATGGCATTCGGAATGGCTCGATAGGAAGTTACGGGAAGCAGTGTCGATTGACATTGTTGTTATGCGATTTCGTGAATAAAACTTTTTAAAAAAAAATTTTTTTTAAATTAATGAAAAACCGTATTTTTTATCACTGCAACCGTAACCCGGAATAGGTTGACGAAAACCGTACTAATTACGGGAAAACCGGAGTAGTTGGCAGGTATGCAAACCCCTATAGGGGGGGTCATCCTCCCCCAGAATATTTATTTGTGATTTTCACATACAAATGAAGCATTCTGGTGCATTTTGGCAAAATAATGAAGACAAAATAGAACATATCATAGGTTTGCAGATAACTATATGTGTACAGCTTTGGAGTGTTACTTTCAAAGGCAAAATTAAAGTATTGCTAGAAACATCATTTTATATGGGACTTTATTGTTTTATATGTATAGTACATGTTCCAAAAAGAAAAAAAGCATAAAACACCACCAGAATTAGAGATATTACAAGTCAAAGTGATGAAGCTTAGTGTTACGCTCATGACTTGGTGTAACTAAACATTAAAGTTAAAGTTAAAATACCAATGATTGTCACACACACACTAGGTGTGGCGAAATTATTACCCTATAAGATGAAGGCAATTGCATTTTATTGATATTTGAAATGTATTCAATGTTTATAAATGAATATTTAAATATACTAAATGTAAAAAAGGGAATAAATATTCCAAATAAATTCATTAAATGAAATCTAGTTTGGTTACGCCATCATGAGCTATTCTAAATAAGATGTCAAAAGCAAACTGAAATCAAATACACACAGCTTAAAGATTGATCAATACCTATTTAAATTTAGTAATACATAAATATGATGATTTATCAAAATATAAAAGAAATATACCTGAACAGAACGCTCATGATGGTTACACCAAAAAGTAACGCTATGAATCGCGATGTTCCAAGTTTTTGGGGCATTTTTATGCTATTTCCAAGCATCTCCTTTTTATTATCGTTGATTTTAAATGGTCAAACTAATGCATATTATATATGCATGCTCTAGTAAACAAAAAAAAAGTCATATTTATTTTGATTGTTACATTTTGTCCGATACCTCATACTCTCCGAGCACTCCCCACAGGACTTCCCGAGGGACACGGTCGAATGCCTTCTCCAAGTCCACAAAACACATGTAGACTGGTTGGGCAAACTCCCATGCACCCTCAAGGACCCTGCCGAGAGTATAGAGCTGGTCCACAGTTCCACGACCAGGACGAAAACCACACTGTTCCTCCTGAATCCGAGGTTCGACTATCCGGCGTAGCCTCCTCTCCAGTACACCTGAATAGACCTTACCATCTCCGGGTTGGGGAGGAGATCTTGCCCCAAGTGGAGGAGTTCAAGTACCTCGGAGTCTTGTTCACGAGTGAGGGAAGAGTGGATCGTGAGATCGACAGGCGGATCGGTGCGGCGTCTTCAGTAATGCGGACGCTGTATCGATCCGTTGTGGTGAAGAAGGAGCTGAGCCGGAAGGCAAAGCTCTCAATTTACCGGTCGATCTACGTTCCCATCCTCACCTATGGTCATGAGCTTTGGGTTATGACCGAAAGGACAAAATCACGGGTACAAGCGGCCGAAATGAGTTTCCTCCGCCGGGTGGCGGGGCTCTCCCTTAGAGATAGGGTGAGAAGCTCTGCCATCCGGGGGGAGCTCAAAGTAAAGCCGCTGCTCCTCCACATCGAGAGGAGCCAGATGAGGTGGTTCGGGCATCTAGTCAGGATGCCACCCGAGCGCCTCCCTAGGGAGGTGTTTAGGGCACGTCCGACCGGTAGGAGGCCGCGGGGAAGACCCAGGACACGTTGGGAAGACTATGTCTCCCGGCTGGCCTGGGAACGCCTCGGGGTCCCACAGGAAGAGCTGGACGAAGTTGCTGGGGAGAGGGAAGTCTGGGCTTCCCTGCTTAGGCTGCTGCCACCGCGACCCGACCTCGGATAAGCGGAAGAAGATGGATGGATGGATGGATGGATGGATGGATGTTACATTTTGAAGTACATTTGTGCAGGTGGGTGTGAATGTACCCATTACCAGAGCTCTACACATATACAATATGCACACTGAAGGCATGATGCCACTATAGGTTTCAACGTTATGTTATTCAAGTATGACATTTTTAAATGTAATTAATTTCATTGACAAGCAATTCTATTATGGTCATACTCTTGTTTGCTGGCGGCTACGATTTCAGTACTATTTGAAGATCTTTACTCCGTCTCAACTCTGTGGTAATATTATTTTCACAAAATACAACCAATAGTACGTTAATGTTAAATCTTACTTGTGAAAAGTAATCCACCGATTCCTATTCTCAACAGTCCGCTCATTAGAAATATTTGTTTTCTACCTGTCAACTGTCAGTTTAGACTGCTCGCCGGCTCCTCATCACCACTTCAAGATGGCGGCCCAATTTCTCGCGTCACAGCAGCCAATGCTGCGCTACTTATAACATGTCAACACTGGCTGACAATGTGTCCATTTTAAATCCCCCAGCTGACTACCTCGCTGCCAATTGCTTATCTCCATGTTCCGTGTGGACACTTGAAAATAATCACTCGCATTGACGCGAATAAACTGCATTTTCAGCATCATTTTTAAGCATTAGTAGGGCACTAAACATGTACTAACTAGAGCAAGCTAACTAGGCTAGCGGCTAAACTAGCTACAAACAACAGAAGAAATAAGTGCTTAGTAAAGTTTAAGAAGTGTGGATAGAAGCAGTTATTGACAGGAATATAATACGTAGATAATTAATATTTAGAGAGAAGACAAAAATAACAGCTGCTACCTGACGATGTGTTGGCATTGTCACAGCCAGAAGTGCGCCACACGTAAGGGCGGATCGATACATAAATTGGTGGTGTCGACACGACGGTGATATCAATATGGTCAATACAAGAGCGATTGATCGATATTTTTATGTTCTTAATAAAAAAAATGCAAATTTAGGACTTTGAGTGCACTAACCAAATTATTTAAATGAGCGATGGATAGTAGTGTTTGGCTTTAGTTTAGTTAGTGCTCAAACAGGAGAATAAAGAAGGCATTTAAATATTAAGCGGATATTTTTACAAACCTTTACAGTTAGTACATGTGATCAATATATCGGCCGATCTCACTCATGGATGATCGGTATCGCTGATCGGAACATCCCTCGAAATGATTATTAGCTCTGAAAGATTTAAGTATGCGGCGACCATTTTGATATATTTTGTTTTTAAAACCAGTACAATATCAATATTTTTTTTTTTAGGTTCCCTCTCAGTCATAAATTTAAAAAAAATAAGTCGTCATAAATTGTTTTTTTTCAACGATTAACTTTCGAGGTCAACTTCAAAACTATCTGTCAAAAAAAACATGAATTGGTGCTTGACAGATGCTAACTGTTAGCATGCTCAAGCTAACATTCTAGCATATGAACCTTTTTAGACAATTTTGCAGTCATTTAACCTGCTAACCGTTAGCATTCCAGCATACTAACTTTAGCATGCTAAATAATTTCAGCCAATTTTGCAGCCAAACACCTCAGTCATATGAATTGGTACTTGACATATGTTGAATGTTAGCATGTTCACGCTAACATTCTAGCATATTAACCTTTTTAGACAATTTTACAGTCATTTAACCTGCCAACCGTTAGCATCCCAGCATACTAACATTAGCACTAAATGTTTTCAGCCAATTTTGCAGCCAAACACCTCAGTCATATGAATTGGTGCTTGACACATGTTAACTGTTAGCATGCTCACGCTATCATTCTAGCATATTAACCTTTTTAGAAGACTTTACAGTCATTTAACCTGCTAACCGTTAGCATTCCAGCATACTAACATTAGCATGCTAAATGTTTTCAGCCAATTTTGCAGCCAAACACCTCAGTCATATGAATTGGTACTTGACAGATGCTAACTGTTAGCATGCTCAGGCTAACATTCTAGCATATTAACCTTTTTAGACAATTTTTCAGCCGAACACCTCCGAGTCATATAACCTGGTACTTGACACATGCTAACATTAACATGCTAACTTTTTTTAGTTAATTGTACATGCATGTCCATTATAGTCACATGACTTGATACTTGACACATGCTATCATTATCATTATAGCATATTAACATTAGCACGCTAAAGGTTTAAGCCACTTTCATAGCCGAACGCCTCAGAGTCATTTAACCTGGTATTTGACACATGCTAACAGTTAGCATCCGGGCATACTAACATTAGCATGCTAAATGTTCCAGCCAATTTTGCAGCCGAGCACCCCAGTCACATGACTTGGTACTTCCATCCCTCCATTTTCTACCGCTGTTGACACAAGTAAACTCTTTGCATGCTAACATTACGGTGCTAACTGTTTTCGCCAATTTTGCAGTCGAATGCCTCAAGCTCATTTAACTTGATACTAGACACATGCTAACTTTTTCAGCCAATTTTGCAGCCAAACACCTCAGTCATATGAATTGGTGCTTGACACATGTTAACTGTTAGCATGCTCACGCTATCATTCTAGCATATTAACCTTTTTAGAAGACTTTACAGTCATTTAACCTGCTAACCGTTAGCATTCCAGCATGCTAAATGTTTTACCCAATTTTTCAGCCATACACCTCAGAGTCATATAACTTTGTACTAGAGACATGCTAACTTATCTGGACAATTTTGCAGCCCAACACCCCAGTCACATGACTTGGTACTTCCATCCATTTTGTACCGCTCTTGACACATGTAAACTGTTAGCATGCTAACATTATCATGCTAACTGTTTTCGCCAAATTTGCAGTCGAATGCCTCAAGCTCATTTAACTTGATACTAGACACATGCTAACTTTTTCAGTCAATTTTGCAGCCAAACACCTCAGTCATATGATTTGGTGATTGACACATGTTAACTGTTAGCATGCTCACACTAACATTCTAGCATATTAAAGTTTTTAAGCAATTTTACAGCGGAACACGTTAGTCATTTAACTTGATGCTAACGTCAACATTCTAGATTACTAACATTAGCACACAAAACATTTTAGCTAATTTCACAACCAAAGAGCTCAGAGTCATTTAACCTGGTACTTGACACATGCTAACCGTTAGCATTCTAGCATACTAACATCAGCATGCTAAATGTTTTAGCCAATTTTGCAGCCATACACCTCAGAGTCACAAAACTTTGTACTAGACACATGCTAACTTATCGAGACAATTTTGAAGCCGAACACCCCAGTCACATGACTTGGTACTTCCATCCATTTTGTACCGCTCTTGACACATGTAAACTGTTGGCATGCTAACATTACCGCGCTAACTGTTTTCGCCAATTTTGAAGTCAAATGCGTCAAGCTCATTTAACTTGATACTAGACACATGCTAACTTTTTCAGCCAATTTTGCAGCCAAACACCTCAGTCATATGAATTGGTACTTGACACATGTTAACTGTTAGCATGCTCATGCTAACATTCTAGCATATTAAAGTTTTTAAACAATTTTACTGCGGAACACGTTAGTCATTTAACTTGATAACTTGATGCTAACATCAACATTCTAGATTACTAACATTAGCACACAAAACATTTTAGCTAATTTCACAACCAAACAGCTCAGAGTCACTTAACCTGGTACTTGACACATGCTAACAGTTAGCATTCTAGCATACTAACATTAGCATGCTAAATGTTTTAGCCAATTTTGCAGCCGTACACCTCGGAGTCATAAAACTTTGTACTAGACACATGCTAACTTATCTAGACAATTTTGCAGATGAACACCCTAGTCACATGACTTGGTACTTCCATCCATCCATTTTCTACCCATTTCGACACATGTAAACTGTTAGCATGCTAACATTAACATTCCAGCATACCAACCATTTTAGCAAACAGTACATCCAAACATCTTAGAGTTATTTAACTTGGTACTTGACACATGCTAACGTCAACATTCTGCTTTCTCTCTTTGTTTTTGTCTTGTCTACACTTTTTTGAAGCCTCTTTCTTTGCGCTGTCCTCCAAATCCAAACATCAGACATGGAAACGATCAGCTAGACTCTCGACTCAATTGAGAAAATATTTTCGATGAGGAAAAGATGTTCTGGGGAGCGATTCCTGGGACAAATGGAGAATCATGTGCCTCTCAGTCCTTTCCATCGAGGACGTGGAAGACATCTACATATTTGGAACCGTGATCGCGGGGTACCTGCTGATTGGGCTGGGCATTGCTCTGGTGTATCGTCAAATTCGTAAGATGATGGCAGCCACTCAAGGAGCCCAAAGGCTGTTCGTCGCAATGGAAGGATCGGGCCGGGCTGGAGGATCACAGTCTGGGGCGATTTCTGAACTGAATCGCAAGATGGATCACATCATGGAAAAGTTGGTTGAAAGGGAAAAATTGGATATGAGAGCCAGCATGGACGAATAGAACAGACAAGCCATTGTAATGTCTGCTTGCGGAAAAACAAAAATCCTAATCTACGATTTGACTCCCTCGAATGGCCTTGACGCTGCAACAACAGGAGCAGGCTGTTCTGAAAAAATCCCCGAGGACACCTCAATGATGGACGCTTTTGACCTCCCTAACTCCTCAACGACACCTGGAGTCGAACTTTTGCTTGCATGCAGAACGGCCCCAGGCCTATGGACACTACATCAACACACCCAAGACATTGGGCATATACACACACACACACACACACACACACACACACACACACACACACACACACACACACACACACACACACACACACCCACCCCACACCTTCACCACCGCTTGATTCCCCTTCGGGGTGATGGACGGCTGGCAGCGCTTTATAGCAGCAGTCGACCTCCAGGACCCCAATTCCCCCCCCCCCCCCCCTCTGTTGCAAGTTGTCGTTTTTAAATGTAACATTTTTATGTGTGCATTGCTTGGAGGTTTTTTCCCCACTCCAGACTAGGCCCCCTTAGGAGCCCAGTCTAGATTGTATTTTTTTACTCATCTTCTTCCCCAGCGTTTTACCTTTTTCCCATCTTTTACGGGGCCCCTTTGGCGACCCATCAGCGTTCCTGTTCTGTAACCCTGTACACTGTTTGTTTGTCTCATCTTGAACGGGTTTGTGCTAAAAACATAGTTTCATTGTACTTGTGCAATGACAATAAAGTCCTATCCTCAAGAAAACGCCAGAAACTCCTGAGCGGGGATCCGCCTCCGGCAGGTTCTATTTGGTGCACGACTCAACACAGCGTTAAGTTCCACTCGCATGGAGCCATTAAAAAAGACGGGCGCAAATACCTCCAGAAGGCGGCGTAGATAAGAAGCAGGATGAGGAGAGCGGTGCAGGAGACCCCGCAGCCCACCATGAGGGGCACCGAGGGCATGCTGGTGGGACCCATTTCCTGCAGAGAGAAGGATGATTGTTAGTAAAGCGGATCATCCGGCGAACTGCTTGTGTGCGGATATTTCCACACTGTTTCACTTCTCAATCACATTGTTTACTCCCTCGGGTCACTAAACCTCCCTTTCATCAAGATGTATCCCTGCACACACACATTGTGTCTTAATGCAAATAAAGGCACACACACACACACACACACATTCAAAGTGTGTGTTCAACACCAGCTGAGAGTCGTTCGGTGGGAAGTGAAGTGAATTATATTTATATAGCGCTTTTACATAGTGAAACCCAATATCTAAGTTACATTTAAACCAGTGTGGGTGGCACTGGGAGTAGGTGGGTAAAGTGTCTTGCCCAAGGACACAACGGCAGTGACTAGGATGGCGGAAGCGGGGCTCGAACCTGGAACCTTCAAGTTGCTGGCACGGCGACTCTACCAACCGAGCTACGCCGCCCCAAGCTTTTGTTCTTCTTCAGGTGTTCTTCCATCAAAGGAAGACAGTTCCTCAGGAGGAGGGTTGAAATAGGCCGGGATTTTAACGCCTACTTGAGGTGTGCAGGTCAAAATAATAATGTTGCAGATAGGGTTGTACGGTATTAGTAAAGTACTGCGATACTAATGAATCATATTCGGTACTATACCGCATACTTGCCAACCCTCCCGGATTTTCCGGGAGACTCCCGAAATTCAGCGCCTCTCCCGAAAACCTCCCGGGACAAATTTTCTCCCGAAATTCAGGCGGAGCTGGAGGCCACGCCCCCTCCAGCTCCATGCGGACCCGAGTGACGTGTTGACAGCCTGTTCACACGTCCGCTTTCCCACAATATAAACAGCTAATGATCGAGGGCGAGTTCTTGGTTTCTTATGTGGGTTTATTGTTAGGCAGTTTCATTAACGTCCTCCCAGCGCGGTAACAACACACAACAACAGCAGTCAAGTCTTCGTCTACCGTAAAGCAGTTTGTCTGCCGTAAACAGCAATGTTGTGACACTTTTAAACAGGACAATACTGCCATCTACTGTACATGCATATGTGACCCACCCATAATGTGTCACATTTTTGTGTTGATTTATTTATTTTATTTTGTGGTTTGAATTAGTTTTTGGAGCTGTCATTACACATTTATCAGTATTCACATTGGTCGGTAGGGGGCAGTAGGGCGTTTCTTCCCAATTGAATGCTATCACCTGCAGACCGGAAGTGTCTTGTCATTCTGATTAGCGCGACCAGTCTGTGAACAATTGAAACGTCCTGTGTGCTTTTTCCTCCTGTATAACAGGTTAGTTTTGGTGAATCAACTCAATGAATAATATCCATGTGATCTTTATAAGTTTAAGTACACATTCTGATGATGGAGCCTAACTCTAAAGTGTTTGTGAGTTGTAGTTTGTATTTGTGAATGAATCCAGTGCACAGCTGCAGTAATCAATACAAAAAGGCGACGTGAGTACGCAATGTTTATATAGGAACTTCTGATCCTAATTCAGACTCCCAAATTAGAGCTCCCGTTTTCTTATTGATTTTATAATGTATATTTGTATAATGTGTGTGTTCTGAAATAGTGACAGAATAGAACAAGGATGGACAATTCAACCCTTAACTCAACAATGAGTAGATGAGTGTTATGTGTGTGTATATGTGTAAATAAATGAACACTGAAATTCAAGTATTTATTTTATTTATTTATATATATATATATATATATATATATATATATATATATATATATATATATATAGCTAGAATTCACTGAAAGTCAAGTATTTCTTATATATATATATCTTAACCACGCCCCCAACCACGCCCCCCGCCCCACCCCCGACCACGCCCCCACCCCCCACCTCCCGAAATCGGAGGTCTCAAGGTTGGCAAGTATGCTATACCTCCTCTAAAAAGTACCGGTCCCCCGCTTTTTTTAACAGGCATGACAACGCGTCGTCGTCAGGTCGTGTGATTACTGGTTTTACAAGCAGAGGAGCATGTTCGGCAGCGCACGCACACAGAGTACTTACAAGCAGACACAGTGTGTAGACAGAAAAGGGAGAACGGACGCATTTTGGCTTAAAAAGTAAAGATAAAGGTGAAGTTATAACACTGAAACACCCTCAGGAAGAGGTGCTTTAAAGTGCTAAAGTCCATCCGCAGTCGGCAGTGTTTTAGGTACTTCTAAATCACTAATTCTGGCCTCCATGGCTACAAATAAAGTATCATTATCACTGCAGGACGAGGAATAGCTAAACATGCTTCACTACACCCCGTAGGAAGATACAATAGCTCACCGGCGTCATTACTGAATGTAAACAAACGCCATTGGTGGATCTACACTTAACATCCACTGTAATGATACAGGAGCGTATCTAATCGATACTACTTTGAGTACATCGATATTTTTTATCGTCACAAAATCACATTTTTCCTTTTTTTTAAATTCATATTATGTTTATAAACTCATGAAATACACCCCTAGACACACGAGGACTTAAATTATGACCAATGTATGATCCTGTAACTACTTGGTATCGGATCGATACCTAAATTTGTGGTATCATCCAAAACTAATGTAAAGTATCAAACAACAGAAGAATAAGTGATTATTACATTTTAACAGAAGTGTAGATAGAACATGTTAAAAGAGAAAATAAGCAGATATTAACAGTAAATGAACAAGTAGATTAATAATCAATTTTTACAGCTTGTCCATCATAATGTTGAAAAAATAATAGGTGTATAAATGACACAATATGTTACTGCATACGTCAGCCAACTAATTAAGAGCCTTTGTTTGTTTACTTACTACTAAAAGACATGTTGTCTGGTATGTTCACTATTTTATTTAAGGACAAACTTGCAATAATAAACATATGTTTAATGTTCTTTAAGATTTTTTGTTAAAATAAAGCAAATAATGCAATTTTTTGTGGTCCCCTTTATTTAGAAAAGTATCGAAAAGTACCGAAAAGTATTGAAATACATTTTGGTACCGGTACCAAAATATTGGTATTGGGACAACACTAGTTGCAGACATATGTATATATCTAATTTGATAACTTGAATAATGGTTGGAGTTCAGTAAAAAGAGGAAGGGAAAATATGACTCTGTTTACCGTATTTTCTGGACTGTAGAGCGCACCAGAATATAAGCCACGGCCACTAGGTTTTAGAAAAACAAAAATGTTTCCATATATTAGCCGCACCGGACTATAAGTCGCAGATATATACGTTGTGAAATGAATTGTTTACACAGAAAGATTCTGTAAATGTTTGTTTGCATAGTTTGTTTCCAAACAGTGTCTGTAACACGGCAGTAAAATGGCTGACCAAACAAAACAGAAGTCATCGTCATGGACCCACTAGCTGTGGAAGCTAGCTCTTCAATCAGCTAAACAGACTCAATAACTCCACGGTGACATTTTGGTGAATTTACTGAGGGATTTGTGAAACTGTAACAATACAAAAAGATAGTCATTGTAAGGTAATAATACTAACACAGACACTTGGAGACAAGTTAGCATATTAGCTAATGCTAACGACTTTAACATGATTACATTATGATAGCATGTACAAATATGCATGAAAACACCCCAACAGACATCACATATGGGACGGTTTAGTAGGTAAGAGCAGTTTTAGTTGTATTGTAAAACTTACAAAAGTTGCTGGGAGTGATGAATAGAATAGAATAGAAAGTACTTTATTGATCCCTGGGGGAAATTCAGCACCACAGTTCGCTCACAATAGACAATAATAATAATAAATAATATATATAATATATAATATATTAATAATATAAATATATTCTACAAACCCCGTTTCCATATGAGTTGGGAAATTGTGTTAGATGTAAATATAAACGGAATACAATGATTTGCGAATAATTTTCAACCCATATTCAGTTGAATATGCTACAAAGACAACATATTTGATGTCCAAACTGATAAACATTTTTTTTTGCAAATAATCATTAACTTTAAATTTTGATGCCAGCAACATGTGACAAAGAAGTTGGGAAAGGTGGCAATAAATACTGATAAAGTTGAGGAATGCTCATCAAACACTTATTTGGAACATCCCACAGGTGAACAGGCAAATTGGGAACAGGTGGGTGCCATGATTGGGTATAAAAGTAGATTCCATGAAATGCTCAGTCATTCACAAACAAGGATGGGGCGAGGGTCACCACTTTGTCAACAAATGCGTGAGCAAATAGTTGAACAGTTTAAGAAAAACCTTTCGCAACCAGCTATTGCAAGGAATTTAGGGATTTCACCATCTACGGTCCATAATATCATCAAAGGGTTCAGAGAATCTGGAGAAATCACTGCACGTAAGCAGCTAAGCCCGTGACTTTCGATCCCTCAGGCTGTACTGCATCAACAAGCGACATCAGTGTGTAAAGGATATCACCACATGGGCTCAGGAAAACTTCAGAAACCCACTGTCAGTAACTACAGTTGGTCGCTACATCTGTAAGTGCAAGTTAAAACTCTCCTATGCAAGACGAAAACCGTTTATCAACAACACCCAGAAACGCCGTCGGCTTCTCTGGGCCTGAGCTCAACTAAGATGGACTGATACAAAGTGGAAAAGTGCTCTGTGTTCTGACGAGTTCACATTTCAAAATGTTTTTGGAAACTGGACGTCGTGTCCTCCGGACCAAAGAGGAAAAGAACCATACGGATTGTTATAGGCGCAAAGTTGAAAAGCCAGCATCTGTGATGGTATGGGGGTGTATTAGTGCCCAAGACATGGGTTATTTACACATCTGTGAAGGCGCCATTAATGCTGAAAGGTACATACAGGTTTTGGAGCAACATATGTTGCCATCCAAGCAACGTTAGCATGAACGCCCCTGCTTATTTCAGCAAGACAATGCCAAGCCACGTGTTACATCAACGTGGCTTCATAGTAAAAGAGTGTGGGTACTAGACTGGCCTGCCTGTAGTCCAGACCTGTCTCCCATTGAAAATGTGTGGCACATTATGAAGCCTAAAATAGCACAACGGAGACCCCCGGACTGTTGAACAACTTAAGCTGTACATCAAGCAAGAATGGGAAAGAATTCCACCTGAGAAGCTTAAAAAATGTGTCTCCTCAGTTCCCAATCGTCTATTGAGTGTTGTTAAAAGAAAAGGCCATGTAACACAGTGGTGAACATGCCCTTTCCCAACTACTTTGGCACGTGTTGCAGCCATGAAATTCTAAGTTAATGATTATTTGAAAAAAAAAAAAAAAAGTTATCAAATAACATCAAATATGTTGTCTTTGTAGTGCATTCAATTGAATATGGGTTGAAAAGGATTTGCAAATCATTGTATTCCGTTTATATTTACATCTAACACAATTTCCTAACTCATATGGAAATGGGGTTTGTACATTTAAGTGCAGTCAAGGAACATATGCATTATACAGTCTGATGGCTGTCGGTATGAAGGACCTCCATTATCGTTCCGTGTTGCATTTTGGGAGTCTGAGCCTTCCACTGAACGTGCTCATTCTCTCCAAAAGGTCTGAGTGTAGTGGGTGGGAGGTGTTGTCCATAATGGCTCGGAGTTTTGCTAGACTTCTCCTCTCTGACACCATATATATATATATATATATATATATATATATATATATATATATATATATATATATATATATATACAGAACAGACAAGCCATTGTAATGTCTGCTCGCGGAAAAACAAAAATCCTAATCTACAATGAACTCCCTCGAATGGCCTTGACGCTGCAACAACAGGAGCAGGCTGTTCTGAAAACATCCCCGAGGACTCCTCAATGATGGATGCTTTTGACCTCCCTCCCTCCTCAACGACACCTGGAGACAAACTTTTGCTTGCATGCGGAACGGCCCCAGGTCTATGGACACTACATCATCACACCCAAGACAATGGGCATATATACACCCCCACCCCCACCCCACACCTTCACCACCGTTTCATTCCCCTTCGGGGTGATGGACAGCTGGCAGAGCTTTATAGCAGCAGTCGACCTCCAGGGCCCCAACTCCCCGCACCCTCTGTTGCGAGTTGTCGTGATTAATGAAAACACCCCAACAGACATCACATATGGGACGGTTTAGTAGATAAGAATAGTTTTAGTTGTATTGTAAAACTTACAAAAGTTGCTGGGAGTGATGAATAGAATAGAATAGAAAGTACTTTATTGATCCCTGGGGGAAATTCAGCACCACAATTCGCTCACAATAGACAATAATAATAATAAATAATATATATAATATATGAATAATATAAATATATTCTACATTCAAGGAACATATGCATTATACAGTCTGATGGCTGTCGGTATGAAGGACCTCCTGTGTCGTTCCGTGTTGCATTTTGGGAGTCTGAGCCTTCCACTGAACGTGCTCATTCTCTCCAAAAGGTCCGAGTGTAGTGGGTGGGAGGTTTTGTCCATAATGTACGACTCACAAACTTTGCAAGCGATTTTAGAAAAAAAACAAGCCCAAAGTCTTTCTGTACAGCATTTTGAAGTGGCTTGTGTAGGAATTGGCTGGGAATGAACTTGCCTTGCCAAAAAAAAAGCAAGACCAAATAAGCAACAGCATGTTAAAAAACAAGCCCGACAAAACCCAACTCACAAACTTCACAAGCATTAAAAAAAAGAAAGAAAAAACAAGCCCAAAGTTGCTTCTAATATGCAAAGTTGGCAACAGTGCTGCTGAACTCTGGTGATGACTCAACTCTCAGCGGCAGTGGATGGAAACAACTTTGGTCTTGTGGAGAGAGCGACCAGTCAGGACTTTGAAGCCAAACTACACATTTTTCATTGTCAATTCCTTTTTTAACTCAAAATCAGCTGCAACGCTGCTGCTTTTCCACCAATACAGGTCACACAAAAAACTGATTATTTTCAGGTTAACTTTGACAGCCCCAGTATGAAGAGATGAAATATGGAGCGAGTGCGAGGCTGGCTGATACTATTAGTCTCCAATGAGCCTTCACCAGACAAGGACTTATGTCATTTATTCAGTTTACATGCACAAATTGTCCCTTAGATTTTTATTGTGTCGATTTGTCCGGCAGCACTTTCCTAATTGGTCGGGACACCGCATAGCGGGACGGGGCCATTATGCGTCTATTTTCATTAGTACAAAGAAGTAAAGTACAAATTGGGACCACAGGCGATCCTGCAAATGTTCTCTTTGCAACTGCGTGACGTATTTGTGGCTAATTTAATTTGCTTACTGTAAGGGGACGCATAATGAAACGCAGCCAGGCGGATTACAAAGCAGCACACCGAGGCGCTCCCTCGCCCGCGACCATGTGATGGCCAAGGTTGCTATTTTCAGCACAGGAAGTTTAACCTACTTATCTTCCCTCGCCTCCTGCCTTTTCTCTTGGCTCACCTTTACGGTCACCCCCAGCTAAGACTTGTTTTTTTTTACTCCACTCAGCTTTTTAATTCACAACTGCCCAAAATACAAAATACTGGCTTCCTGTTCCACTCAGGATTGAATACAAAGTCTCCCTACTAACCCATCAGTGCCTCCATGGAAATGCCCCCATCTACCTCAAAGAACTACTCACCCCCAAATCCTCCACACGACACCTCCGATCTGGACAGGCTAACCTCCTCCAACCTCCGAGGACAAAGCTACGAACAATGGAAGACCGGGCTGTGGAACACTCTCCCTGACCACCTGAGGGCACCACAGACTGTGGATGCTTTAAAAAAAAAAGCTTAAAATATACCCACACCCAACATTTCAGATTTTTAAACCACAGGTACATCATTCGACTGGCAAACACGATAGTCCAGGATATCACTCACCCACTACACCAGGGGTGCTCATTACGTCGATCGCGAGCTACCGGTCGATCTCGGAGGGTGTGTCAGTCGATCACCAGCCAGGCATTAAAAAAATAGTCCTAAAAATGAGCGATCATAAATCTTCACTATGACGTCACTTTCGGCACTTGATTGACATTCACGGCACCCGAGGGTCTTCTGAGATGACGCTAACTGCTGCTACTTCATTAAAATTACCGACTGGAAGGCGAGAAACACTTTATTTCAACAGACTGGCGCCGTACCTGTCGTCAAAACTCCAAAGACTGACTGCACAGTTGCACAGTTGCGCTAACAAAATAAGAGTCTTAGAAAGCTGGCGTGCACAAGCTAGCAAGCTACGGAGTTTGCCGACAATGTATTTCTTGTAAAGTGTATACAAAGGAGTACGGTAGCTGGACAAATAAGATGCCAAAAACCAACCACTTTCATGTGGTGTTGGACACAAAGGAGGACTTTTTTTTCTCCTCCATTCAAAAATGCGGACATTATCAGCACTACTGTCTGATTCCAATCAATGCAAGTCATCAGAATCAGGTAATACACCAACTTATATTCTTGTCTTCATGAAAGAAAGGAATCTATATGTGTTAAACATGCTTGTATTATCTTTAAACACCTTTAACCTATTAACAATATTAACTATATGTGTTAAATATGCTTGTATTATCTTTAAACACCTTTAAGTTGTTAACAATATTAACTATATGTATTAAACATTCTTGTATTATCATTAAACACCTTTAAGTTGTTAACAATATTAACTATATGTGTTAAACATGCTTGTATTATCTGTAAACACCTTTAACCTATTAACAATATTAACTATATGTGTTAAATATGCTTGTATTATCTTTAAACACCTTTAAGTTGTTAACAATATTAACTATATGTATTAAACATTCTTGTATTATCATTAAACATCTTTAAGTTGTTAACAATATTAACTATATGTGTTAAACATGCTTGTATTATCTGTAAACACCTTTAACTTGTTAACAATATTAACTATATGTGTTAAACATGCTTGTATTATCATTAAACACCTTTAAGTTGTTAACAATATTAACCATATGTGTTAATAAACATGCTTGTATTATCTTTAAACACCTTTAAGTTGTTAACAATATTAACTATATGTGTTAAACATGCTTGTATTATCATTAAGCACCTTTAAGTTGTTAACAATATTAACTATATGTGTTAATAAACATGCTTGTATTATCTTTAAACACCTTTAAGTTGTTAACAATATTAACTATATGTATTAAACATTCTTGTATTATTATTAAACACCTTTAATTTATTAACAATATTAACTATATGTGTTAAACATGCTTGTATTATCATTGAACACCTTTAACTTGTTAACAATATTAACTATATGTGTTAAACATGCTTGCATTATCTTTAAACACCTTTAACTTGTTAACAATATTAACTATATGTATTAAACATGCTTGTATTATCATTAAACACCTTTAATTTTTTAACAATATTAACTATATGTGTTAAACATGCTTGTATTATCATTAAACACCTTTAACTTGTTAACAAAAACATATATTTCATAAATAAGTAAATATAAATGATATATATGAATGAGGTAGATCCCCACGACTTGATCAATTGAAAAGTAGCTCGCCTGCAGAAAAAGTGTGAGCACCCTTGCACTACACCAATACATCATCCCGCTACCATCAGGGCGCAGGTACAGAACCATCAAATTCCGGAAGGCCCGCCTCAGGAAAAGCCTTATCCCTGCAGCTATAGCCGCCCTTAACAGACAAGACTGTAAATGTGTGTTGGTCATGTATGATGTCTTTTTGTCATTTTTGTTTTGTGATGTGTAATGTCTATTGTTCAAATGTACGGCAGTGAAAATGAATTTCCCCAACGGGTACCAATAAATCTAAATCTAAATCTAAAAACCCTTCTTTTTAAAAAAAAACAACATTTTTTTTAGATATATGCATACTAGTTCTAGCTATTAGGCTGTTGTAGTTTTTATTTTAATTTATTTTTATCATCTTTTTATTATTTTTTAATACTCTGTAGCACTTTGAGGTTGTTTGCTCAATGTAAAGTGCTTTTTACAAATAAAATCTGTTATTATTATTATTAAAGAACTTTCCAGTAACCGATAGGACAGACCTGGGCAAATATTTTGACTCGGGGGCCACATTGAGAGAAAAAATGTGTCTGGGGGAGCCAACGTGTATGTGTGTATAAATGCTATATCCACATTGAGCTGTAACAATCATGCTATTTTGTTTTTTTTGAGGTGGTCTGCTGTACAGTATGTACAGCAGACCACCTCAAAAAAAAAAAAAATTTTAGGTTTGGGATTGACTGTTACACCCAAAATGTACATTAAAATAAAATAAAAAGTGTGATTTTCAATATTAACTATGAACAATAAAACACTGAATATTAAAACCTTTCACTTCTCAGACCAGCTCCTCCATAGACATCTTTTACAATCGAGCAAAACACAACAAAAATGTAACAAACAGCAAAATATGAAAGCAAAGTGTAATAAACACCTACGATATGATTTATTATCACTTTTATGCAGACATTTCTTGTAAAAATGTGCTTCCGCATCTGTTTCCGACACATGCGTTTCGGGCTGGCTGCTCTGAAAACAAACCCCGCCCACTCTGCTTTGTTCCTGGTCTGAGCTGCTGTGAAGTAGATTACCGTAATAACTGGTACAACAACTTAAAAGCGCAGATTTTAACCATTGAAATACTTTCTATAGTTCAAGACTTATGGTCATTTAAAAACAGCACTGCACATCATAATGGCGGCAACAGTTTTGATGTTAAAGGTCTAAAAAAATTATGGAGAACCACCAAGCCAGAGGTGTCACACTTTTTACCTTGGGGGCCGCATTGGGTTAAAAAAAATAAATAAAAACAATTCCGGACAATTCAGTCCAGTTCAGTTTCAGTATATGTGGAACATGCATACGATACAATGTAATTTGTCACATATTTGCAGTCGTTTCATCACAGCATGTCCGAAAAGGAGTAGGAAGAAGCTGACCTTATTTAATCCTCCTCCTTTTCATACCAACAGAATAGTGAATAAATAAATAATAAATACATAATATACCATAGTAAGTAAACAATATTAAATACATAAATAATCTTTATCTCCAAAAGAAAAAAAGGGTTCAAGATGTTCATCATAATTCTTGTTGTGTGTACTTTGTGAACACTTGTAGTTTGAACAGTCTCTTAAACTGAATCATATTGGTGCTTTATTTGATTTATTTGTCTATAATTTAATTCCACATACTGATATGCTTAAGGTTTTGAGTGTTGTACAAGCATACAATTGTTTTAAATTACATTAAACCTGAAAAACACATCCAGAAACAGCCAACAATACTCCATTTACATGTTGTTACCTAAAAATGAACTAAAAATGAGTGATATTGTTATTATAAGTGCTAACACAGACCGTCTATTTTAGTGGCGCATTGATAGCAGTGAGCTAATGGTAGCTTACGCTGCTATTGTTGACACACTTAAGCCGGTGTTTGGTCTCAAACTTGCTAAAAGTAAATTCTAGATGAATAATTCATGCACTGATTTGGGGGTTTTACTTTTTGTGTGATGATTTTATAGATTCCCTAACTAAGTTTGAGACCAAGCAGAAGCAGCCGCCGGCTTATAGCGTGCCAACACTAGCAGCGTAAGCTAGCATTATCTCCGCTAAAATAGTCGGTCTGTGTTAGCACTTATAATAACAATATCACTCCTATTTAGTTAATTTTCAGGTCACGACATGTAAATGGAGTATTATTGGCAGTTTCTGGATGTGTTTATAGAGGTTTATAGAGGACCCTCCATCTGTTGCCTCAAATGTTAGCTATTTATTTATGATTTAGAATGCATAAAAAAAGCCAAACGTGTTCATAGGTATTGTCAGAATAATTGTATCTAAGTTATCACAAAACTTTGTGTTGCCATGAGTTCCTGGCGAGAAGACAAAAGCTGTCTTTGATCCTACCAAGAAGAAGGCTTGTAAAAACTCCACTGTGTAGGATGTGAAGCAACATGAAGGTGTTCTGTTTCTTTGATGTATTGTGATCCACAGAAAGATTTTGTCTTGACCCGAGAGGAAGCAGGACCTGACTCCCCTCAGGGACCTTTTCTTTGAACTGTTTGTAATCGAAGGGAATGGCTGTTTACGACCCCCCTCCCTTAGAAACAGCTGTTGCCATGTAATCAGGGAAAGTCCAAATAAAAGAGGAGGCGTACAATCTTCCGTCAGAGCGTGGAACACTGTACAAGGGTGCAGGTGTACGCGTTTCTCCTCATTGAGCCAAATTTAATTCTGTCTCTGTTTAATTCCTTGCTTCTTGTCTTGTTTAATAGATGTCATTAGCGTTTGAACCTGACAGGTATTGTGAATGATAAACAGCACATCTTTCACATTTTTGCATATTTCCAATATGACTGCTCTAATAATATGATCAGAGTGCAGACGTAGAATCTAAGGAAATTGCGAAGATTTTGGCGGAATGTTCAAAATGGCCGACTGAACTTGTGGCATTTTGTGATGTTTAGAAAGTATTTTCACACACTTTGCGGATTGTAAATACAATTGGATATTGTTTAATGGACACAATGAAAGACAATTAAGCGTATAAAGTCAACTTGTTTTTCTACTCTACTGCTACTTTTAAATCTGTCATGATTTTATAGATTCCCCAACTAAATAATGATTTACAACACGGACTCTTCTCCTTATTTCTCAGTTTGTAGCAAATAAGTGTCTGTTGTAAAAAATGGATTAAAAAGAAAAGTTTTAAAACTGGAGGATAATCCTGTGAGGACACGACGTAAATGTCCTTCCAAACCATCTCATTCACTTGATTAACGGGAGGCACAAAAACGTTGAATTGACTTTTATAACGCCAATTGCCGCCTCCAACTCCAAATCCCTGGCTCCCTGTGAGGACTGCGGAGGCAACGAGTCCAGACACAGCCGCGGAGTCTGCGCTCCCACGACAGTCATTTTGGGAATTGAGCCGGCCTCGGTTCATTGTACGGCGCCGTGACCTTAATCAATCAACTCTTCCAGGCCTCCGTTCGGGTGAGAGACGGTCTCGGAGGACACCCGCAGATTACACAAACCGCCATCTCGGAGACTGTAGAAAATAAACAGGATTAAGCGGGCTGTCCGTCGCAGTCCTTCCCAGTCCGTCACGTTGGCCTCCCTTCCTGGATTTTCTAGCAAACACGGAGGTTCGTCCGCGGACCTGTGACGCCTCCAGTCCGGGTCAGACCGCATTGGTGCACTAATTAATTTGCTCGATCCCTCTTCGCTTAAAGGCCTACTGAAAGCCACTACTACCGACCACACAGTCTGATAGTTTATACATCAATGATGAAATCTTAACATTGCAACACATTCCAATACGGCCGGGTTAGCTTACTAAAGCGCAATTTTAAATTTCGCGCGAAATATCCTGCTGAAAACGTCACGGTATGATGACGTCAGCGCGTGACGTCACGGATTGTAGAGGACATTTTGGGACAGCATGGTGGCCAGCTATTAAGTCGTCTGTTTTCATCGCAAAATTCCACAGTATTCTGGACATCTGTGTTGGTGAATCTTTTGCAATTTGTTCAATGAATAATGGAGACAGCAAAGAAGAAAGCTGTAGGTGGGAAGCGGTGTATTGCGGCCGGCTGCAGCAACACAAACACAGCCGGTGTTTCATTGTTTACATTCCCGGAAGATGACAGTCAAGCTTTACCATTGGCCTGTGGAGAACTGGGACAACAGAGACTCTTACCAGGAGGACTTTGAGTTGGATACGCAGACGCGGTACCGTGAGTACGCATGCAGCTGCGGCTTCCAAACATTTGATCGCTTGCCCGTACGTGCGTGCCGCTATGTGCATGTCACGTACGTAACTTTGGGGACTTTGGGAAATATATGTGCCGTATGAACTTTGGGGAGGTGAACGGTACTTTGGGCTGTGGGATTGAGTGTGTTGTGCAGGTGTTTGAGTTGTATTGACGGGTTATATGGACGGGAGGGGGGAGGTGTTTGTTATGCGGGATTAATTTGCGGCATATTAAATATAAGCCTGATTGTGTTGTGGCTAATAGAGTATATATATGTCTTGTGTTTATTTACTTTTTTAGTCATTCCCAGCTGAATATCAGGTCCCACCCGCCTCTCACAGCATCTTCCCTATCTGAATGGCTCCCACTGCCCTCTAGTCCTTCACTCTCACTTTCCTCATCCACAAATCTTTCATCCTCACTCAAATTAATGGGGAAATCCTCCCTTTCTCGGTCCGAATCGCTCTCGCTGCTGGTGGCCATGATTGTAAACAATGTGCAGATGGGAGGAGCTCCACAACCTGTGACGTCACGCTACTCGTCTGCTACTTCCGGTACAGGCAAGGCTTTTTTATCAGCGACCAAAAGTTGCAAACTTTATCGTCGATGTTCTCTACTGAATCCTTTCAGCAAAAATATGGCAATATCGCGAAATGATCAAGTATGACACATAGAATGGACCTGCTATCCCCGTTTAAATAAGAACATCAAATTTTAGTAGGCCTTTAAAAGAATCCAATCTGGGGATGAAACGAGAAGCTGACTGTCTGTGTAATCAAGTTTTGTTTTAAGTCATGTTTTGTTTAGTTTCTGGCTTTTCACTCCCTTGTCTTGTTTGCATGATTACCCATTAGTTTTCACCTGTCACGTCACGCACCTGTTTCACGTTTTGAGTCACGCACCTGTTTTCGTTAATCATGTCTGTGTTATTTAAGCTTTTCATTTTCTGTTGTTCGTCCTGACGACATCCTCGCATTTATGCCCCCTGTCACACTCTGTCCACGTCTGCGCACTTCATGTCCATGCCAAGTAAGTTTGTTTATTATTGCCACAGTTAGTGTTTTTTATTGTTCATAGTTTTTTGCCCCCGTGCAAGTCTTTTGTTTTCATTAGTCAAGTTGTACATCCGCCTTGAGCGCGCCTTTTGTTCTTTTGTTAGTGTAAAATAAATAATGTCTTCACCTTCACGCCATGTCTGGTCCAAATGCTCATTTGCACCACGGGAGAACAAACCACGTCAAAATCCAAGTCTTGACAGATGTCGTCAGCTAAAAAGTTCTCCCGCAAGACATTTGGTCAATTTTGACGAGGGAACATGGGCGGTCCTGCGCGCGATGGAGGAGGAAACGCTGCGCTACTCCTCCGTGGAGCGCAGAGATCTCATGTGGGGTCCGACCGGCAAACTGGTGCCGATCGGCTCCGTTTGGCCCGGGGTCTTTGGCGCGTCATCCCAGCCACGGAAGCGCCGCCAAAGGCGAGGGACGCCAGGAAGGACATCCGCGAGCCAGCGGGACACGCCGCTCCCACAAGCCCCGCCTCCTCCGGGCGGAAGCAAGCAACAGACTGCCCGGCTTCCTCAGGATGACATCACAGCCCAGGATTTTTTTTTCAAATCTTTTTCTTTTGAACACCCGCCTCCAACAAAAGACTCTAATGGCATGACTTTGATAAATCATTATCAAAACATGTTTTTAGAAATCAGGTCTAATCAGTCCAAGCCACGTCCCAAATTGCATGCCCCGCCCCCCAAGACTCATGCCCCGCCCCCCAAGACTCAAGTCCCGCCCCCGTCACGATTTTTTTCTTTTTTTCCGCCCACACAACCCCAGGTGGGGGATAAAAAAACAAAAACATTGTGGACAACTTAAAGGGGAAATTTCAGCCCCCCTCCAGACCTCCCTCCGCCCATCCCTAGAGAGAGTTCCAGACCGCAGGGAGCGCGTCTGG
This sequence comes from Nerophis lumbriciformis, assembly GCF_033978685.3. Classification (NCBI taxonomy): domain Eukaryota; kingdom Metazoa; phylum Chordata; class Actinopteri; order Syngnathiformes; family Syngnathidae; genus Nerophis; species Nerophis lumbriciformis. The sequence continues at coordinate 33,046,325 of NC_084568.2, read as the reverse complement.
TATCCGCCCCTTGAGGGGGGGGCTGGGGTCGGGAGCTGTGTTGGTGGGGTGGCTCGGCATCACCATGCCAAGCCACAGCCTCCAGTACGGCCGCCACCACCAGTCTTCCGACCCGTCAAGCCACAGCCTCCAGCACGACCGCCCTCACCAGTCTTCAACCATGCCAAGCCGCAACCCCCAGCTAGGCCACCTCCACCTGCACCAAGGCTAGCACCAGTAGCAGCACCACGGCTAGAACCACGGCTAGCTGCTCCAAGGCTAGCTCCACGGCTAGCACCTGTCGCCGCACCAAGGCTAGCACCTGTCGCCGCACCAAGGCTAGCACCAGCTCCACTACGCCAAGACCCACCACGCCAAGCTCCGGTACCAGCTCCACGACGCCAAGTGCCGCCAGTCGCAGCTCCACGATGTCAAGTGCCGCCAGTCGCAGCTCCACGACGTCAGGTGCCGCCAGTCGCAGCTCCACGACGTCAAGTGCCGCCAGTCGCAGCTCCACGACGTCTAGTGCCGCCAGTCGCAACTCGACGTCAAGTGCCGCCAGTCGCAGCTCGACGTCAAGTGCCGCCAGTCGCAGCTCCACGATGTCTAGTGCCGCCAGTCGCAACTCGACGTCAAGTGCCGCCAGTCGCAGCTCCACGACGTCTAGTGCCGCCAGTCGCAACTCGACGTCAAGTGCCGCCAGTCGCAGCTCGACGTCAAGTGCCGCCAGTCGCAGCTCGACGTCAAGTGCCGCCAGTCGCAGCTCGACGTCAAGTGCCGCCAGTCGCAGCTCGACGTCAAGTGCCGCCAGTCGCAGCTCGACGTCAAGTCCAAGACCAAGACCAAGACCCGCCATGCCAAGACCAAGACCCGCCATGCCAAGACCAAGACACGCCATGCCAAGACCAAGACACGCCATGCCAAGACCAAGACACGCCATGCCAAGACCAAGACACGCCATGCCAAGACCAAGACACGCCAGACCAAGACCCACACCAAGACCAAGACATGCCATGCCAAGACCAAGACCAAGACCAAGACCCGCCATGCCAAGACCAAGACCCGCCATGCCAAGACCAAGACCCGCCATGCCAAGACCAAGACCCGCCATGCCAAGACCAAGACCAAGACCCGCCATGCCAAGACCAAGACCCGCCATGCCAAGACCAAGACCCACACCAAGACCAAGACCAAGACCCACACCAAGACCAAGACCAAGACCCACACCAAGACCAAGACCCACACCAAGACCAAGACCCGCCATGCCAAGACCCACACCAAGACCAAGACCAAGACCCACGCCGAGCTTCGCCGCTGGACGCGTCACGCCGAGCTTCGCCGCTGGACGCGTCACGCCGAGCTTCGCCGCCTGACTTGCCACGCCGAGCTGCCACGCCTGCCAAGTTGACGACGCGCCTGCCTCCTCGTCGGCTACGGATATGGCCGCTACCTGGTCGCCCGCCACGCCAAGTGCGCCCACCTCCCAGTCGGCCACGAATGTGGCCAATCCCTGGGCGCCCGCCTCGCCTGCTGCAGCGGCGTTCCACTCGCCGCCGCCACTTGACTTTGCCTCGGTGGATTCGGGGCCACTTGGGCTGGCGACCCACCGCCATGTCCCCCTCCCGCCCTCCCATGACTTTTGTTAAGTTTTTTCTTGGACATCTGGTATCTGTCCTTAAGGGAGGGGCTCTGTCATGTCTGTGTAATCAAGTTTTGTTTTAAGTCATGTTTTGTTTAGTTTCTGGCTTTTCACTCCCTTGTCTTGTTTGCATGATTACCCATTAGTTTTCACCTGTCACGTCACGCACCTGTTTCACGTTTTGAGTCACGCACCTGTTTTCGTTAATCATGTCTGTGTTATTTAAGCTTTTCATTTTCTGTTGTTCGTCCTGACGACATCCTCGCATTTATGCCCCCTGTCACACTCTGTCCACGTCTGCGCACTTCATGTCCATGCCAAGTAAGTTTGTTTATTATTGCCACAGTTAGTGTTTTTTATTGTTCATAGTTTTTTGCCCCCGTGCAAGTCTTTTGTTTTCATTAGTCAAGTTGTACATCCGCCTTGAGCGCGCCTTTTGTTCTTTTGTTATTGTAAAATAAATAATGTCTTCACCTTCACGCCATGTCTGGTCCAAATGCTCATTTGCACCACGGGAGAACAAACCACGTCAAAGTCCAAGTCTTGACACTGACTGAGGAGAAGCCGGAAGTGAACTCGCTCCTGACTGAGGGCCCATTGACACAAAAGGCACTGACTAGAGATGTCTGATCATATCGGGCTGCCGATATTATTGGCCTATAAATGCTTTAAAATGTAATATCGGAAATTATCGGTATCGGTTTCAAAAAGTAACATTTATGACCTTTTAAAACGCCGCTGTACGGAGTGGTACACGGACGTAGGGAGAAGTACAGAGCGCCAATAAACCTTGAAGGCACTGCCTTTGAGTGCCGGCCCAATCACATAATATCTACGGCTTTTCACACACACACAAGTGAATGCAATCCATACTTGGTCAACAGCCATACAGGTCACACTGAGGGTGGCCGTATAAACAACTTTAACGCTGTTACAAATATGCGCCACACTGTGAACCCACACCAAACAAGAATGACAAACACATTTCGGGAGAACATCCGCACCGTAACACAACAGAACAAATACCCAGAACCCCTTGGAGCACTAACTCTTCCAGGACGCTACAATATACACCCCCGCTACCCCTTACCCTCCCACACCTCAACCCCGCCCACCTCAACCTCCTCATGCTCTCTCAGGGAGAGCATGTCCCAAATTCCAAGCTGCTGTTTTGAGGCATGTTAAAAAAAATAATGCACTTTGTGACTTCAATAATAAATATGGCATTTTTTTTCAATAACATGAGTTGATTTATTTTGGAAAACCTTGTTACATTGTTTAATGCATCCAGCGGGGCATCACAACAAAATGAGGCATAATAATGTGTTAATTCCACGACTGTATATATCGGTATCGGTTGATATCGGAATCGGTAATTAAGAGTTGGACAATATCGGCAAAAAAGCCATTATCGGACATCTCGAGCACTGACCCATACCTTCCGGTCCTGAGTCGCGGCTCTAATGGTGTATCGGAGCTGAACCGCGAATGGCTAATGACTAACACCGGCTTCACATAAATGGCACAAAAGTCAATGTGCGCCCTAATAAACACTCCCCCCTCCACACACGCCTTTTGTGCCCTCGTTCGCTCGACTCGGACGACCTGGTTGCTGTGATGAATATGATAGTAGGACGAGAGTAATTGCCATTGATTAATTACCGTATTTTCCGGACCATAGGGCGCACCGGATTATAAGGCGCACTGTCTATGAATGGTCTATTTTTTATTATCTTTTTCATACAGTCGTGGTCAAAAGTTGTAAGAAACATGGCTGTCTTTCCAATTATTTCTAAAACTCTTGTTTTTTTGTGATAGAGTGATTGGAGCACATACTTGTTGGTCACAGAAAACATTCATGAAGTTTGCTTCTTTTATGAATTTATTATGGCACCTAAATCTACAAGTTCTCAACGTTGTTTCAATGTCTTGTGCCTGCTGGGTTAGTGTAAATAGACAAACTGCCCCACTGTGACAGTAAAATCTACAGTCATTGTTGTCACAGTGCATTACTGTAAACAAAAAAGGGTACGGTACCACTGTTATGTTTACACTCAAACTTAGGCCACTGAGCTGAGAGTTTTTGTTTTTTTTCTCGTCAAAAATACGGTTCTTGTTTTTACAGTTCATTACACTAAATAAAACATTGAATTACTATTATTTTTACAGTAAAACAACAGAGCTCCCAATTTTGTTTCGTTTTCTTGTAAAATCTACAGTGGTTTTACAGTACATGGAAAAACCCTACCACTTATTTGTTATGGTAAAAAGTCCGGTGACCGAGCTCTAATTTTGATTAGATTCTTTAAAAAGTGCAAGATGAAGACTTTAGACCCTGAGAGAAGTAAGAGGTCTGGCCTAATCCACCACGGAGGTGAAGTTGTTTACAATAAAGATGAAGTAGATCTCCACAGAAGACGCGTTACCATGGCAACAAATGCATCGCCACTCTCTTCTCCTCTCTTAGTGTTCCCGCAAAGTCCTGCATCCTCACCATCTGTGTGATCACCTGCACTTACCCTCTACCAATCTGATCCTCCTTTTTTTTTTTCTGGCTGCGCGTTAACCGTCTACAGAGGGAACGCTGGAAAAGTGCCAAAGCCACAAGCGTCCCTGGAACAAACACGGAACACCTACAGCATCTCGTCAAAGTCCAAGGCAGGCGGGGTGGACCACGACGAGGGAACCGGCCGGACTTGTAGGCAACGTGCACGACGACAATGTCAACTGGTTTGGGGAAAAACAAGGCAACGGGGAAGGTTGCCATGACGACATTGATGAACACGTGCACAGCAGGGGGGGGGCGAGGAAGTCAACCATCATGCTGGCAGGTCCATTAGCACGCGACCAGAGTGGGTCAGTCTAGAACAGGGGTGTCCAAAGTGAGGCCCAGGGCTATTTTTAGTGGGTTTCCTTTATTTAAAACTGCCATTGCACAAAAAAGAGAAATTTATACAAATCTATGTTATGAATGATTTACATATTTAAAGGCCTACTGAAAGCCACTACTACCGACCACGCAGTCCGACAGTTTATATATCAATGATGAAATCTTAACATTGCAACACATTCCAATACGGCCGGGTTAGCTTACTAAAGTGCAATTTTAAATTTTGCGCGAAATATCCTGCTGAAAACGTCTCGGTATGATGACGTCAGCGCGTGACGTCACGGATTGTAGAGGACATTTTGGGACAGCATGGTGGCCAGCTATTAAGTCGTCTGTTTTCATCGCAAAATTCCACAGTATTCTGGACATCTGTGTTGGTGAATCTTTTGCAATTTGTTCAATGAACAATGGAGACAGCAAAGAAGAAAGCTGTAGGTGGGAAGCGGTGTATTGCGGCCGACTGCAGCAACACAAACACAGCCGGTGTTTCATTGTTTACATTCCTGGAAGATGACAGTCAAGCTTTACCATTGGCCTGTGGAGAACTGGGACAACAGAGACTCTTACCAGAAGGACTTTGAGTTGGATACGCAGACGCGGTACCGTGAGTACGCATGCAGCTGCGGCTTCCAAACATTTGATCGCTTGCCCGTACGTGCGTGCCGCTATGTGCATGTCACGTACGCAACTTTGGGGACTTTGGGGAAATATATGTGCTGTATGAACTTTGGGGAGGTGAACGGTACTTTGGGCTGTGGGATTGAGTGTGTTGTGCAGGTGTTTGAGTTGTATTGGTGGGTTATTTGGACGAGAGGGGGGAGGTGTTTGTTATGCGGGATTAATTTGTGGCATATTAAATATAAGCCTGGTTGTGTTGTGGCTAATAGAGTATATATATATACATATATGTATTGTGTTTATTTACTGTTTTAGTCATTCCCAGCTGAATATCAGGTCCCACCCGCCTCTCACAGCATCTTCCCTATCTGAATGACTCCCACTGCCCTCTAGTCCTTCACTCTCACTTTCCTCATCCACAAATCTTTCATCCTCGCTCAAATTAATGGGGAAATCGTCGCTTTCTCGGTCGGAATCGCTCTCGCTGCTGGTGGCCATGATTGTAAACAATGTGCAGATGTGAGGAGCTCCACAACCTGTGACGTCACGCTACTAGTCTGCTACTTCCGGTACAGGCAAGGCTTTTTTATCAGCGACCAAAAGTTGCGAACTTTATCGTCGATGTTCTCTACTAAATCCTTTCAGCAAAAATATGGCAATATCGCGAAATGATCAAGTATGACACATAGAATGGACCTGCTATCCCTGTTTGAATAAAAAAAATCGCATTTCAGTAGGCCTTTAAGGCTCTAATTACTGCATATCAAATTATGTATTTAAAAATGATTCTCGGGAAAATATTGCATATTAATATTTGCCATTAAAACAAGGTTTTGGCAAAAAGGGCAAAACAAAAACACACAAAAACAGAAAAAAAAGATAAATATGTATAGTTGACGAATAGATCTGAAGTTGATCCAGAGATTTAACCTCTGAAAGTAAAAAAAACAATTTTTTTAAAATGTATGACTTATTTTTAACACTTTTGTGAGTGGGGGCACTTTTTGATCTCAAATAATTTTTGTGGGATTTTTTTTAAACGGTCATTGCTCAAATAATAATAAAGTAAAATCAATGATGTTATGAGTTATTTACTTCTTTAAGGCTCCACATCAAATATTCCAGTTGAAAGATATTGCATATTTTGTGTGTTTGCCATTGAAAACAGGGTTTTGACAAAAAAGGCAGAGATCAAAAAAAAAAAAAAAAAACATACAGAATAATAAAAACTTATAATCGACATTGATCTTGAAATTTAAGCGATAAAAGTAAAAAATAAAAAAAAATAAAAATACAATCTAACTTATTTGTAACACGGGCCCTTTTATATCCCCAAGAATCGTAGTGTTTTTTTTTTGTTTGTTTTTTAATTGTCATTGTTGAAAAAATAATAAATTAAAATCAATGTTATGAATTAGTGACCTAATTAAGGCTACAATTAAATATTTCACTTTGAAAATATTTTGTTGAAAATATTGACTATTTTGTGTTTGCCATTAAAAATTAGTTTTTGACAAAAAGGGCAAAAACACAAAAAAAGTATTTAAAAATGATGAATAAGTATAATTGATAGATGGATCTGAAGTTGATCTAGCACAGGGGTGTCAAACTCAAATACAGAGTGGGCCAAAATTTAAAACTGAACAAAGCCGCGGGCCAAGGTTGAACAAATTAACCTTTTAATAGGGACCCAAACAAGTTTTGCATTAAATATTGAACAAGCAAGGCTTATATAACTTTATCGTGACATGCAAAATCGAGTTTCAAATAATAATAATAATAATTAAAAAAATATCAATGGCATATCAAATACATTTTAAATAAAAATTGAATGCCTCATTTCTATTTGCAGCCTTCTGAGGTAAATATCAACATTAACTTTTTCCACAGGCTAATACATTTTTAAATAAAATAACAATGAATAAACCAACCATTCAGGACTTTAAACTGCTCAGTTTGCAACACACTGATCTAATCTGATGTGTCCAAGACAGATACCTGGCATCTTTTCTTGGATGCTAGTTCAATAATGTCGGGGCTCAGGCTTTGAGCTGAGGCAACCTTCATTATCGAACAAAAGTGTTCATCAGTCATTATATCTCGTAGTCCACCCGGACCACAGTCTTGGGGGCGTGCCTTAAAGGCACTGCCTTTAACGTCCTCTACGAGCTGTCGTCACATCCGCTTTTCATCCATTCTAACAATGTGCCGGCCCAGTCACAAGATATGTGCGGCTTCTGTACGCACACACACGCATACTTGATCAACAGCGATACAGGTTACACTGAGGGTGGCCGTATAAACAACTTTAACACTGTTAGAAATATACGCCACACTGTGAATCCACACCAAACAAGAATGACAAACACATTTCGGGAGAACATCCGCACTGTAACACAACATAAACACAACAGAACAAATGCCCAGAAGCCTTTGCAGCACTAACTCTTCCGGGACACTACAAAATACACCCCCCGCTACCACCAAACCCCGCCCCCCCACACACACACCTTTTCGGGAGGGGCACTGAAATTTGGGAGTCTCCCGGGAGGCTTGGCAAGTATGAGAATTAGCGGTGAATGCGGTGTTACCGCGGCACCGCCGCTGTATATAATCGGCGGGCCAGCTCTAGTGTTAATTTGATATCGCCTCAAGGGCCAAGTGAAATTACACGGTGGGCCAATTTTGGCCCACGGGCCAGAGTTTGACACCCATGATCTCGAGATTTAACTACTGAAAGTAAAAAATCTATGACTTATTTTTAACATTTTTATGAGTGAGACCCTTTTGGATCCCCAAAGATTTTAGTGGGATTTATTTTTTTAAACTGTTATTGTTGAAAAAATAACAAATTAGAATCAATGATGTTATGAGATATGTACTTATTCAAGGCTCTGATTACTACAATTTAACTTACTTTTAACACTTTTTTGAGTGGAACCCTTTTGGATCCTCGAGAATCTTAGTGGGGTTTATTTTTTTTTAAACTGTCATTGTTGAAAAAATAATACATTCAAATCAATGTTAAGCATTATTGATCTAATTAAGGCTACACTTACTTCATATCAAATATTTCACTTTGAAAATATTTTGTGGAAAATATTGACTATTTTGTGTTTGTCATTGAAAACAAGTTTTTGACAAAAAGGACAAAAACACAAAAAAATATTTAAAAACCATGAATAAGTATAATTGACAGATAGATCTGAAGTTGATCTAGAAATTTAACCACTGAAAGTAAAATATCTATGACTTATTTTTAACACTTTTATGAGTGGGACCCTTTTGGATCCCCAATAATTTTAGTGGGATTTATTTTTTTAAACTGTCATTGTTGAAAAAAATAATAACAAATTAGAATCAATGATGTTATGAGATATGTACTTATTCAAGGCTCCAATTACTACAATTTAACTTACTTTTAACACATTTTTGAGTGGGACACTTTTGGATCCCAGAGAATCTTAGTGGGGTTTTTTTTTTTTTTAAACGGTCATTGTTAAAAAAATTATATATTCAAATGAATGTTAAGCATTATTGATATAATTAAGGCTACACTTACTTCATATCAAATATTTCACTTTGAAAATATTTTGTGGAAAATATTGACTATTTTGTGTTTGCCATTGAAAACAGGGTTTTGACAAAAAAGGTATAGAACAAACCCAAAAAAAAACCAACAACATAAAAATAATAAAAACTTATAATCAACAAATAGATCTATTGATCTTGAGATTATAACTTATTTTTAAAACTTTATGAGTGGGACCCTTTTTGATCCCCAAGAATCTTAGTGGGATTTCTTTCTTTTTTTTTAAAAATGTTATTGCATAAAAAATAATAAATTATGTTATGAATTATTGACCTATTTAAGGCTCCAATTACTTCACATCAAATATTCCACTTTGAAATATTTTTTTTGGGGAAAAGAAATCGCATATTTTGTGTTTGCGATATAAAAACAGGGTTTTCACAAAATCGGCATAAAACAAACACACAAAAAACATGAAAAATAAAAAGCGTTAAAAGTAAAAAAAAAAGAAAGAAAAAAAATACAACTTATTTTCTGGGTGGGACCCTTGTGGATCCGCAATTTTTTTTTTAACTGTCATTGCTCAAGAAAAATAATGAATCAAAATCAATATTGTTATAGATTATTGAACTATTCAAGGATTTTATTTACTTCACAGCAAATATTCCACTTTGAAAAACTTTTTGGAAAAAACATTGCATAATTTAAGGTTCTTGCCATAAAAAACAGTGCTTTTACAAAAAGGGCATACAAAAATGAAACAAGCTGACATTAACAAACAGACCTGAAGTCCATCTAGAGAGCTAAGTGTAGAATTAAAGAAATAATACATTTTTAAAACATTTTATGACTAAGACCCTTCTGGTCCAAATCTACGGAGAGCCCTAAAGGTAAAAAAAAAAATCGACATATTGTATTGGTTTTGAAAATGGAAAATACCAACATGGCCGCAGCATTCTTTAGTTCCCAGTGAGCACCCCTGAGTCATGTTTCGGCCCCAAACTGCCAAAAAGCCTTTTTCCATCACGTCATGCATTCTTTTTATAACAACTTTTCATACGTCACAAGCACAACAACAACAAGAAAAATCCTCATCTTTTTCCGCGTCAATACTCAACGAGCGCAGCACAGTTTGGTTGGATGCTTGACTAATGACCAGACCTTGGCACCGGGACCCTGCGAATAATGACCAGACCTTGGCACCGGTACCCCGCGGCCGTATTCCAACTAACAGGGATGCCATGTAAATGTATGTTACGCTAACAGCTCACCGACCTGACCCCTGGTAGGAGTTCCCTAATTAGCCCCTTCCCCCCCACCAAGTCTAGAAGAGTCCATGAGATGATGCGGCGGTGACTCACCGGCTCCTTAGCTTGCTGCGCGAGCACGGCGTAGGTGGATATCCTGCTGCACACGCATTTGCTTTGGACGCTGCTCGATGCCAGCGTTTGGCAGCCTTCTGTGCCCCAGTTCTCGGCGCCAGCTTCCCTGGAGGTGGGGAGAAAGGGGCAGGTCAGGGGGGAGGGTGTGGCGGCACAGGGGTGGGTGGGGGCACAAACAAGTATCGTGAGCGTCACTGCTATCGGACTTTCTCAGCGAGTACCACCCTAGAACACGCCCGGCTATCCATGCACCAGCATAGTGACCAACATGGAAGTACAGTAGCGCAGTAGGCCTCGGTATTCATCAAAAACAAGGCAGTTATTCATTATTTTTTGGCCGTCCTGACATTACACACAGTTTGAACAGTAACACTGTGTTTGCACTCGCGCTATTGCTGCTCTAGGCTTTGGACAGTGCCAATTGGCAGCGGCATGTATTCATCATTAATTGTATAACCGGACTATAAGCTGCTGCTTTTTTTCCCGACACTTTGAACCCTGCAGCTTATAAGACAGTGTAGCTAATTTTCATACTGCAAAAAGTATACACTGAAAAGGTGTGTTTTTTGTGCAATGGCGCAATCCTTTGGACAAGTTCGCTGCAGTGTCCTTCCATTTAGTGCTTTCAACCGGAAGCAAAAGTGTCGTTCCTTCTAGTCGTTCACAGAGTTTTTACTAGTATGGATTCTTCATTCGTCACTCCAAGCAATATTTGTAAGTTTTACAATATAACTAAAACAATTCATACTTACGAAACCGTCCCAAGTGTGAGTGTTTTCATGCATATTTGTACGTGCTATCGTAAAGTAATCAAGCTTGCGTCGTTAGCATTAGCGAATATGCTAACACGTCTTTGAGTGTCTGTGTTAGTATTATTAACTTACAATGGCATTATTTTTGTATTGTTTGACTTTCACAAATTCCTCAGTAAATTCACCAAAACGTCACCGTGGAGTTATTAGCTAGTGGGTCCATCACGATGACTTCTGTTTTGTTTGGTCATCCATTTTACTGCCGTGTTACAGACACCGTTTGGAAACAATTAAGGTATGCAAATAAACATTAAAAAATATGTCCGTGTAAATAACTCATTTCACAATGTATATATCTGAGGCTTAATATATGGGAAAATATGTTTTTGCCTAAAATTTAATGGTTGTGACTTGCTAGTCTTTTTACATGCTAACGTTTTGTTTGTTTTTTGCTTATTTTGCAGACGTATACCTAAAAGTCATACAACGTGGTACTTGACACACACCGACGGTTAGCATGCTAACAATAGCATGCTTTTTTTATCCAATTTTGCCGCCGTACACGTCAGTTGTATAAATTGGTATGTGACACGTGCTAACTGTTAGCACGCTAGCATGCTAATTTAGCACGCTGACTAAGCCAAATTGTCAGTAGTACACTTCGGTCCTATAACTTTGTTCGCTACAAATGCCAACTGTTAGCATGCTATTTTATTAATTTGAATCTAAACATAATGAATTTTGATACTTGACGCCATCTGAGAAGTTAGCAAATTCTTCCCAGGTTATCATGCTACCGTTAGCATGCTAAAATTTTAGCTCAATTTGAGCATTTCAACCCAACATTTCATGGATTTTCAGACAGTCTCCATCTCGCAAGTTTACTTACTTACTTACTTGGTTTTGCATAATATTGTGAAACAAAACACCAGATAATATGTCTGCTAATAGGTGCCATTTTGCAGTCCTTATACACACACCATAATATCACTCGTATGTTGAAGCACAGTACAATCCATCAAGCGGCGTGGCTTCATAGCTTACCAAAGTCCTACTAAAACATTTTGATAGATTTTTGAGCGCCGTGTGCAATGTTCTATATTTTCAATGGAACATTTAAAGTTTTGATGTTGTTACTGCCATCATATTGCAGTCTACACATATCTCTTATGTGTGACTGCCATCTACTGGTCACACTTATCATTACACCATGTACCAAATAAAATGGCATCGAGGTCGGTAAACACAACCAGAATCACGCACCAGGTTATAAGGCGCACTGTCGATTTTTGAGAAAATGAAAGGATTTTAAATGCACCTTATAGTCCAAAAAATACAGTAATATGGTAAGCACTGAACGTTAGACAATGGGGCCCTGTTAACTAGAAGTGTTGCTTTCAGGACAAGGTCACACACAGGCTTTCTCCACACTAATACTGCAGTTTGTAATAGACATAGAAAAAGTGTACACGTAATAACCTTATTAAAATAGGGCTGTGTTATGTGGATCTTAGTAGTATGCTAATTATTGGGCAATTTGAGTTAAGTTTTCAAAGCATCAGATTGTTGTTGAGATGTTTAAATAAGTCAAAAATGTGAGAAGTTGGTTTGATGTTTGCGTTTTCTTCACACGCTGCACCGTAATGACTTTAACAATGTTCATGCTGATAGTTGCGTTGGTCGGGGCTTTCTCTCCTCTGCACACCGAGGGCAGAGCTCCCTCCTCAGACTTCTCACTTTTGGGGATGTGAAGATAAAACAAATGTGATTCAAATAGAGGCCAGACTATAAATACATATGGATGGCTTGTCTCCAGCTCTCTTTTGCCGCGCAGAAAATTAAGCCAACAAATCCTGGATAGCTATAAACAGTGTCTGTCGTGTGTGTGTGTGTGTGTGTGTGTGTGTGTGTGTGTGTGTGTGTGTGTGTGTGTGTGTGTGATGACGGCGTGATAGCGAGGTCCTGTCTCAAACAGTGGGGAGCGTCTGGTGGGATTTTCCTCCACAATAGAGGAAGAAAATAGGACTATTTCACTGCGAAAGCCTCCTGGAGGAATAACGTCTTTTTAGGGAAAGGAAGTGTTTGTCCGACTAAACCACCACGAAATGAGATATTAATGGCGGACATTTATCCATGAAAATTTGGAGGAGCTGCTGATGGTGGGTTTGACCGGAGATACCGCGGAAGCCCACCCTTCATGGTGAATGCTGTACATCAGGGGTGTCCAAACTCTTGGACTTGGGGGCCGCACATATATACATGTGTATATATATATATATATATATATACATACATACATACATACATACACACACACACACACACACACACACACACACACACACACACACACACACACACACACACACACACACACACACACACATATATATATATATATATATATACACACATACATACAGTACATATACATATATACAGTATACATGTATGCATATATACATACATATACACTTATATGCACATATATACATATACAGTCACGATCAAAAGTATACATACACTTATAAAGAACATAATGTCATGGCTGTCTTGAGTTTCCAATAATTTGTACAACTCTTATTTTTTTGTGATAGAGTGATTGGAGCACATACTTGTTGGTCACAAAAAACATTCATGAAGTTTGCTTCTTTTATGAATTAATTATGGGTCTACTGAAAATGTGAGCAAATATGCTGGGTCAAAAGTATACATACAGCAATGTTAATATTAGAGATGTCCGATAATATCGGCCTGCCGATATTATCGGACGATAAATGCGTTAAAATGTAATATCGGAAATTGTCGGTATCGTTTTGTTTTTATTAACGGTATTGTTTTGTTTTGTTTTTTTTCTATTGTTTTTTTTTTATTAAATCAACATAAAAAACACAAGATACACTTACAATTAGTGCACCAACCCAAAAAACTCCCTCCCCCATTCACACTCATTCACACAAAAGGGTTGTTTCTTTCTGTTATTAATATTGTGGTTCCTACATTATATATCATTATATATCAATACAGTCTGCAAGGGATACAGTCCGTAAGCACACATGATTGTGCGTGCTGCTGCTCCACTAATAGTACTAACCTTTAACACTTAATTTTACTCATTTTCATTAATTACTAGTTTCTATGTAACTGTTTTTATATTGTTTTACTTTCTTTTTTATTCAACAAAATGTTTTTAATTTATTTATCTTATTTTTTTTTTTTTTTTTTTTTTTTTAAAGTACCTCATCTTCACCATACCTGGTTGTCCAAATTAGGCATAATAATGTGTTAATTCCACGACTGTATATATCGGTTGATATCGGTATCAGTTGGTATCGGTAATTAAAGAGTTGGACAATATCGGACTATCGGATATCGGCAAAAAGCCATTATCGGACATCCCTAGTTAATATTTGCTTACATGTCCCTTGGCAAGTTTCACTGCAATGAGGCACTTTTAGTAGCCAACCACAAGCTTCTGCTTGAATTGTTGACCACTCCTCTTGACAAAATTGGTGCAGTTCAGTTTTCTGACATGGACTTGTTTCTTCAGCATTGTCCACACATTTAAGTCAGGACTTTGGGAAGGCCATTCTAAAACCTTAATTCTAGTCTGATTTAACCATTCCTTTACCACTTTTGACATGTGTTTGGGGTCATTGTCCTGTTGGAACACCCAACTGCGCCCAAGACCCAACCTTCGGGCTGATGATTTTAGCTTGTCCTGAAGAATCTGGAGGTAATCCTCCTTTTTCATCGTCCCATTTACTCTCTGTAAAGCACCAGTTCCATTGGCAGCAAAACAGGCCCAGAGCATAATACTACCACCACCATGCTTGACGGTAGGCTTGGTGTTCCTGGGATTAAAGGCCTCACCTTTTGTCCTCCAAACATATTGCTGGGTATTGTGGCCAAACAGCTCCGTTTTTGTTTCATCTGACCACAGAACTTTCCTCCAGAAGGTCTTATCTTTGTCCATTGTGGTGTTTTGCTGCCAATGGAACTGGTGCTTTACAGAGAGTAAATGGGACAATGAAAAAGGAGGATTACCTCCAAATTCTTCAGGACAACTTAAAATCATCAGCCCGGAGGTTGGGTCTTGGGCGCAGTTGGGTGTTCCAACAGGACAATGACCCCAAACACACGTCAACGGTGGTAAAGGAATGGCTAAATCAGGCTAGAATGCAGGTTTTGGAATGGCCTTCCCAAAGTCCTGACTTAAACGTGTGGACAATGCTGAAGAAACAAGTCCATGTCAGAAAACCAACACATTTGGCTGAACTGCACCAATTTTGTCAAGAGGAGTGGTCAAAAATTCAACCAGAAGCTTGTCAGAAGCTTGTGGATTCCACGGACTCTCCCTCATAGCAGCTGTCACATAATCCTGTCGGGTGTTTATTTATAAGGTGCAATGTCTTATTCAGTCTGGTGTCTCTTTTTTGCTCCCCCTTACAGTTCTTCCCGCTCCTACTGTGTTCTGTACTGCATATGAGTGTCTTCCATGTCGTACTAATCAAAATATGTCCTTTAATTAATGATGTTGCCTCTGTCTTAGTGAGAGGTAAAAAAATCCCCAAAAAGTACCTTTCCCCTTTAATCGCAAAAAATATGACTAAAGTGATTGAATTCCAATCTTTGACTGTTGACCTTCCTCTAGTTAAGACATAATAGGTGTATTTTAAACCAAAAAAAAGCCAATAAGTGGAGCGGATCCTGAGTGTTTTCGCTGCAAAGCGTCTCCAGCACATGCAGAGCGTACACACTTAAGAGTGGGACCCTTTTGGATCCCCATTAATCTTTTTTCAAAACGTCATTGCTCAAAAAATATTAGTGAATGATAATCAATGTTATGAATTATTGACCTAATCAAGGCTCCGCTTACTTCACACCAAATATTCCAATTCAAAAATATTTTGAGAGCCCTTTTGTGCTCCCCCTTACAGTTCTTCCCGCTCCTACTGTCTTCTGTACTGAATACGAGTGTCTTCCATGTTGTACTAATCAAAATATTTCCTTTTAAATAATTATATTGCCTCTGTCCTACTGAGAGGTAAAACATCGCACAAAATTGAACGACAGGCAAAATTCCCCAAAAGTCCAGTTCTCCTTTAAGCGCAAAAAATACGACTAAAGTGATTGAATTCCAATCTTTGACTGTTGACCTTCCTCTAATTAAGACATGAGAGATTTGTTTTAAACCAAAAAAATTGCCAATAAGTGGAACGGATCCTGAGTGTTTTCGATGCAAAGCGTATCCAGCACATGCAGAGCGTGCACACTTAAGAGTGGGACCCTTTTGGATCCCCTTTATTCATTTTTCAAAACGTCATTGCTCAAAAAATATTAGTGAATGATAATCAATGTTATGAATTATTGACCTAATCAAGGCTCCGCTTACTTCACACCAAATATTCCAATTCAAAAATATTTTGAGAGCCCTTTTGTGCTCCCCCTTACAGTTCTTCCCGCTCCTACTGTCTTCTGTACTGAATACGAGTGTCTTCCATGTTGTACTAATCAAAATATTTCCTTTTAAATAATTATATTGCCTCTGTCCTACTGAGAGGTAAAACATCGCACAAAATTGAACGACAGGCAAAATTCCCCAAAAGTCCAGTTCTCCTTTAAGCGCAAAAAATACGACTAAAGTGATTGAATTCCAATCTTTGACTGTTGACCTTCCTCTAATTAAGACATGAGAGATTTGTTTTAAACCAAAAAAATTGCCAATAAGTGGAACGGATCCTGAGTGTTTTCGATGCAAAGCGTATCCAGCACATGCAGAGCGTGCACACTTAAGAGTGGGACCCTTTTGGATCCCCTTTATTCATTTTTCAAAACGTCATTGCTCAAAAAATATTAGTGAATGATAATCAATGTTATGAATTATTGACCTAATCAAGGCTCCGCTTACTTCACACCAAATATTCCAATTCAAAAATATTTTGAGAGCCCTTTTGTGCTCCCCCTTACAGTTCTTCCCGCTCCTACTGTCTTCTGTACTGAATACGAGTGTCTTCCATGTTGTACTAATCAAAATATTTCCTTTTAAATAATTATATTGCCTCTGTCCTACTGAGAGGTAAAACATCGCACAAAATTGAACGACAGGCAAAATTCCCCAAAAGTCCAGTTCTCCTTTAAGCGCAAAAAATACGACTAAAGTGATTGAATTCCAATCTTTGACTGTTGACCTTCCTCTAATTAAGACATGAGAGATTTGTTTTAAACCAAAAAAATTGCCAATAAGTGGAACGGATCCTGAGTGTTTTCGATGCAAAGCGTATCCAGCACATGCAGAGCGTGCACACTTAAGAGTGGGACCCTTTTGGATCCCCTTTATTCATTTTTCAAAACGTCATTGCTCAAAAAATATTAGTGAATGATAATCAATGTTATGAATTATTGACCTAATCAAGGCTCCGCTTACTTCACACCAAATATTCCAATTCAAAAATAGTTTGAGAGCCCTTTTGTGCTCCCCCTTACAGTTCTTCCCACTACTACTGTGTTCTGTACTGCATATGAGTGTCTTCCATGTTGTACTAATCAAAATATTCCCTTTTAAATAATGATATTGCCTCTGTCCTACTGAGAGGTAAAACATCACACAAAATTGAACGACAGGCAAAATTCCCCAAAAGTCCAGTTCTCCTTTAAGCGCAAAAAATACGACTAAAGTGATTGAATTCCAATCTTTGACTGTTGACCTTCCTCTAATTAAGACATGAGAGATTTGTTTTAAACCAAAAAAATTGCCAATAAGTGGAGCGGATCCTGAGTGTTTTCGATGCAAAGCGTCTCCAGCACATGCAGAGTGTGCACACTTAAGAGTGGGACCCTTTTGGATCCCCATTAATCATTTTTCAAAACGTCATTGCTCAAAAAATAATAGTGAATGAAAATCAATGTTATGAATTATTGATCTATTCAAGGCTCCGCTTGCTTCACACCAAACATTCCAATTCAAAAATATTTTGAGAGCCCTTTTGTGCTCCCCCTTACAGTTCTTCCCGCTCCTACTGTCTTTTGTACTGAATACGAGTGTCTTCCATGTTGTACTAATCAATATATTTCCTTTTAAATAATGATATTGCCTCTGTCCTACTGAGAGGTAAAACATCGCACAAAATTGAACGACAGGCAAAATTCCCCAAAAGTCCAGTTCTCCTTTAAGCGCAAAAAATACGACTAAAGTGATTGAATTCCAATCTTTGACTGTTGACCTTCCTCTAATTAAGACATGAGAGATTTGTTTTAAACCAAAAAAATTGCCAATAAGTGGAGCGGATCCTGAGTGTTTTCGGTGCAAAGCGTCTCCAGCACATGCAGAGTGTGCACACTTAAGAGTGGGACCCTTCTGGATCCCCTTTATTCATTTTTCAAAACGTCATTGCTCAAAAAATAATAGTGAATGACAATCAATGTTATGAATTATTGACCTATTCAAGGTTCCGCTTACTTCACACCAAATATTCCAATTCAAAAATATTTTGAGAGCCCTTTTGTGCTCCCCCTTACAGTTTTTCCCACTCCTACTGTGTTCTGTACTGCATATGAGTGTCTTCTATGTTGTACTAATCAAAATATTTCCTGTTAAATAATGATATTGCCTCTGTCCTACTGAAAGGTAAAACATCGCACAAAATTGAACGACAGGCAAAATTCCCAAAAAGTCCAGTTCTCCTTTAAGCGCAAAAATATGACTACAATGATTGAATTCCAATCTTTGACTGTTGACCTTCCTCTAATTAAGACATAATAGATTTGTTTTAAACCAAAAAATTGCCAATAAGTGGAGCGGATCCAGAGTGTTTTCGATGCAAAGCGTCTCCAGCACATGCAGAGTGTGCACACTTAAGAGTAGGACCCTTTTGGATCCCCATTAATCATTTTTCAAAACGTCATTGCTCAAAAAATAATAGTGAATGACAATCAATGTTATGAATTATTGACCTATTCAAGGTTCCGCTTACTTCACACCAAATATTCCAATTCAAAAATATTTTGAGAGCCCTTTTGTGCTCCCCCTTACAGTTTTTCCCGCTCCTACTGTGTTCTGTACTGCATATGAGTGTCTTCTATGTTGTACTAATCAAAATATTTCCTGTTAAATAATGATATTGCCTCTGTCCTACTGAGGTAAAACATCGCACAAAATTGAACGACAGGCAAAATTCCCAAAAAGTCCAGTTCTCCTTTAAGCGCAAAAATATGACTACAATGATTGAATTCCAATCTTTGACTGTTGACCTTCCTCTAATTAAGACATAAGAGATTTGATTTAAACCAAAAAATCGCCAATAAGTGGAGCGGATCCTGAGTGTTTTCGCTGCAAAGCGTCTCCAGCACATGCAGAGCGTGCACACTTAAGAGTGGGACCCTTCTGGATCCCCTTTATTCATTTTTCAAAACGTCATTGCTCAAAAAATAATAGTGAATGAAAATCAATGTTATGAATTATTGACCTATTCAAGGTTCCGCGCACTTCACACCAAATATTCCAATTCAAAAATATTTTTGAGAGCCCTTTTGTGCTCCCCCTTACAGTTTTTCCCACTCCTACTGTGTTCTGTACTGCATATGAGTGTCTTCTATGTTGTACTAATCAAAATATTTCCTGTTAAATAATGATATTGCCTCTGTCCTACTGAAAGGTAAAACATCGCACAAAATTGAACGACAGGCAAAATTCCCAAAAAGTCCAGTTCTCCTTTAAGCGCAAAAATATGACTACAATGATTGAATTCCAATCTTTGACTGTTGACCTTCCTCTAATTAAGACATAATAGCTTTGTTTTAAACCAAAAAATTGCCAATAAGTGGAGCGGATCCTGAGTGTTTTCGCTGCAAAGCGTCTCCAGAGCGTGCACACCGTTGGACCCCTGAGGAAACAGAAGTTAAATTCGGCTCTTTCGGAGGGATCAATGGATGTTTGTTTTATTTTTGCATTTAAATGAAGCTGCCGTCCCAGATGTGCAAAACAGCTGCTCGCAGGTGCTCGCGAAGGCCATGTGATTTAAAAGTACACGGCGGCGCCGTCACAATGGGGCAGCAAGCACGTCACGTCGCCGTCTTGATGTTGGCACAGCTGCTGTTTGGTTGCCACTTTTATGAGGAAGCTTTTATTTGCACGGATGTGGTTTCTGACATTATTTCAGGCACTTATCCCTCCGTGCACGCAGGGATAACAATGTTTCCACTGCAAAATACAGAACAAGTGAAAGTTGTCTCCAACTGGAACAACAGGAAACACAAATATGATTTATTTCTCTCTTTTTAGGGACCGAGTGGCAAAAGCTGCGAAGGCTCTATTGGAATTGCTTCGTTTATTCTTCTTCTCACGCTTCGATTATATTTTTGAGGCACTTAATATGTACAAAAACTCACCGATTTTTGCAAGTGTGTCCGGTGTGGCAATTTTTTTTATATTTCTGGAGTCATAACAACACATTTTAAAAGTGACTTTGTAGCGCCCCCTAGAAAATGAGGAAAAATGATCCCCCTGGCCAACAATTTTATGTATCGACACGGAAATCGCTGGAGACGTGTATCATGCAGGGACGCGCTTAAAAAGTCCCAAGAACCCGTGTTTGAAAACAAATAGGAAGTCGGCCATCTTGGTTTCCGTCAAGCTCCTCCTAGGGCAGGAGTCGGCAACCCAAAATGTTGAAAGAGCCATTTCGGACCAAAAATAATTTAAAAAAAAAATCTGTCTTGAGCCGCAAAAAAATTAAAAGCTTTTTACAAGTGATATAATGAAGTCAACACTTGACATAAGTGTTTATATTAGCCTACTATCAAAATGACTTAATGTCGCAGGCTGACACAAATCTTCGTTGACAGAAATGTTGAAATGTAATATTTATTCTACACATTTTTACAACATTGTGAAACATTAGTACATCAATTAATCTGATTAATCTGTCGATTATTACTTTGATTAATCGATTAATAATCGGATAAAAGAGACAAATTACATTTCTATCCTTTCCAGTATTTATTGAAAAAAAAAACAGCATACTGGCACCATACTTATTTTGATTATTGTTTCTCAGCTGTTTGTAAATGTTGCAGTTTATAAATAAAGGTTTATAAAAAATAAAAATAAAAAAATTACAAAAATAAATAAAAAAGTAGCCTCTGCGGATGCGCATAGCATAGATCCAACGAATCGATGACTAAATTAATCGCCAACTATTTATATAATCGATTTTAATCGATTAGTTGTTGCAGCCCTAGTTCAAAAATGGGAGCCATTACCTCCCTGCTTGGCACTCAGCATCAAAGGTTGGAATTGGGGGTTAAATCACCAAAAATGATTCCCGGGCGCGGCCACCGCTGCTGCTCACTGCTCCCCTCACCTCCCAGGGGGTGATCAAGGGTGATGGGTCAAATGCAGAGAATAATTTCGCCACACCTAGTGTGTGTGTGTGACAATTATTGGTACTTTAACTTGACTTTACTTTAGTACAACTTCTCAGAGGATGAGATAACTCCTCTAAATCAGTGGTTCCAACTTTTTTGCACCCCGGACCGGTTTAATGTTGGCATTACTTTCAGGGACCGGCTTTTCACTTGTGCCAGATTAATACAGCAACAAATAAGTGCATGAAAAATACAACTCACTACAACGTTGACTTAGTGGGAGCCCTGGGCTTGTTTCTTTGCAATGAGATGCAGATGGAAATCAGCCTTTGGCTACAATCTGTCACATTTATATTTGAAATGTTCATTAATGTGCATTGTATCATGTCACAAAGTTAGAACAAATATAACAAATGGTAACTCCCTATAAGGAGTTGTATTATGCATCTATAAACAAGCTTATTGGTGTGTCTAGTGGGACAGGCCAAAGTTAAATCGGAGAATATGTATGTATGAATATGTAACATACCATGTAATAATAATGAACATACCATGTAATAATAATGAATATGTAACATACCAGTCATTTATAAATTATTTTATGTTTCTCTGCGGCCCGGTAGCAAATGCGTCACGGACCGGTACTGGTCCCCGGACCGGTGGTTGGGGACCACTGCTCTAAATGATATGTGTGAGTCCAAGTTAAAGGAAACAGCAGGTTGTCTTCTTCGAATGGATTTATAACAATCTATACAAGCTGGGTTACGTTTGTTGTGGTCTATAACGACTATCAGGAATGCAGGCAATGCTACATACAGATAATATGTCATGAGACATGCAAATATAAATTAAATACACCGAGGACATAGGAAATGAGGTCAAATATACGTACAAGTGAGGCAAAATGATGCAATTTGTACATAAAGCTAGCCCAAAAAGCATGTTAGCATCGACCAAATATGACTGATTAGCACTCCACACAAGTCAATGACATCAACAAAGCTCACTTTTGTACATTCACGCACAGCATATAAAGTTTGGTGGACAAAATGAGACAAAGAACGAGTGGCATAAAACACGTCTTTCTGTGGCAGCGTTGAAGAAAGTTATACATCGACTTACTCAGTGGTCTAGTGGCCTACTCGGTGGCCTAGTGGTTAGAGTGTCCGCCCTGAGATGGGTAGGTTGTGAGTTCAAACCCCGGCCGAGTCATACCAAAGACTATAAAAATGGGAGCCATTACCTCCCTGCTTGGCACTCAGCATCAAGGGTTGGAATTTGGGGTTAAATCACCAAAATTGATTCCCGGGCGTGGCCACCGCTGCTGCTCACTGTTTCCCTCACCGCCCAGGGGGTGATCAAGGGTGATGGGTCAAATGCAGAGAATAATTTCGCCACACTTAGTGTGTGTGTGACAATCATTGGTACTTTAACTTTTAATTTTACATGTGAACAAACTACGGGGAGTTCAAGGACTGCCTAAATTAGTAGGACAAAACGGCGCTCGCCAAATAATCTCATGTTTAATATAAACAGCGGGATTTCTAACAATTAGGGAGGTTTGTGTCATGTTTGTTCTCCTACACAAACCATATTAAAACAAAAATATTTCCCCCCCGCCCATCTTTTTTTATTTTCATACAATTTTTTAAATCGCTTCAGGGAGCCACTAGGGCGGCGCTAAAGAGGTTGCAGACCCCGTCCGAGGGACTCGGACCAAAGGAGCCCAAGTTAAAATGACCGATTCCAGACTGATGGGCGATGATAAATTGCGAAGGAATTTTGCCCACGACTTAGGATGTGGGCGTGGCTTGGCGCCACAATTTCATCCCACGGTTCGCCACAAAACGTTCAATATTTGTAACTTTGCTCCACAAATTCAAGATGGTGATAAGAGTCGGTGCACTTGATGATACTGACACCTTGAAGTTCCTGAAAATTTCGGATGGTGGGTCGAGGCCTTGGAAAGAAGGTGACTGACCGGTCATGTGTTCTCACCAGGGTTGTACGCTATACTGGGATTAGTATAGTACTGCCATACTAATGAATCATATTCAGTACTATACCACCTCTAAAAAGTACCGGTCACGCCCCCACGCCGTCATCACGTCGTGAAATTGCTGGTTTTACGAGCAGAGGAGCATGTTCGGCAGCGCACACACACAGAGTACTTACAAGCAGACACAGTGTGTAGACAGAAAAGGCAGAACGGACGCATTTTGGCTTAAAAAATAAAGATAAAAGTGAAGTTATAACACTGAAACACCCTCAGGAAGAGGTGCTTTAAGACATGGCTAGTCAGCAGTGTTTTAGTGACTTCTAAATCACTAGTCCTCGTCTCTATGGCGACAAATAAAGTAAGTTTCTTACAAGTATCGTTATCACTGCAGGACGAGGAATAGCCAAACATGCTTCACTACACACCGTAAGAGGATACAATAGCTCACCGGCGTCACAATATAAACAAATGCCATGGGTGGATCTACACCTGACATCCACTGTAATGATACCAAGTACAGGAGCGTATCTAGTCGATACTACTATGATTACATCAATATTTTTATATTTTGGCTTTTTTGCCGATATTCCGATATTGTCCAACTCTTAATTACCGACTCCAATATCAACCGATACCGATATATACAGTCGTGGAATTAACACATTATTATGCCTAATTTTGTTGTGACGCCCCGCTGGATGCATTAAACAATGTAACAAGGTTTTCCAAAATAAATCAACTCAAGTTATGGAAAAAAAATGCCAACATGGCACTGCCATATTTATTATTGAAGTCACAAAGTGCATTATTTTTTTTTTAACATGCCTCAAAACAGCAGCTTGGAATTTGGGACATGCTCAGGAGGTTGAGGTGGAGGGATGGAGGGGTAGCGGGGGGTGTATATTGTAGCGTCCCGGAAGAGTTAGTGCTGCGAGGGGATTCTGGGTATTTGTTCTGTTGTGTTTATGTTGTGTTACGGTGCGGATGTTCTCCCGAAATGTGTTGTTTGGTGTGGGTTTACAGTGTGGCGCATATTTGTAACAGTGTTAAAGTTGTTTATACGGCCACCCTCAGTGTGACCTGTATGGCTGTTGACCAAGTATGCATGCATTCACTTGTGTGTGTGAAAAGCCGTAGATATTATGTGATTGGGCCGGCACGCAAAGGCAGTGCCTTTAAGGTTTATTGGCGCTCTGTACTTCTCCCTACGTCCGTGTACACAGAGGCGTTTTAAAAAGTCATACATTTTACATTTTGAAACAGATACCGATAATTTCCGATATCACAATTTAAAGCTTTTATCGGCCAATAATATCGGCAGTTCGATATTATCGGACATCTCTAATCACAACATCTTCTTTCGTTTAAAAAAAAAAAAAAAATTATGTTTATAAACTCATGTCCCTGGACACATGAGGACTTTGAATATGACCAATGTATGATCCTGGAACTACTTGGTATCACATCGATACCCAAATTTGTGGTATCATCCAAAACTAATGTAAAGTATCAAAGAAGAGAAGAATAAGTGATTGTTACATTTTAACAGAAGTGTAGATAGAACATGTTGAAATAGAAAAAAAGCAGATATTAACAGTAAATGAACGAGTAGATTAATAATTCATTTTCTACCGCTTGTCCTTCATAATGTTGACAAAATAATAGGTGTATAAATGACACAATATCTTACTGCATACGTCAGCAGATTAATTAGGAGCCTTTGTTTGTTTACTTACTACTCAAAGACAAGTTGTCTAGTACAGTGTTTTTCAACCACTGTGCCGCGGCACACTAGTGTGCCGTGAGAGATTATCTAATTTGACCTATTTTGGGTAAAAAATATTTTTTGCAAACCAGTAATTATAGTCTGCAAATGATGTGTTGTTGTTGTTGAGTGTCGGTGCTGTCTGGAGATCGGCAGAGTAACCGTGTAATACTCTTCCATGTCAGTAGGTGGCAGCCGGTAGCTAATTGCTTTGTAGATGTCGGAAACAGCGGGAGGCAGTGTGCAGGTAAAAAGGTATCTATTGCTTAAACCATACTTGCCAACCTTGAGACCTCGGGAGGTGGGTGGGTGGGGGCGTGTTCGGGGGTGGGGCGGGGCGTGGTTAAGAGGGGAGGAGTATATTGACAGCTATATACTGTATATATATATATATATATATATATATATATATATATCTCTACATCCTGAAAATATGCAAACAAAACTGTGTTTAGATAATTGATACTTCAAACTTGCATAAATAAATCTTAAGGAATATAACATAACTTGGCTTCTGAGAGCTTCAAAATGTAATGAATAAAATGCTAAAGTTGTTGATAAACAAGCAATTATTTTAATAATTAAATATGGTCATTTTAAATGAATTATTATGATAATTTAAAATTAATTATTTCAAATATGTTTATTTTAATGTATAATTCTATGGCTGGATGTAATAAGGAGTCAGAAAAAATACAAATAAAAATACAATTAATTTTGATGTTTTTAGCAAAATATAGTAAACATTTATTTTATTTTTTTATTAATAAATATATGTATTTTTAGGTAAGATAAACATAATAATACAATTGATCTCTAGTCTGGATGATTTAGTTCTTGTCACCCTGTTGTCCTCCCGTCGGGAAAAAAGGCTGTCCTCACTCAGGTCCGCATGGAACTGGAGGGGGCGTGGCTCCAGCTCTGGCTGAAAATCGGGAGATTTTCGGGAGAATATTTGTCTCGGGAGGTTTTCGGGAGAGGCGCTGAATTTCGGGAGTCTCCCGGAAAATTCGGAAGGGTTGGCAAGTATGGCTTAAACCAAAAATAAACAAAAGGTGAGTGCCCCTAAGAAAAGGCACTGAAGCTTAGGGAAGGCTATGCAGAACGAAAATAAAACTGACCTGGCTATAAAGTAAACAAAAACAGAATGCTGGACGACAGCAAAGACTTACTGTGGAGCAAAGACGGCGTCCACAAAGTACATCCGAACATGAGATGACAATCGACAATGTCCCCACGAAGAAGGATAAATACAACTGAAATATTCTTGATTGCTAAAACAAAGTAGATGCGGGAAATATCGCTCAAAGGAAGACATGTAACTGCTACAGGAAAATACCAGAAAAAGACACCAAAATAGGAGCGCAAGACAAGAACTAAAACACTACACACAGGAAAACAGCAAAAAACTCAAAATAAGTCAGGGCGTGATGTGACAGGTGGTGACAGTACACCTACTTTGAGACAAGAGCTATAGTGATGCATGCTTGGTTATGCTTTAAAGTCATATCCAACAATTGCGACGACGACTTTTTACTGTCAACTGAGTTTCGTTTTTTAATGATTTCTGCTGGTGGTGTGCCTCCGAATTTTTTCAACGCAAAAAATGTGCCTTGGCTCAAAAAAGGTTGAAAAACACTGCTCTAGTATGTTCACTATTTTATTTAGGGACTAAATTGCAATAATAAACATATGTTTAATGTACCCTAAGATTTTTATTAAAATAAAGCCAATAATGACATTTTTTTGGTCCCCTTTATCTGGAAAAGTATCGAAAAGTACCGGGATACATATTGGTACCGATACCAGAATATTGATATCGGGACAACACTAGTTCCTGCCGACACGCCTTAAGCCAGAGTTACAGCTTTCATTTATTCTCTAATATTTCCCAACATTAGGTAATGTTCACATTTTACAGTTTATTTTATTACCTTAAAATATTTGATGGAATTTGTCCAAAACAAAACATGATTATACGACCGCATTACACCAATTCTCAAATCCCTCCACTGGCTTCCTGTTCCACTCAGGATTGAATCCAAAGTGCCTCCATGGAAATGCCCCCCCTCTACCTCAAAGAACTACACACCCCCAAATCCTCCACACGACACCACAGGCTAACCTCCTCCAACCTCCGAGGACAAAGCTACGAACTATGGGAGACCAGGCTTTCTGCTCCGCCGCTCCCAGTCTGTGGAACACTCTCCCTGACCACCTGAGGGCACCACAGACCGTGGATGCTTTTAAAAAGGCTTAAAACCCCTTTTTTTCTGGAAAAAAAGCCTTTTTATAGTAGCCTTTATATAGTTATAGACTAGTTCTAGCTATTAGGCTGTTCTAGTTTTTATTTATTTTTTATTTTTTTATTATTATTTTTTTTTCAATACACTGTAGCACTTTGAGGTTGTTTGCTCAATGTAAAGTGCTTTTTACAAATAAAATCTATTATTATTATAATAAAAAAATATTACTACAGAGACGTTCCAAAACAAATACAACCCTGACTATTATATTCCAATGAATATTATGGAATATATGAATTTATCACTGGTGAATATTTGGAGTGGAATTATGACTTCTCATGTCATACATCTGAATGAGGATTTCCCCGACGTTTTTGTACGTGTTGCAAATGCCAACAGCACCAAAATCCAACTTTGAAGGAAAAGATTGATTTTCCAGGGGGAACAGGAGCCCGGCTATATGGAAATGTGACAATTCAGTTGTTGAAATATTTAATCTGATAAGTGAAAACCTTTCACCTGCT
Organism: Nerophis lumbriciformis; assembly: GCF_033978685.3. Taxonomy (NCBI): domain Eukaryota; kingdom Metazoa; phylum Chordata; class Actinopteri; order Syngnathiformes; family Syngnathidae; genus Nerophis; species Nerophis lumbriciformis. The sequence continues at coordinate 33,018,634 of NC_084568.2, read as the reverse complement.
TTGCTGTGCTAAATAAAACATCAGCCGCCTCAGCAGAGCCACTAGGCTTCCTCCTCGGGGGGGGAGCGTAAATGTCTGCACGAAATGTCATGGCAATCCATCCCCGTGTCGCCGCCATATTTTTCAGAGTCCACGACGGCCTTGTCACCGCGCCGCTTTAACAACAACGCCCGTGGAACGACGCTCCGGCGGCTTGGCTGAGTCAAACTGTCAACAGCGTCGTCGCCGCCGACCGGCTGATTGTTGTGGAACAACATGAAAACCAGCCGCCGAGCAACAGAGAAAATTGACCTTTTGTGTCGACGGGGAAGAAATTGGCGCCGACTCTTGAATGAAAGGGCAGCGCCATGAACGCCAATTGCACCCTATTAAGAAAAGAAAAAGGTTAAGCGGGCTCGGAGTCCTCAAAAGTGATGTCATCGATGAAAGGGTTTCATCTTGAAGCATGTAAATTGAGGCTTTTTATGTGCTTTGCTGGAAAACACCAAGGGTTACTTTCTACGCAGTTGTGACGTATTACACAAAGTTTATAGTGCGCAGATTCTCATTATCTAACACAGGGGTCCCTAGACCACGGCACAGAGTCCACAATCCACCTCACGGGAGCTGCCAAGTTATAAAGTTAAAGTTAAAGTAGCAATGATTGTCACACACACACTAGGTGTGGTGAAATTTGTCCTCTGCATTTGACCCATCCCCTTGTTCACCCCCTGGGAGGTGAGAGGAGCAGTGAGCAGCAGTGGTGCCGCGCCCGGGAAGCATTTTTGGTGATTTAACCCCCAATTCCAACCCTTGACGCTGAGTGCCAAGTAGGGAGGTAATGGGTACCATTTTTTTAATAGTCTTTGGTATGACTCGGCCGGGGTTTGAACTCACAACCTACCCATCTCGGGCGGACACTATAACCATACTTGCCAACCCTCCCGGATTTTCTGGGAGACTCCCGAAATTCAGCGCCTCTCCCGAAAACCTCCCGGGACAAATTTTCTCCCGAAAATCTCCCAAAATTCAGGCGGAGCTGGAGGCCACGCCCCCTCCAGCTCCATGCGGACCTGAGTGACGTGTCGACAGCCTGTTTTCACGCCCGCTTTCCCACAGTATAAACAGCGTGCCTGCCCAATCACATTATAACTGTAGAATGATGGAGGGCGAGTTCTTGGATTCTTATGTGGGTTTATTGTTAGGCAGTTTCATTAACGTCCTCCCAGCGCGGCAACAACACACAACAACAGCAGTCACGTTTTCGTCTACCGTAAAGCAGTTCGTCTGCCGTAAACAGCAATGTTGTGACACTCTTAAACAGGACAATACTGCCATCTACTGTACATGCATATGTGACAATAACATCTAGGGCTTTTAGAGAGTGCAGTGCACAACTGCGCACACAACAAGGAGATGAAGCAGAATGCATCATCAGAGAGGGTGTTCAGCATGGTTAGAAAAATAGTGACAGAGAATAGAACAAGGATGGACAATTCAACCCTTAACTCAACAATGAGTAGATGAGTGTTATGTGTGTGTATATGTGTAAATAAATGAACACTGAAATTCAAGTATTTCTCTTATTTACATATATATATATATATATATATATATATATATATATATATATATATATATATATATATATAATAAAGTAAATATATATATATATATATATATATATATACAGTTAGAATTCACTGAAAGTCAAGTATTTCTTATATATATATATATATATATATATATATATATATATGGAAATACTTGACTTGGTGAATTCTAGCTGTAAATATACTCCTCCCCTCTTAACCACGCCCCCAACAACGCCCCCCCCCACACACACCTCCCGAAATCGTAGGTCTCAAGGTTGGCAAGTATGACTCTAACCACTAGGCCACTGAGTAGGTGGCCTAATGTCCCTGGGAATTCTGGGTAATCTGGGATATTTCTTTATTTTTCGGGCAGGTCACGATTCCCGGTCGAGCGGAAAGTTTTGATACTGGAACGGTTCTGATGGGATGAAAAGTGTGAGATGTGGAGTGAGCCACACTTTTGTGGCGGAATAACACTAAATAGATCACTTTTGTTTTTAGTGTAGAATCTCGGTGTGAATGCACAAAATTTCATTGAATCCAATCTATTCCGAGCGATGACGTCATCGACTGTCATCGAGTCCCAGCGTCACTTATTCTGGTAAAAACGTTGATATGTCACTTTTATGGCGGACGTGTGTACTATTTCACTTCTGTCGGCCCTGAAAGCCCCCCAGCAAAAAAAAATTAATAAAAATGTCAGCTTTTTTTTCCTCCAACCACCTCAGTGTTAAATATCTCCCTCTCTAATGTCGTTGGCGACAAATTTAAATATTGTTTTTTTTTATGGTTGCATTGAACATAAGTGTTTGGAATAAAGTGACTTACAGTAGCTGCTTTTTCTGAGCATCCTTTGTTTCCCCTACTACAACATACTCTATGTTTGATCTGTGTGTGTGTGTGTGTGTGTGTGTGTGTGTGTGTGTGTGTGTGTGTGTGTGTGTGTGTGTGTGTGTGTGTGTGTGTGTGTGTGTGTAAAAGTATTTGACCCACATATTCAATGGCTTCCCCTTTTCCGACTCTCTGTGAGCGATGGAGCTTAGAAGCAGAAGAACATGAGATTATATGAAGAAGCTGGATGTGCAGGCAGGGTCGGCCCCTGGCATAAACGCTGTCTACGTCGTAGTTTACCATTCGGTCACTGACTCAACTCCTGGTCACAATTGTATTTTGTTTCCACATCACTTTTAGTTTGGTTTAGGAGTATCGCAGCGACACCCATTCAAAACCCCATAGAGAGAATTGCTGATTTAACGTCACTTTGAACAACGTTATCATGATAGATTTACCCGCGTGATTGTAAAAAGGCCGTACTATTTAAGTTCGTAGTGTAGCCGAACCTTTTCTCGAAAGATATTAAGTCCAAATAACATTATTTTTTTCGTGTTTTTTGCTCATTTATTGCGTTTTGGTTACTTTTTCAATTAATATCCAAGCTGCTTAGCAGTTTTGAATTGGCTTTACTGCACTTTTCTTTCCCACTCTGACCTATCAAACAGTTTCCCCCCTTTTAATATGAACTTTGGAAAATAAACACATGACTATTGAACTGACGAGCTATTTGTAAAGTAATTACAGCCTAAAATAGGTAAATAATTCATAACAATGATTTTGATTCATTATTATTTTTGGAACAATGACAGTAAAAAAAAAACAAAGGTCCGAGGTACCCTAAAGGGTCTCAGTCATCAAAGTATTAAAAATAAGTCATGTAATAACTTTAACATACTACTTGCACATACAAAGTCTCCAAGGCAGAAGCGTATTAGAAAGTATCCAGTAACAAACGTGTCCGCATCATTCAATTTACTGCGTCAGGAGCTTAACTTAGTGAGATATTGTTATTATTTTATGATAAGTCCATTCCAGACAGTTAAATATTAGGTTTTTTGATTAATTTCACGTGATCAAATATTTCCTAACATTACAAAGTACAAACCCCGTTTCCATATGAGTTGGGAAATTGTGTTAGATGTAAATATAAACGGAATACAATGATTTGCAAATCATTTTCAACCCATATTCAGTTGAATATGCTACAAAGACAACATATTTGATGTTCAAACTGATAAACTTTTTTTTTTTGCAAATAATCATTAACTTTAGAATTTGATGCCAGCAACACGTGACAAAGAAGTTGGGAAAGGTGGGAATAAATACTGATAAAGTTGAGGAATGCTCATCAAACCCTTATTTGGAACATCCCACAGGTGAACAGGCAAATTGGGAACAGGTGGGTGCCATGATTGGGTATAAAAGTAGATTCCATGAAATGCTCAGTCATTCAAACAAGGATGGGGCGAGGGTCACCACTTTGTCAACAAATGCGTGAGCATATTGTTGAACGGTTTAAGAAAAACCTTTCTCAACCAGCTATTGCAAGGAATTTAGGGATTTCACCATCTACGATCCATAATATCATCAAAGGGTTCAGAGAATCTGGAGAAATCACTGCACGTAAGCAGCTAAGCCCGTGACCTTCGATCCCTCAGGCTGTACTGCATCAACAAGCGACATCGGTGTGTAAAGGATATCCCCACATGGCTCAGGAACACTTCAGAAACCCACTGTTAGTAACTACAGTTGGTCGCTACATCTGTAAGTGCAAGTTAAAACTCTCCTATGCAAGGCGAAAACCGTTTATCAACAACACCCAGAAACGCCGTCGGCTCCGCTGGGCCTCAGCTCATCTAAGATGGACTGATACAAAAGTGGAAAAGTGTTCTGTGGTCTGACGAGTCCACATTTCAAATTGTTTTTGGAAACTGTGGACGTCGTGTCCTCCGGACCAAAGAGGAAAAGAACCATCCGGATTGTTATAGGCGCAAAGTGTAAAAGCCAGCATGTGTGATGGTATGGGGGTGTATTAGTGCCCAAGACATGGGTAACTTACACATCTGTGAAGGCGCCATTAATGCTGAAAGGTACATACAGGTTTTGGAGCAACATATGTTGCCATCCAAGCAACGTTACCATGGACGCCCCTGCTTATTTCAGCAAGACAATGCCAAGCCACGTGTTACATCAACGTGGCTTCATAGTAAAAGAGTCTGGGTACTAGACTGGCCTGCCTGTAGTCCAGACCTGTCTCCCATTGAAAATGTGTGGCGCATTATGAAGCCTAAAACACCACAACGGAGACCCCCGGACTGTTGAACAACTTAAGCTGTACATCAAGCAAGAATGGGAAAGAATTCCACCTGAGAAGCTTCAAAAATGTGTCTCCTCAGTTCCCAAACGTTTACTGAGTGTTGTTAAAAGGAAAGGCCATGTAACACAGTGGTGAACATGCCCTTTCCCAACTACTTTGGCACGTGTTGCAGCCATAAAATTCTAAGTTAATTATTATTTGCAAAAAAAAAAAAAAAGTTTATGAGTTTGAACATCAAATATCTTGTCTTTGTAGTGCATTTAATTGAATATGGGTTGAAAAGGATTTGCAAATCATTGTATTCAGTTTATATTTACATCTAACACAATTTCCCAACTCATATGGAAACGGGGTTAGTAATAAAAGTGAGCTGACCTATCCGATTAATGTCAATATTGGACAATATTTTAGGCTCCAATATGGGTTTTGAAGTGTTAGTGTTAGACTATGAGGACCACAAACAAAATCCACAACGAGATACAAAATTTGCATTTCTGCATTGCAGGAAATAAACAGATGTTGCGTGTTATCATGCTGAACTGCACTTTTGTGTTTTGCATGAAAAACTTTATAGTTTTCTCCCAGAATTTGGTGATTCCGTTGAGAAGCAGACGGTTTGCACACGACACGTTCCCAGCGCCCTGCCGCGCGTGCCACGCCGTGACCTCCACCGCCCATGAGCTAATTTATAAAGCTTCTTTGGGGGATTATCTTCCCTCCTGGCGTGCGGGCCGGAGCGTGAAGCGCAAAGCAGGGAAGACGCAGGTCGTCCACGCCCAGGAAACGGCCAGGTATACCCACCCGGGCGGACTACGTGGCTGATCATTCGAAAACAGACTATATTTTCCACGACGTTATGGAGGCTTTTACAAGAAGATTTTCATTCGGATGAGATCCAACATGGAGATTGTGGCGTTGTCTGTGTCGCCAGACTAGTGAGGGTCATGTGACCACGTGCAGTATAGGCCAGGGGTTTCATTGAAAAATTAAAACATGCCACACATTTTGATATTTTTCATTTTCAAAACCTTTACGACTGCCCTCCATTTTTGTTTACGTTAAAGGTCCTGTTAAAGTGTTAAAACAAAGTTATACATTATATATCTTTAGATCTCCTTCAGATTCATTCGTTGCCAAAAATGTTCTTATTTATTGTGTTTTATGCACTTTTTGCCCAAAGAAAATCCTGTTTTTTTTAATGGCAAAAAGCACGAAATATGTAATATTTTCCCCAAAACATTTTTCAAAATAGAATATTTGATTTAAAGTAATTACAGCCTGAAATAGGCAGATCAATTATAACATTGCTTTTGATTCATTATTATTATTTTTAACAATGACAGTTAAAAAAAAATAGGTACCAGGTACCCTAAAGGGTCTCAGTCATTAAAGTGATAAAAAAAGGTCTATATATATATATATATATATATATATATATATATATATATATATATATATATATATATATATATATATATATATATATTTATTTTTTAAATTAAAAAAAATTTATATATTTTTTTTTATTTCAACACTTAAATAGCTATAGATCATCTTCAATTGTATCTGTTGCAAATATTTTTGTTTAAATTTTCTTGTGTTTTGTGCCCTTTTTTCCTCCCCAAAGAAAACTCTGTTTTTATAGCAAAAAAAAAAAAATCACAAAATATGAATTTTTTCCCCAAAACTTTTTTCAAAATGTAATATTTGATGTGAAGTAATAACAGCCTGAAATAGGGAGATCAATTATAACGTTGCTTTTGATTCTTTTTTTTTTTTTTGAACAATGACAGTTAAAAAAAATAGACCAAAGGTCCAAAGTACCCTAAAGGGTCATTAAAGTGTTAAAAAAAAAGGTCATATATATATATATATATATATATATATATATATATATATATATATATATATATATATATATATATATATATAAATAAATAAATGGGTTGTACTTGTATAGCGCTTTTCTACCTTCAAGGTACTCAAAGCGCTTTGACACTACTTCCACATTCACACACTGATGGAGGGAGCTGCCATGCAAGGCACTAACCAGCACCCATCAGGAGCAAGGGTGAAGTGTCTTGCTCAGGACACAACGGACATGACGAGGTTGGTACTAGGTGGGGATTGAACCAGGGACCCTCGGGTCGCGCACGGCCACTCTTCCACTGCGCCACGCCGTCCCTAGCATATATATATATATATATATATATATATATATATATATATATATATATATATATATATATATGTTTATATATATATATATATATATATATATATATATATATATATATATATATATATATATATATATATATTTTTTTTTTTTTTTTTCTACACTTAAATAGCTATAGATAATTTTTCTTGTGTTTTATGCCCTTTTTTTCTCCCCAAAGAAAACTGTTTTTATAGGAAAAAACCCCCACTAAATATGCAATATTTTCCCCAAAACATTTTTCAAAATAAAATATTTGATGTGAATTAATTGTAACCTTAAATAGGTAAGTCATTCATAACAACATTGCTTTTGATTAATTATTATTTTCTGAGCAATGACAGTTAAAAAAAAAAAATAGACCAAACATCCCAGGTACCCTAAAGGGTCTCAGTCATTAAAGTGTTAAAAATAAGTCATATCATTTTTTTATTTCAACACTTAAGTAGCTATAGATAGTCTTCAATTCTATCCGTTGCCATATTAAAAAAAAAAAGTATTGTGTTTTATGTCCTTTTGTCCCTCAAAGAATAACCACAAAATATGTATTATTTCCCCCCCAAAACATTTTTCAATTCATTTGATGTAAAGCAATAAGAGTCTCATTCATAACAACATTTATTTTGATGCAATAATATATTTTTAACAATGACACCAAAGGTGCCAGGTACCGTAAAGGGCCCTAATGTCTTAAAAAATAAGTAATATACTTTTTGTTTTAAATGTCAACACTTAAAAAGCTATAGACCACCTTCAATTCTATTTGTTGCCATCATTTTTTTTGTGTGTTTTATGCCCTTTTTAAAAAAAAAACACAATAAAACCCTGTTTTAATAGAAAAACACAAATATATGGAATATTTACCCCAAATTGTTTTTCAAAATGGAATATGAAATAGGTAACTAATTCATAACAACATTTATTTTTGAGTAATTAAAACATTTACTAAAGGGATCCAATAAATCTAATAAGTGTTAAAAAGAAGTCATTTTTCAGTATATATATATATATATATATATATATATATATATATATATATATATATATATATATATATATATATATATATATATGTGTATGTATGTGTGTGTATATATATACATATATATATATACATGTACATATACATATATATATATATATATATATATATATATACACATACATATATACATATATGTATACATATATACACACACACACACACACACACACACACATAATATATATATATATATATATATATATATATATATATATATATATACACATACATACATATACAAATATATACTGTATATTATATATACACATACATATAGAGTCATATATATATATATATATATATATATATATATATATATATATATATATATACATATATATACATACATACATATATATACATACATACAAATATATATATATTATTGTTACTTTCAACGCCTAAATCTCTAAAAACTAGCACCTCAGACAACACTTGGCTCTCCAAGTACCAACATAATGACCAACATTGAAATACAATAGCGTAGTAGGCCTAACATTTCATTAAAAACAAGGCAGAGGTTTTATTCAAAAATAATATTTAACAATGTTGGCCACTGTAACATAACACACAGTTTGAACGGTAACACTGTGTTTGAATATTTAATGAGGTGATTATTTGGCGTACCACCAGATGTCGCCCGCGT